>NW_028318785.1:5000-356817 GCF_062004578.1 Staurois parvus
TCCCAAGCAGTATAGGCAGTATGCATAACCAATAGCTAAGTACAAAGGCGCAAGAAGAGTTGGGCCAGCCATCAATTTTGTAAAGTACAGTTGATATTTGTAATTCAGGCACCGTTGAATTTGAAGGAAAGTACAAGTAGATACAAAGGTTCCTGTATTGCATTTCTATTTTACTATTCTTTTTTTTGTGGAACGGAGAAAACATTTGTATAAGGCTAAGGAAAAACTGCCACTAATACCGTGTGTAATTGGAGTTACAATAGTTATTAGAGGACATTTTGCTTAAAAAAATAAATCAAATAAAATGTAATCAGATATAATGTGCACTAATGGTGGCCTGAATCCTTACCTCATAAAGCTTGGAAGCAACAAATTTTCTACCAGTGCTGTTGGTACCTTCCATAACCACAACCTGAAACAAGAGAAAAGCATAAAAAAGCTAGCATAACCACTAAATGTGTAGCTGAATGGGTCAGCCAACTATTTAAGTAGAGTTTTCCCAGTAGAATAATAAAGTGGTAAAAAAACAAAACAAAAACAAAATTACACATTGTAGAAAGAAATTGTAAGAAAACCTTAAAAAAGCGGTGGCTGCATTCGTTTTCTTTTTTTTAGCCCGTTTTCCACCTGGTAACAGTTCCTGGGTGTTTCCACTCTACTGGAGGAGGAACAGAGACACCTTTGGACAGCAGCATTGTCAGTCTGGGGAGAGGGTAACGTTAGATGCAGCTGAACTCCAGCTATCAAGATTTAAGCAGCAAAAGCAACAGTTTACATCAATGAACAAAAGCGGGCCATTGAAGGCTCCCCTGCCATGGTTAAATGGTTTGTCCCAATCCTGTAATGGCTACTTCTGCTGCATAGCTTGGTCTGTCTGTTAAAGTTAACTGAAAAATAACAGATTTACTGGCTGGATTAGCAGGTAACAATAATGGGGAAAAAAGAAAAACGAATGCAGCCACCATATTTAGGAACTGGTACGCTGCAATATATAAAACTTTTGTTTTTGAGTTTAATACTGCTTAAGGGACATGTAGTAAGGCAACCATTGTTTTATCACTATTATATGAAAAATTTACAGAGTACAAAATGCAACCATTTCCAGCAGAAAACCCAAGTAACCATTGTGTGGACTTGCTCAGCGGATATGCGGCTTGTGGGAAAAAATTGTCAGGGTCTGCTTGCCCATCATTAAGCAGTCAGATTCTCTTGTGCTTAAACACAGTCAGAAGGGTATTTTAGTTGTTTATTTTTTTTAATGCACGTGTGAAAGATATTAACTTTATGTGTTGTTGAAGCATGGAAATAGTAAGCATAGATTCCTTATGAAGCCTGAGCCTAAGCTAGGCAAAGTACCGTATTTTTTGCTCCATAAGACAAATTTTTTTCCCCCGAAAAAAGGGGAGAAAATGTCAGTGCGTCTTATGGAGCGAATATGGAGTGGCCGGTCCGGTATTTCCATGTCAGAATACCGGGCCGGCCGCTCAGCTCTTCTCTGCAGCTGGACCTTACCTGTTCCTCGGTCCAGCGCTGTACAGTCCTCCTGCGCCGGCATCTTTAGTGAGGGCACCCGGCTGTGACAGCTGGGTGCCCACTGCACATGCGCGAGAAGCGCTGCGCTTTATGAATGGTCCGGCGTGTTCTGGGACACATGACAGGTGCCAGAAGACGTTGGGACATTCACAAAGCGCAATGCTTCTTGCGCATGCGCAATGGGCATCTGGCTGTCACAGCTGGGTGCCCACACTAAAGGGAGGATAACTCCACGGAAGTGGGAATGTGCACTGGAGTCTTGGCTACTCCGGGACTCCCCCTTCTCAGTGGCTGAGACAGAAGAAGTGGGAACCAGTGGCTCCCACTGCTTTCAATCGCAGCCAGTGAGCCAATGAGAAGAGAGAGGGACGGGGCAGAGCTGCGGCTGTGTGTAAACACACAGCGCAGCGGGTGCCCCCATAGCAAGTATCTTGCTGTGGGGTCACCCGACAGGAGAGCCTGCGGGGGACCCGAGAAGAGAATCCGGGCTGCTCTGTGCAAATCCACAGCACACAGAAGGTAAATGTGACATGTTTGCTATTTTTTCTTTTAAAAAAAAAAAAACCCCAAACCCTTTAGAATCACTTTAATACTTCTTAAAATACAGGCCCAGAACAGAAAGTGGCAGAATTACTTATCTCTATACTTGCGCCAGGTGAGTGATTCAGGCAATAGTGAAACCAAAGCATCAGCATGAGAGCCAGGAAACTAGCATTTAGGGAATGAGTGGTAAGCAATGGCGGCCTCCTTTTCTTATGTCAGGTTTCTGTTAATGTAGCATATGAGGCAGACTAGTGTTTCCCATGTCATTAGGATTTTTAGTTTACCTGTAAAATCCTTTTCTTACCATTTCAATGTGTTTATTAATTAAAATTTTTAACACTCAGTATAACATAGAAAGCGTCTGCGCTTAGAAGGGCAAGTGTGACAGGTCCACAACACAGATGGAACTTAACTGGAGTATGCAAATTTTTTAATATTACTACTACTACTACTACAATGGTTTGCACGTTTTCTTCTTTAGGTATATTGCCCCATATTGGGCTGTCTTTCACATCTCAATCCTGATTTTTATCAGGTCGTCAACACTTTCTCACGCAAATTCCTTGTGGTCATCACTTCGCACTCATAGTAGGTGCGTCTAGTTCTTAAACTTAAAATTTCTCGAGGGTTTATGATAGCCAATTGATATTAATATTGCTTTTTATTATTTACACTGCAGCACTATCAGTACCAACCAGCAGATAATTGTGTTGACGGTGCATTTGGGCAGGGCCCCTTCAGGAAGCGTTTAGACGGCATTTCTCATCCACTGGTCTTTGTTTTTTCTTTATTCATTTTTGTTTCTGCCTGAGATATGAGAAATCCGTGCCTGTGTTCACATAACAATTTGTTTTTAATATTCCCTGGCGGTTTTTACCTCACATGGAATCATGTAAGTGTATAACCATATTGTAAAGTATCAAATTGTTTGCAATAATTTGATTGCGTCATATATATATATATATATATATATATATGTATGTGTGTGTTTGTTATAGACGTCATGCCTTCTTGAGCACTTCTGAAGAGATTTTTGTTGATCTCGAAACGCATCAAGTGTGAACCATGCATGATCCATGATTAGATTTGCAATACCATCTCTGATGAGACCGCTGCAATATGTATTGTAGCTTTGAAATTTTATTTTTACATTCTTCAAAAATAAATATATACTGTTTTTATAAAAAATCTCTTTTGAATTGTTGAAATTTATAATACAAGTAAATTGTGCTGTTAAAGTCCCACCAAAAAAAAAAAGAGGACTTTTCCCCCCCAGGTATGGCACAGGTAGTAAATAATGCAATTGAATGTAACTGCCAGCAGGAGAATTTAACAAACATAAAAACAAGACCAGTAGAATACAAATCAAGCCCACGAATAGGACCTGTAGGAGGTAAAGCTTGGCATTCCCACATCCCGCTGGCCAGCCAACACAGTCACAGTAGATACCAAGAATGTGATTTTAAGCCGCAACAAAATGCTATGGCAAAATTAAGAGAAAGAAAGGGGGAAGGAAAAAGAGAAAGAAAAATAGAATCCGTCCAAAAGGCTAAACCCGTCTGTTGTCACACTGCTATACTGCAGGAAGCTGGAGGTATTGAATCCAGGGGTTCCAGACTCTCTCAAACCTCAAAGACGTATCTTTCAAAATGCTGTCCAGCTTCTCATTCAGCATGACTCTGGTTAATGAAAGTTTCATAACTGCCAGGTCCACTACTTGGCTTTTCCAGGCAGATGCTATGACAATTTTCACCACGAGAAACACAAAAAATATCAAGGTATGAG
The DNA here is from genome assembly GCF_062004578.1 of Staurois parvus. Lineage (NCBI taxonomy): Eukaryota > Metazoa > Chordata > Amphibia > Anura > Ranidae > Staurois > Staurois parvus. The sequence goes on from NW_028318785.1 coordinate 8,862, forward strand.
AATGTCTGGAAATAGCATCCACAGGTTCATTGAGAAGGGCAACTTTAGGGTTCTTGACAAAAAAATCCTTTTCTTTGGAGTACATCACAGGACACAGATGAGATTATGGTTGTTACTACATGGCTTATGCTGCCACCTTCAGGTGACTGGACACTGGTCAGAACAAAAAAAAAACAAAAAAAACAAAAAACAAAACACAAAAGCAGGAATCCCCCTCCCCAATCCAAACCTAACTCCTCCCAGCTCAGATAAGCTTTTGTTTTGTGACAAGCAATGAGGAACACAAGCCAGAGGGATGGGATCTCGGTGTCCTGTGATGTACTCCAAGAAAAGGATTTTGCAGGTCAACAAAAAAATCCTAATTTCTTAATACATGTCAGGGCACAGAGGAGTTAATAGCCATTACTAAATGTGATGTCCCAAAGTAATGAATCGAGGAGGAGGGCAACATAAGGCCAGCAAGCCAAAACCCCTAAACCGAAAAGGGGGAACCCTTCATCCAAAACGGACATCCACAGAAACAAACATCAGCTTGTTAGAACTTCGTAAAACATTTAAAGAGAAGATTAGGTAGCAGCCTTACAAACTTGAACAACAGAAGTTTGATGCTGACCCTCTTAGTGGAATAGGCCTTAACCAGGAAAGGAGGAACTTTGCCCTTGATCCCATAGGTCTGAGAAATGAGCTGACAAATCCACCTTGAAATAGAGTATTTAGAAGCAGCCAGACTCTTACAGGGTCCTGAAGGAAAAACAAACAGGCAATCAGACTGCTGAAACTAAGCTGTAGACTTCTGATAAAATATGGACAGCTCGAACATCATCCAAAAAAAAAAAGGAACTGCACTGTATCTGAGCACCACAAACCAAAAATGCTATTTAATGCATTGTTAATATTCAAAGCAAACTCACCCATCCATGTCTCCTGAAGACTGCTAGGATGGATGACAAAAATTTTAAACAAGTAAATATAAAAAATAGTCTATGTTGATTGAGAGAGTAAAGTTCCACTTTAAAAAAACACATTACAAGAACATCTCCATCCCAGACTAGAAAAAAAGCTAGAATCTGCCACACAACATATAGTAAAGCAGTGGTCTCTAAACTGCAGTCCTTTGCTAGCCTTTATGATCCATGATGAGGCACTAGTCTTCTACTTCTATCAACAGTGGAGCAAAATTCCTGCCACTGACACGAATAATGGGGCACTAATAATGGGGCACTATTCCCCCCACTGATATCAATGGTAGGGCAATATTCCTCCCACCAATAGCAATGATGGGGCACTATTCCTCCCACCAGTGCCAATGCTGGGGCACTACTCCTCTTCCTACTGACCACAAACCCTGAGACAATGTTTATTCTCTCTGATGCTGGGCCTGGGACATTTTCTACCCCCACTTACCCCAATTTGGCCCCTTTAAAGTCAGGCGGATAGTAAATTGGCCCTTTGAAAAGTTTGGAGACACCTGCAGTAAGGGATATAACTTAAGAATTTCACACCAAGTGAAATAAGCCTTCTAAATACAATGGTACACCTTCCTGAAGGTCGACTTCCTGGCTCTGAAAGGGAAAACCACAGAGTCTAAAACTCCCCTACCTCCCAGGACCTGGGCTTCAACAGCCACATTTTCAAAGCTAGCAACCATAAAGCAGAATAGAATCTTGGACCCCGAGACAGCAGGACCAGCCAATCTGGAAAAGCCCACTGCTCAGATACCAACAGGTCAAAAGGTATCTGCATACCATGCTCTTCTTGGCCAGGCCAGGGCAATCAGGATCACCAGAACGCCATCTACCTTCAACCTGTGTAACAGCAAGGACCTGAAGAGAAGGGATGGCAGATCAGAGAAAACTGATCCCAGGGAGTCACCACTGCATCCACCATAATGATCAGAAGATCCCTGGTTCAGTCACACTTGTCCAGTTTGTGTATCTGGATGCCAGGAGATCCACATCTGGAGCCCTCCACCGCAGACAATTTCTGAACACCTTCGGAAGCAGGGCTCATTCCCCTGGATTTAGCCGTTAACAGCTGAGAAAATCTGCCTGGAAAGCTTTAACACCAGGAATGTGGTCAGCAGATATGGCCGGAACATGAAGGCTCTGCCCAAGACAAGATTACATCTGTTTCTTCCAGAGCAGCACAACATATTGTCCCTCCTTGGCTGATGCTTCACATTGTGGTTGACATACGCCACTGCAGTGGCATTGTCTGACTGCACCCTTACAGGGAGACCTTGGAAGCAGACAGGCCAGTGTGAATTTCACCTGAAATTCCAGGATGTTGAATGAAAACTTCTGCTCCTCTAACAACCATGTTACCTGAAGTGAGAGGATCTTCAGAACACCGCACCAGCCAGACATGCTAGCACCTGTCAGGACCTTCCACTGAAAGGAAGGATTTCCCTGCATCCAGTATCTATGTGGATAACCACCATTCCAAAGCTGCTCTAGTCATGGGAGTCAGATGTATTGGCTAATCCAATTACACCTGAAATTTGTCCCATATCAACAGAACATTGAGCTGAGAGCTCTGCAGTGAAACTGTGCATAGGGGCCAACCTCAAAAGATGATTACCACCCCCCTCCCAACAGTCATGCATGTCTGGAGCAAGGGACCTTCACATGTCCTTAGAGACTGCACCTGGGCTTGAAAAAACAGGCCCTTTTCCTGTGGAAGAAGTCTCCTTGCCTGACACATATCTAGGGTTAAACTTAAGTATTTCAGGCATTGGATCAGAACCAAGGTCGATTTCTAAAGGTTTAGCACTCAGCCAAACCTCTCCAGGATTTGTACTATTATCTGGACATTGAGGCCCTGATTTACTAAGAATAGTGTCCAACCACAGACGCTGAAGATTCTGCCAATTAAAAACTTTCAGTGGTTAACATAAAAACATCTATGGGTAGACTGAATTGTCTGATAAATCTCTGATCCGACTAGATGCAACTGCAGCAGCAATGCCAGATATGGTGCACAGGTGGTCCACAAGCATGCAAAAATGATCACCCAACTAATGCATTTCCTAATGAATGTTACAAAGTCATACATCCTATTTTCAAATGTCAAACATATTTAACCACCTGTATAGTTAGGAAGAACAATAACTTCTGCTATGGAATACCTTGAACCTCTGCTATGTACTTCAATGTTTCTAGGAATCGGAAACATTTTCTACTGAAAATACAACAATTATTAGTAATGTTTCCCCTGAAGCAAGCATGAACTAACCCCTTAGTATTATAAAGCATCCTGAATTCTCATTTGCCAGAATATATCCAATTATGCATGGGCCAGATCTGTGTGCCCAGATAGGACCTTCCAGTGGCTATTCTATAGAGAAGGTACACTTATTTATGCCTGATCTATGTTGAGCTGCATTAGTCAATACGTTACAATGGCCTGAAATATTTGGGCCCAAACCACATGAGCTCAGGTATCCAAAAGGTGAATGTTCCTTCATAGCAAACCTCCATTATGTACTGTATGGGCCTGGCCCATTCTAAATGAATGCATTGTTCCGGTAGATCCTCCTATTACAGACTTTAGCTACATGTTGAGGACATGTTGAGTTTTCATCAATCAGATTGCATATTATCTGGCCATCTTAATGTTGCAGCTGTCAACATAGTTCCCCACTGATAGCTGGATATAAAAGAAAGAATTGCTGGCAATTAAAAAAATTATATAACAAAAAAATGACATGGGGTCCCCCCTCCATTCATACCAAGCCCTTCAGGTCTGGTTTGGGTCCCACCCAAATCCATATTCGAGCATGCGAGCTGGGAGGTCAGGAAAAGGAGGGGGGAGCGAGCAGGCTTCCCCCCTCCCAAAGCACCTAGTCTCCACGTTGATGTGGCCAAGGGCCTCTTCCTTGCAACCCTGGGCTGTGGTTGTAGGGGTCAGCAGTCAGGGGACTTATCGGAATCTGGAAGGGGGCCCCCAGATCCCAGCCCCCCCCCCCCATGTGAATAAGTACGGGGTGCATGGTACCACTACCCATTCACAAAAAAAAAAAAGAAAGAAAAAAACGGTAGTGTGAAGAGACACAGTCTTTGACAAGTCCTTTATTAAAAGAAGGAAAATAAAAAAAAAGTCTCTGCTCCCGACGCTGGCTCACGGCTGTCTGTCTGCTCAACAGTTCTTAAATATGTAAGGGGCGTAGCCACCCAGTGACATCACCTGTGTGACAATTATTGGGGCATGCTGGGTCAATGATGTCAAACATGGGTGGGGTTACAGTGATGTCACTGGGTAGCCCCGCCCCTTACATATTTAAGACCTGTCAAGCCAGTTAAGCAGTCAGACGGGTGGGAGTGGAGAATATTTTCTCTGCTGTTTGGCTGGCGGCAGCAGCGGCAAGCATCGTGATTGACGTTGGATCTACTGCGGGGGACATTCTTTTATTTTTCTTCTTTTAATAGAGGACTTGTCAAAGACGGTCTCCTGTCTTTTTTCACACTACACTTTTTGTTTTGTGAATGGGTAGCGGTCCCCACTCCATTTTTTACATTAATTTTGGCGTGGGACTTTCCCTCAAAATCCAAACCAGACTCGAAGAGCTTGGTACGGATGGGAGGGGGGACCCCATGCGGTTTGTGTTTTCTCTTTTGATTGCGGAACTTAATTTTTAGATTCAGCTGTCTATAATATATATTACCTAGATCTTTGAAATGTGATATATCAAATTCACAACATTTTGAGCAAAATATACAGAAATATGAATAAATTGTCATGTAAAACCATTACAGAAAATCATTATAAAAGGATAAGAAACAAAAATAGAATCAATAGAAAGCGCTGTGTAAATTGATGGCGCTATATAAGTACCTGAAATAAATAATAAATAAATAAACTAAGGAAAACAAATTAGAATACATAAAAGATATGCCTAGCTAAAAATAGTGCTGCTTCTGAAACTCAGTTGAGGGTCACGATTGCTGTCTCCCAGAGGACTCCACACAGAGATTTACTATAAGACACCGTCTACAGCAGGAGCTTTTCTTGTAGACTGTTAAATTTTGTTCTGCACATGCACATTTCTATCAGTGCATAGACACTGGAAAGGCTTCTATTTCTTGATAATCATGAATTCCCTAAAAAAAAAAAAAAAAATTTTTACCCACTGAAAATTTTTTTTTTTTTTTTTTTTTTTAAAGGAATACATTGTTTAAAGTGAAGTTCAGGTATTTGGGAAAACAAATTTCAATGTGAACGTTTCTACAGTGATTTTTCGTTCCTTTAGACGTGTTTCTAGGACGTCTGCTTTTTTAGATGGATTCCTTTATTGTGTCCATTAGTAAGTGCGCTTTCGTGTCTATTTGTTAGGCACTTTCTCTAGTAAATGTCTGCCATCTAAAAGTAGACGGATTCCAATTAAAAGTAGACTTTAGCCTACGGACGTGCGCCTAGACACCATCTATGCACTTTAGTAAATCAGGGCCTGAGTGTCTTTCTTTAATGCAACTGCTTTCGTAGAAGTAAATCATTTATGGTATTCTACAAGATCTCAAGATCCCAAGGCAGCAAAGAAAAACACTTTTTTTTGTGAACCAGAAAGCACTATTGAGTGCATAAAGCTTGATGGGGGAAGCAGAGAAATTCCAGAGTGTATCCTCTGGACACTGCGCTGTTGAACTCATCATCTGAGATTTCCTGAGTCCCTTCATCTGAGTGTATGAGAGTCCCTTCCCGGATAGTAAGATTTTCCTCCAGGACTGGAAGGCTTGGGATTCCATTTCCTACGAAACTAGGATATCGGCTTTTAAATTGGAGTCTGAGGCTGGTTGCTTACAAAAAGAACTCCTTGGACTCTAAATACAGTATTGGTTTTCTGATCTATAACCTTTGCCTTCTTAAGAGTACTCTTCCCCACAATCACATTCTGCATGCAGGCATTCCAGGATTGTCTACGCAAGAAACTACCCTTAAAATGGCAGCCTCCCAATGTACTTTTTGTAGAGAAGATCAGCCCACTTGTAAAAACTTCCTTATGAAATCCACCAAGCCATCTATTGAGAAGCTCAAATGGCAGAATCTTCTGGATCAGAATCTCTGCAACAGAGCATCTATTTTGCCCAGACCTTAAAGGACTTGGCACACTCCTACAGAAGTCACCGCACCTTCAAGGGTCCCTCCCAACAGAGAGAATGACACCTTAATGTGGGTTTCCAATCCCTAATTCATGGCTTCCAGGACATCATCCACCGGGACTCTGATGAATCTTACGGATATTGGGAGGAGTTTGTGCATTTGAGATCACAACTGGTGTGGTGAAAGTAGTACATTTATGTTGGACTTTTCGCTTACATAACTGGACTCCATGAACTCACACCGGTGTTCCAAGAGAACAGTTTTATTTCATTTTTGATTAACATCATTTATCAGAGTGGGAACATACCAAAGCGTTACAAGTGACTATCATTTGTTGCACTTTTTAATATATGCAGGGGATATTTAGTGACTGCAGTGAAGTAACACACACTTTTTTATCATTGATATATATTATATTTTCTGTCTAGAATTTTTTATTTTTATAGAATTCTTTTCACTTTTGTACACATTCGATTATAACACTTTTTGTGATTTTTATTTTCAGTATCGTGGAGGTGGGGCTGTTAAAAGATATTTTCAGTCATCGGAACGGTCTAGTTTTTATTCAAAGAGGAAATAGCCGAGTCAGCAAACCTCATTTCTTGTAGAATTTTCTCCATGGGGTCCTTGTGAGCAAACTATTTCAGTGGTCTGCTGGCCATAGTGACCAATCTGGACAGGGCCCACCTCTGTCTGGATAAGGGTGTTAGGAACAGGCCAAGAGATTTAGGAGCAAAGTCCCAAAAACAGATCCTTAGAGAGTCTTAGGAAAGCATCCGTCACCTTCAGACAGTAGCACAAAACAAAGACTTAGCCGAGCTGGGAGGGTTATGCCGGGGCGGCATTTCTGCCTTTTTTTGGCTAGTCAGGGTTATGCCTGGGTGGCATTTCTGACTTTTTTTGGCTGGCCAGTGCCCATTCACCTGAAAGTGTCAGCATAACCCATTTAATGACGACAATTAACTCCTTTGTGTCCTGTGATATACTGTATGATTAAGTAGAGTACTTTTTGAACTCAAACGTAAAGCTTATTTAGCAGTGGTGGCCCGTCAGGGCCAGCAAGCCCTTCTCTGCTGATCTAAACTATCAGAATCACTGACTTGTTTTACTATATTGTTTCCATGCATGTGTATTAGATTATTCCCAATAGTCTATTCTTGTCATTTCGTACCTTTTTTCTTGGTTGAAATGCTTCCAGTAGTGTATCTTTTAATGTTAGAGCTTTTATCAAATCATATTTTAGTCATGATAGCCAATGTGTGTTGCTAGGGTCAAATAAATCTGCCTTGAGGCCTTCAGAATCAACAGTTCAGGTTCCTGTAGCTTGCTGTAAATGGCAATGAAACTGTTGCTTAAACCCATCAGAATTTGAGTTGGCAACACTGGGGCTTTTCTAGCAGGCGTACAATAACTTATGTCAGAAGGCCTCAAGGCAGATTTCTTTGACCCTGGCAACACATCACGGCTATCATGGCTGAAATAGGATTGGGTAAAAGCTCCAACAAAAAACACACACTACTGGAAGCAGTGCACTCAAGAGAAAAGCTATGAAATGGAGTCTAGACTATTGGGAATAATTAATGGAAAAAACTTTAAAAATGTAAGTATAAAACTGGACAGTCTCGACTTTCAGCATTAGCTTCCATAGCGATAGAAAATAACTTTTTGTTGGAACTGAAACACATAGATAATCTGCACAACAGAGTAATCAAACTCTTCTTGAGGAAAGAAAGGATGGATTTTGTGCACAGATGATAAACCGTTTGTGAGTATACTGCATTTTTACTTTTTTAACCACTTGCCCTTCAGAAGATTTACTCTTCCTGACCAGGCCATTTTTTTGTTAGAGAGCTGCGTTAATTTAACTGTCAATTGCACGGTCATGCAATGCTGCACCGAAATTAAAGTACCTTTAATTTAAATGCCCTTGGAGTCTGCTGGGGAAGAGAAATAATACTGTCAGTCAGTATGACATGCAGATGAGTGCCATCGATCTTAGAATCACCGCACACTTCACTCATTTGGGCAGTCACGGGGCCAAAACCAGAGTGTGGAGCCACAGTGTGGCGGTGGAGGCAGCAGCAATGGGAGGCCATACAGCACCCTATGAAAAAATGGAACCCACCAGCAGTGTGAGGAGACCTGAAAGTGGCACATGGCAGAGTGTGGCGATGGAGACAGCAGCAATGGGAGGCCGTACAGGGACCCATGACACACTCTGGACCTGGCAGCAGCATGAGGAGGCGGTACAGGGGCCCATGACAGATTACGGGCCTGGCAGCAGCAATGGGAGGCCGTACAGGGACCCATGACACACTCTGGACCTGGCAGCAGCATGAGGAGGCGGTACAGGGGCCCATGACAGAATACGGGCCTGGCAGCAGCATGAGGAGTCGGTACGGGGGCCCATGGCAGATTACGGGCCTGGCAGCAGCAATGGGAGGCCCGTAATCTGCCAGCACCCTATGACAAAATGGAACCCACCAGCAGTGTGAGGAGACCTGAAAGTGGCACATGGCAGAGTGTGGCGATGGAGACAGCAGCAATGGGAGGCCGTACAGGGACCCATGAGACACTCTGGACCTGGCAGCAGCATGAGGAGGCGGTACAGGGGCCCATGACAGATTACGGCCCTGGCAGCAGCATGAGGAGTCGGTACGGGGGCCCATGGCAGATTACGGGCCTGGCAGATGACGACGAGGCTGCCAAGTGCGATCAGCCTCATCATCATCAATTAGGGTCTCCGCCTCACTACTAGCCCCCTCGGCTGCGTGTGGGTCAGGAGACAGACCTGTCTCTAGACCGGCTACCGAGCCACTCTCCTCGCCACTACTTCTTCGCCTGGCTGCTGAAAAGGCGGATGTCTCCCCCCCGTTCCTGACCGCCCTCTGTTAGCTCTTCCTCACTGTACAGTGGGGCTGAGCCCACAGCATGCGATACTTCGCTTGGTGAGGGAACACCAAAGGACAGGGGCAGGTAGAGGACACGTAATTTCAGTGGGCTTGCTCCCGGGCCATGCCAACTAACGGTTGTGTCTGACGTACCCACCGACCGTTGGCTGTAGGTGTCAGAGGTGACCTGGGAAGAGGAAGACGACCGAGCCAACCAATCGATGACGGCAGGGTTGTCGGTGGAGACACGACCACTGGATGACACCGGGAGCACTGGCCTCTGGCTGCGACTAGTGCTGCCTCGACCCCTTCCTCTGCTGCCACGTCTGCTCGCTCCTGAAACATTGCCTCCTCTGCGTGTTGTCTGACATACTCTTTAATTCAACGATTCTGTGTCCCTCAGTAACAATTCTGTGTCCGTCCCTCAGTAACAATTCTGTGTCCGTCCCTCAGTAACAATTCTGTGTCCGTCCCTCAGTAACAATTCTGTGTCCGTCCCTCAGTAACAATTCTGTGTCCGTCCCTCAGTAACAATTCTGTGTCCGTCCCTCAGTAACAATTCTGTGTCCGTCCCTCAGTAACAATTCTGTGTCCGTCCCTCAGTAACAATTCTGTGTCCGTCCCTCAGTAACAATTCTGTGTCCGTCCCTCAGTAACAATTCTGTGTCCGTCCCTCAGTAACAATTCTGTGTCCGTCCCTCAGTAACAATTCTGTGTCCGTCCCTCAGTAACAATTCTGTGTCCGTCCCTCAGTAACAATTCTGTGTCCGTCCCTCAGTAACAATTCTGTGTCCGTCCCTCAGTAACAATTCTGTGTCCGTCCCTCAGTAACAATTCTGTGTCCGTCCCTCAGTAACAATTCTGTGTCCGTCCCTCAGTAACAATTCTGTGTCCGTCCCTCAGTAACAATTCTGTGTCCCTCAGTAACAATTCTGTGTCCCTCAGTAACAATTCTGTGTCCCTCAGTAACAATTCTGTGTCCCTCAGTAACAATTCTGTGTCCCTGAGTAACGATTCTGTGTCCCTAAGTAACGATTCTGTGGCCCTAAAGTCTCTCTGGCCCTAACTCTGTCCCTAATACAGACAGGTCTGTCTCTCTTGAATGACCGGAGGCTAATGGAGAATTGTAAGATGGCCGCAATTTATAGCTCCACCATTACACAGTGCTGGCTGCTGATTGGCTAATGCGATCACATGTCATGAATGAATGCATTATGGGTCAGCGCGCCTTGTCTGCGCGCCTTCCCAGAGATCCCCGCTCCGTCGCCACACATGTCGCCGCCATTTTTGGGAAAATTCGATTCGTGCATCCGAAGTTGGCTAATTTTCGGATTCGGCGCGAATCGAATATTTCCCAATATTCAAAACGAATTCCACTTCGCCATGTTCGATTCGCTCATCTCTATATGCAACTGATACACTTGCAGGGTTCTAATGAGGAAAGTGGCAGTGTCTGCAACTCTTAAGAAATGATTAACCCTCTTGGGGGTATTTCACAAAAACTGACATTTTACTGCAGAGGATTCCTAAAATCTGACCTGTCTCTCTGCAGAGTTCTAGGGCAATCAGGAAATTATATTTTTGCAGGCGCTCCATATACCAACTAACTCTGTACAGAAGGTCTCGCGGTTGCCATATTGCAGTGAATTTTATAGAAAATTACAGTGGCTGCAGACTGAAATGGAAGATCATTTGCATTAACATTCAATTACAATATGGTTTGTGTAGCGATTGTATATGCTATATTGGGCTCCATTCACTAAAGCAGATTGCATTTGGAATTTAAGTGATCCGACACCTCCTCTCTTGGTCACTTTGTAAACTCCCATGGCTTTAAGAACCATCTCTATGCTGATGACACACAAATTATCTTTCTACTCCTCACCTCACTCTTACAGTCTCCTCTCGCATTACTAACCTACTAAGTGACATATCAGCATGGATGTTACTCCACTTCCTCAAACTAATTCTTAATAAAACTGAGCTCATAATATTCCCTCCAGCCATGCCCCCTCCACTGACTGCTACATCAAGATCAATAATATAACCATCAGTCCCTTCCCTTATGCCAGGGTAATAGGTGTAATCCTAGACTCCCATTTATCCTTTAGGCCCCAAATCCAAATCACTGTCCAAATCTTGTAGACTTCACCTCCGCAACATCTCCAAGATACGCCCGTTCTTAACCTCTGAAACCACTAAGCAACTTATTCACTCCCTTGTTATCTCTCGCCTTGACTATTGTAACTCCCCCCTCATTGGCCTACCTAATTGCAGGCTATCCCCCTCTACAGTCTATCATGAATGCTGCTGTCAGACACATCCACCTTACTAACCGTTCCATATCTGCCATCCCTCTCTGCCAATCCCTCCACTGGCTTCCCACTGCCCAACGAATATATGTTGCGGTTAATGTTTTGAATTTTAAAGCCATTTATAACTCTGCCCCAAATTATCACCAATCTTGTCTCACAAATATCACCCAAACCGTCCTCTCCGCTCCTCCCAGAACCTCCTGCTCTCTAGCTCCCTTGTCTCCTCCTCCCATGCTTGTCTCCAGGACTTCTCCAGAGCTTCCCCCATCCTCTGGAACTCTCTACCCCAATCTATCCGACTATCGTCCTACTCAGCCCACGTTTAGGCAATCTCTGAAAACCCATCTCTTCAGGGAAGCCTATCCTGCCTTCAGCTAATAACTGAATCTTCTATTCCTCCTACCAGTCCATCCCCCACAGTTATTACCTTTTGTACCACCAGCACCACCCTCTTAGATTGCAAGCTCCAAGGAGCAGGGCCCTTCTAACCCTCTTGTATTAAACCGTATTGTTGCTGTATTGTCTCCCTTTATATTGTAAAGCGCTGAGCAAACAGTTGGCACTATATAAATCCTGTATAATAATAATAAAAATAATCTGACACATTTTTCCCAAACATCGCAAAAGATGCTAAAATTTCAATTCACTATCACCTTACGCTGTATTTACCTCAAAAAGTAAAAACACTTGGCGAAAACCTCATAAAATGGTGTAAAAGGTAATTCACTAAAGGAAATAAATAAATGGACAAGTTAAGTAGTAGTATGGAATGCAGAAATAGAACAGCCAATTTGGAGTAGTCTCTACCTTTTTGAGTCAGTCTCGCAACAGTAATGTATAGAAATCTAAATATGGAAAACCTGTGTTTGTCTTAGGGAGATTTGCCCTCTTTATTAGTCCCGTTTTCCATTATCATTAAAAGTGTCATTAATAGAAACTCCCAAATTTTGGGTTGTCCCCAGAAAAGTAAGGGAAATCTTCCAATGGAGACACTAGTTCTGATGACCTGGGGGCCCCCAAGGGACTCCTTTAATTTGTAGGGATTTCCTCTCATTTCCTGTTTTGGCCATGGGACAAGAAGTGAAGGTAAATCTCCCCAATGGGACACAGTAGCCAAAAAAAAAATTAATAGGTCTAATTTAGGAAAAATAGACAGTGCACTTTGCAAAGCTTGGTAAATGAGGTAAAGCTTCACTTTACAAAGAATACCCAATCACATGCAAGGGAAAAAAATTAGAAAATGCTAATTTTGCTTGCACATGATTGGATGATTGAAGTCAGCAGAGCTCCCCCTCATTTACTAAGCTCTGGAGTAAATGCACTTGCAAAGTGCTCAGTCTATGTGCCTTTAGTAAATCTACCCAATTACATGTACTAAAATATATCTATTTTCTCCTGTCATTTCGCCAGATTTTCAAAGACTTTTTTGTGTATATACTAGCATATACATCATTTGCTGTAAAAAACCTCCCAATCACTCTAAACATAATACAACGTACGTGTATATCACAATGGTCTAATCCCTTGTTAGAACATGTTATATGTAGCGGGCTACTTTATATTTTCAAAATTATTTTTAGAGATATATTTGGCTCAAATATTCACAAGACAGAATCAGATTAGAAATAGACATGTATTCTTACAAAGATGTGGAACTTGAGCGGTTAGGAGAGGGGTGTCATCCATTTGAAGGTTTGACATATAGATATCTGTGAGATAATTTCAAGACCATCAGAGAATGACAATAGCTATTCTCTAACACATCGGTTCTCAACCTGTGGGTCGTGACCCCTTTGGGGGTCGAACGACCATTTTACAGGGGTCGCCTAAGACCATCAGAAAACACATATTTCTGATGGTCTTAGGAACCAAGACACCGCTCCCCTATCTGTCTCCAGGCAATGTGTGGGCGGGATGACATGCCACCCCTGTCATTTGGCCACACCCCTGGGATCACTCAACAGCTCTGCCTCCTTGCCTGTGATTGGCCACTGGAACTGCAGCTCAGGAGAGGTACACAGGCGGCCAATCACCGGCGAGGAGGTGGAACTTGGAGAGGAGGAACCGAGCAGTAGTGCAAAGATCAAAGAAGATCGAGTGAGGGAGCGAGTGAAGAGGAGAGCGGCCGAAGAAGGAAGACAGCTGACCAGTAAGTGTCTGTAGTGTGCAGATGGTGCTGTTGCAGCCAAGTGTGCTGGCTGTAGATGGAGAGGGAGGGAGCGAGCACAGGCTGGAGCAGGGGTCAGCAAGGTAAGTATCATTTGTGTCAGTGGGAGGAATAGTGCCCCATCTTGGTGTCACTAACATCAATGATGGGGCACTATTCCTTCCAATGACACCAACGTTGGGGCGCCATTCCCCCCCCCCCCCCCCCGACACCAATGAAGGGGCACTATTCCCCCCACTGACACCAATGATGGGGCACTATTCCCCCCACTGACACCAATGATGGGGCACTATTCCTCCCCCCCATTGACACCAATGATGGGGCACTATCCCCCCCCACTGACACCAACGATGGGGCACTATCCCCCCCCCACTGACACCAACGATGGGGCACTATCCCCCCCCCCACTGACACCAACGATGGGGCACTATTCCCCCCCCCCCCACTGACACCAAAGATGGGGCACTATTCCCCCCCCCACTGACACCAATGATGGGGCACTATTCCCTCCCCCCACTGACACCGATGGGGCACTATTCTCCCCCCCCCCCCACTGACACCAATGATGGGGCACTATTCCCCCCCCACTGACACCAACGATGGGGCACTATTCCCTCCCCCCACTGACACCAATGATGGGGCACTATTCCCTCCCCCCACTGACACCGATGGGGCACTATTCCCCCGCCCCACTGACACCGATGGGGCACTATTCCCCCCCCCCCACTGACACCAATGATGGGGCACTATTCCCCCCCCCCCACTGACACCAATGATGGGGCACTATTCCCCCCCCATTGATAGCAGTGATAAGGCACTATTCTCCCACCCCCCCACACTGACATAAATGATGGGGCACTATTCCTCCCACTGCAAAATTACAGTTATGAAGTAGCAACAAAAATAATTTTATGGTTGGGGGTCACCACAACATGAGGAACTGTATTAAAGGGTCGCGGCATTAGGAAGGTTGAGAACCACTATTCTAACAAGACAAAGTAGACCTGTCCAAAGATATAGCAGTGACTTTGCCAAATATCACAGCAACAAATTACTCCACTATTAATGTTCGATGTCAACCCAAAATGTGGGAAATTTTCCTATCACTTTCAGTGATAAAATCAAACAGTAACAAAAAGATTTATATAAAAAGAGTAGGGATTTTGTGAAATCACAATAAACCAGTCACCTGGCCAGGAAAAAGGGAATATTCCTTCAGGTCTGACAAGTCCACTGGCACATACATCCCCGATGAGTGTTCTCTGTCACCTTCCAGAATGACCGACTTGGAGTTCAACTTCCCATTACTGTCACAGGCAATCTGTCCAAGCACAGTCACGGTCTCCTAACAGAGAAATAAGGCAAGTTGTTATTCTTTTTTACATGGCTTTTTTTTTTCTCCCCCCCCCCAGCAGTAACACACACACACACACACACACACGTTTTGCAACTTTGCAGGCTTATAGGAAATGTTATTTTGCACCACATGCAAATGTTTATGTCAATTTAAAGCTGCATTCAATACAAAAGCAGAATTCAAATATAAGCAGTACAAAAAAAGTTAAGCTTTACATTGTAACCAGTTGGCGCTATGCAAGTTCTGTATAATAATAATAATGCTTACGTCAGCCTAAAAAAGAAAAAACACAAAACTGTGAAGACCAAGCCTTTCTGACACTTTATTTTGAACCCCCAAACATTACATACATATTACACACACACACTTTTTTTTTTAAGCAGAGGCCCTACAGAATAAAAATGATGGGTTTTGCATTTTTGTTTTTTTTTTTAGTGTCACATGGTATTTGCACAGTGGTTTTTCAAACACAAATTTACACCAAAAAAAACCTTAATAAATTTTAATGAGCACAAACACAATATAATACACATTTTTTTGTAAAATATAAAAGATGGTGTTACACCAAGTAAATAGATACCCAATATGTCATGCTTTAAATTTCTGCACGCTCGCGGAATGGGGCCAAACAGCAGTATTTAAAAATCTCCATAGGTGACACTTTAAAAGCCTTTACAGGTTACCAGTGAAGCGTTACAGAGGTCTGGTGCTGGAATTATTACTCTCGCTCAGACGTTCGCAGCAAGACTTCACATATGTGGTGCAATCGCATTTATGTATGCGTGCAGGACCAACGTGTGCGTTCAGCTTTGAGCGCAAACACCAGGGGACTGGTTTAGCGCTGCACTATTTATTTATTTATTGTATTGGACTCACATTGGTAGGAGGTTAAGTGTCAGCAGCTATAGGGATAGGGCCTCATTCTTAGCGCAGGAAGTGTTTTTATAATTTATTAAGGATTTATATAGTGCCAACAGTTTGCGCAACACTTTACAATATAAAAGGGAGACAGTAAAGTTACAATACAATAAAAAATAAGAGGATTTAGAGGGCTCTATGAGAGCTTACAATCCAATAAGATGGGGCAAGTGGTACACAGGGTTATAACAGAGAGGATGATGTGATGGAAGTGATAAATGTCTAGTATGAGGCTTCCCTGAAGAGATGAGTTTTAATGGATTGCCTAAAGGCAGCCAAAGTAGGGAACAGCCAGACAGATTGTGGTTAAGAGTTACAGATAATGGGAGAGGCTCTGGAGAAGTCCTGGAGACGAGCATGGGAGGGAGACAAGGGAGCTTGGGAGCAGAAAGTCATGAGAGTGGAGAGGACAATTTGGGTGATATTTGGAGAAAATATTGGTAATGCAACTGGGGGGCAGAGTTGTGAAAAGGTTTGTAGGTTGTTCATATTCCAAATTTAATTCGCTGGGTAATCGGAGGCCAGTGGTGGAATAGCCACTCAGATGGCTTTTACATAAAAGTAAATCACCTCCTGTAAGAAACCATACCGGGAGGATGCCTGTAGCTGCAGGTATCATCCTGGTATACCAGTTGAAAGTCGCAATGTAAATATACGCATTGTGATCTTCAAGTAGTTAAGACGCAGATGTTGAGTGCAAACCCTACTGGCCAATCACAGTCCTTGTTCTGGGGACCAATCAAATGGCAGTAACTTCAATAAATCTTGTGAATAGTTGGAGGAAAGAAGTGCAATTGTAGATTGTGTTAATATTGTTAGTATTTCTTTAAATTTAACATGTAGATAGTAAAGTGCAGCAATGGCACCAAAGAAAAGCAGTGATTGGTCAAACACAAAAAGGACCAGAATTGTTTTATGTGAATTGGGTCTTCCTTATGCTGAAATTGCAAGGTAAGTAAGTGGGTCAGTGACATCTGGTGTACAAAAGTGCTGTTTACGTTAACAGGAAACAAAGTCACTGACTCAAACCAGGCAAAGGTTGAAAAAAGTGCATAAAAGCAACTGATGACAGAATACAAAGACTGTCTGAAGGACAGAAAAATGTCATGAGGCCACCAGAGCTGAATTGTGTTGATTCCATGAGATGTCGATGTGTGATGCAGTTTTAAACAATAATGGCTACCCTTCTAAGTACATTGAAACAATAAGTGCATTACAGTATATTCTGTATGATTTCAGTATTCCCTGCATAATGTTTTGCATTCTATATCGTTTGCATTCTGTTGTTTGAATTGTAATTCAGCGTTAAATTGTCTTTAAATTGACATATAAAACATTTACATTTGGAGCAAAATAACATTTCCTATGCGCCTGCAAATTTGAAAAACACCATACATATACAGTGCTCAGAATAAATGAGTACACTCCTTTTGAAAAGTAAGATTTTATTCAATATCTCAATGGACACAAAAACAATTTCAAACATTTTGACAAAACTGAGCTTTATAGAACATTCGTTTAGCTCATTACATGAAAGTAAGTCAGTTTTACTCAAAATTAGTTGATGCAAAAATTAACACACCCCACAAAAAAAAAAAACTACTACATCTAGTATTTCGTATGACCTCCATGATTTGTAAGGACAGCACCAAGTTGTTTAAGCATTGAATGAACAAGTTGGTGACATAATGCAACACAAATCTTTTTCCATTCTTCAAGAACGACCTCTTTTAGAGTTTGGATGCTGGATGGAGAGTGATGCTCTACTTAGCTCTTCAGAATTCCCCATAGGTGTTCGATTGGGTTCAGATCAGGAGACATACCTGGCCACTAGATCACTTGCACCCTGTTTGTCTTCAGAAATGGAACAGTGGCCTTAGATTTGTGTTTTGGATCATTGTCATGTTGGAAAAGTGCAGGATGACCAAGGGCATGAAGTGATGGTAGCATGTTCTGTTTCAATATAGAGCAGTACATCAATGAATTCATGATATCATCAATGAAATGCTTCTCCCCAACACCGGCAGCATTCATGCAGCCCCACAGAAGGACACTGCCACCACATTTCACTGTAGGCACCATGCATTTTTCTTTCTACTCCTCACCTTTGCAACACCATACAGTTTTTAAGCAATCAGTACCAAAAACCGTTATCTTGGTCTCATCACTCCAAAGTACAGAGTCCCAGTAGTCTTCTTATTTTTCCAACATGGGCCTTTGCAAATTTTAGGTGGATTTTATTGTGCATGGACTTTAGGAGAGGGTTCCTTTGTGGACAACACCCATGCATGCCATTCATTTGCAGTATACACCGTATTGTGTCATGGGAAACAATCACCCCAGTTTGGCTTTCTACATCCTTAGCCAACTGCAGTGAACTTGCATGTCGATTTTCATCAACCCTTCTCATCAGAGGACTCTCCTGTCGAGGTGTTTAACTTCCGTGGTCGGCCTGGACTGCTCATTTTTGTTACAGTATTCTACCTGATAAGTAAAGCTTTACTGATCTTCTTGTAGCCTTCACCTTTCTTGTGTAAAGAAATTATTTTCCCTTTCTCAGATCTGGTGACATTTCTCTTCCATGTGAAGCCATTGCTGACAGCATGAAATGGGAAAGTGTTTTCTTTGTTAAGTAACGCCCTTTTATAATAAGCTGTCTGCTGGAGACCTGTTTAATGAATAATTAGACTCACCTGTAGTTGAATTCTTGTTAATTAGGATCTTGTTGTCTAAAATTCAGCTTTGCTCCCAAGACTTTCATTGGGGTGTATTCATTTTTGCAACATGGTTTTGAATGAATTGGTTAGGAGAAATACTTTGTGTGTGCAAATTAACAAATCTTGTTTGCAATCAATGGCCTGCATTTGTGGGAGTATTTTGCAGTATAGTGTCCCATAGAAAATTTGGATACTGAAAGGAAAGCAAAGGTTTTCTGAAATCTGTTGGGGTGTACTCCCCACCCTTTGCAGTTTTAACAGCTTCAACTCTTCTGGGAAGGCTGTCCACAAGGTTTAGGAGTGTGTCTATGGCAGTGTTTCTCAATTCCAGTCCTCATGGACCCCCAACAGGTCATGTTTTCAGGATTTCCCTCAGATGAAACAGCTGTGGTAATTACTAAGGCAGTGAAACTGATCAAATCACCTGTGCAAAATAATGGAAATCCTGAAAACATGACCTGTTGGGGGTCCATGAGGACTGGAATTGAGAAACACTGGTCTATGGGAATGATTAACCATTTTTCCAGAAATGCATTTGTGAGGTCAGGCACTGATGTCGGATGTGAAGGCCTGGCTCACAGTCTCCGCTCTAATTCATCCCAAAGGTGTTCTATCGGTCAGATTGAGGTCAGGAGTCTGAGCAGTCCAGTCAAGTTCCTCCACCCCAAATTCGCTCATCCATGTCTTTATGGACTTTGCTTTATGCACTGGTGCGCAGTCTTGTCAGAACAGCAAGGGGCCATCCCCAAACTGTTCCCGCTAAGTTGGGAGCATGAAATTGTCCAAAATGTCTTGGTATGCCAACGCCTTAAGAGTTCCCTTCACTGGAACTAAGGAGCCAAGCCCAGGCCCTGAAGAACAACCTCACACCATAATCCCCTCCTCCACCAAACTTTACACTTGGCACAATGCAGTCAGGCAACTACCGTTCTCCTGGCAACTGCCAAACCCAGACACGGCCATCGGACTGCCAGAGAAGCATGATTGGTCACGCCAGAGAACACATCTCCACTGCTCTAGAGTCCTCTGGCGGCGTGCTTTAACCTCTTGCCGACCGCGCATAGCCGAATGACGGCTTCATCGCGGCCGGCCAGTTCTGAGTGGACGTCATATGACGTCCTCCCAGAACGCGCTCTCCTGCGCGCCCCAGGGGGCGCGCACCCGGCGATCTCCGCGATCGCTGTGTCCTACGGACACAGCTGATCACGTGATGTGGTGAAAGGCCGATCCCACCGGCCTTTTACCACGTGATCAGCAGTGTCCAATAACACGCTGATCACAGGGAAATGCAAGTGCCGGTTCTCGGCTGCACTTTCCTCACGCTGTCAGATCGTGAGGAAAGTACTGCCGAGAACCGGCAGTTGTCAGAGCGGGGATCGGCACCGATCATCAGGGCACTGATGATCAGTGCCCTGATGATCGGTGCCCAACAGTGACACCCGCAAGTTCCGCCCAGCAGTGCGCCCACTAGCCCCGCCCACCCGTTCCCAGCAGTGCCCCCACCTGTGCCCAGCAGTGCACCCACCTGTGCCACTCTGCAGTGCCACCTACCTGTGCCCAGAAGTGCCACCTACATGTGCCCAGCAGTGCCACCCAACTGTGCCCACCCACCTGTGCCCACCAGTGCCACCCACCAGTGCTGCCCACCAGTGCCACCCACCAGTGCAGCCCACCAGTGCTGCCAGTCAGTGCCACCAGTCAGTGCCCAGGGGTTGTGCCAGCCAGTGCCGCCAGTCAGTGCCCAGAAGTGATGCCAGTCAGTGCCGTCTATCAGTGCCGCCTATCAGTGCTGCATATCAGTGCCGCCTATCCGTGACCCCTAATTAGTGCTGTCTATCAGTGCCGCCTATCCGTGCCACCTCATTAGTACTGCCTATCAGTGCCCTTTAGTGCTGCCTATCAGTGCCGCCTATCAGTGCCCATCAGTGCCGCCTCATCAACGCAAATCAGTGAAGGAGAAAAAATACCTGTTTGAAAAATTTTATAAAAGAAACAAATAAACTTTTTTTTTTTTTCAAATTTTTTGCACATTTTTTAATTTATAGCGCAAAAAGTAAAGCGCCCAGTGGCGATTAAATACCACCAAAAGAAAGCTCTATTTGTGAGAAAAAAATGATCAAAATTTCATATGGGTACAATGTTGCATGACCGCGCAATTGTCAATCAAAGTGCGGCAGCGCTGAAAGCTGAAAATTGGCCTGGTAAGGAAGGGGGTATAAGTGCCTGGTAGGCAAGTGGTTAAACCACTACATCTGACGCTTTGCATTGCACTTGGTGATGTAAGGCTTGGATGCAGCTGCTCGGCCATGGAAACCCATTCCATGAAGCTTTCTACGCACTGTTGTTTTGCTAATGTGAAGACAACATGAAGTTTGGAGGTCTTTAGCTATTGACTGTGCAGACAGTTGGTGACTTCTGCGTACTGTGCACTTCAGTATGCGTTGACCTCACTCTGTCATTTTACGTGGCCTACATCTTCGTGACTGAGTTGCTGTTGTTCCCAGTTGCTTCCACTTTGTTATAATATCATTAACAGATGACCGTGGAATATTTAGTAACAAGAAAAATTCACGGATGGACTTATTACACAGGTGGCAACCTATCACGGTACCACGCTTGACTTCACTGAGCTCCTGAGAGCAACCCACTCTTTCAGAAATGTTTGTAGAAGCAGACTGCATGCCTAGGTGTTTGATTTTATACACCTACGGTTTGGACACACACACACACACACACACACACACACACACACACACACACACAGTATCTCACAGAAGTGAGTACACCCCTCACATTTTTGCAAATATTTTATTCTATCTTTTCATGTGACAACACTGAAAAAATAACACTTTGCTACAATGTAAAGTAGTGAGTGTACAGCTTGTATAACAGTGTAAATTTGCTGTCCCCTCAAAATAACGCAACACAGCCATTAATGTCTAAACCGCTGGGAACAAAAAAGCGAGTACTACAGAAACACAGCTACCTACATGATGTGGAACATACCTCATTACAAGAAAATTAGTCCACCTCACAATTTTACTGTTTTGTTAATGTATATACATACAGCTCTGCAGAAAATATCATTTAGATTAGACTTACTTGAGCTGGAAAAGATACTGAAGTAAATTCTTCAATCTGGAAATGATTCTTCAGTGCTTCACCAAGTTCTTCTATTTTACAGTTTACAACTATTGGTAGCAAAAAAAGAAAGCAATAAGGGGAGCGATCATCACCTACCCTACACAATAAACTTTCTGACTTAACTAATGAATCTCCAGATGTAATATTGTATTCTTTTTTCTTTAATAATCAAACAATTGTTTACTGAAACAAAAAACGGGATTTTTGGTTAACCAGTAAAATCCTCTTCTAGAAGTACACCACAGGACATCTTCATCTCATTTATGATAGGGTTCTGCTGCCACCTTCAAGTGACTGAACAAGATATACTGCTACAGGGCGGCTCTGCTGCGCAAAATCACATAAAATACCTGATTTTGCATTTTCAGGAGAGGGGGCACGCGCTGCTATTGCCTGCCGGGGATGTCAATCACCGGGTTCTGGCCAGGACTCGATAGTTGGCAAAGCTGAGAGGGGAGAGATCTGTGTATAAAACATCACAGATCTCTTTCCTGTCAGCATGGACGTGCTGCTTTGTATCTCTCTGCACAGCAGAGAGATACAAAGCAGCAGGTCTCCCAAGTAAAGCACCACACAGTAAAACACACAGAGCACACTGTTAGCCCTTTGATCACCCCAGATGTTAAACCATTCCTGCCCAGTGTCATATGTATAGTGCCAGTGTTATTATTAGCGCTAATCACTGTATTAGTGCCCGCTGCAGTCCGCAATAAGTAACTGATTGCCGCTATTACTAGTATAAAAATAAATAAAATAAATGAAAATTTCCAGTATACACACACACCATTTGTAGATGCTATAACCTTTCACATAAACCAATTGATATACACCTGAAGAAATTTTATTTTTTATATTGGATATGTTTTATAGCAAAAAAAGTCAAAAATAGTTTTTCTTGTCAGTCTTTTTGTTTATAGGTCAAAAAACAAAGACAGAGGTGATCAAATACTACCGAAAGAAAGCTCTATTTGTGGAAAAAAATGACAAATTTCATTTATGTACAGCGTTGCATGACCATGCAGTTGTCATTTAAAGTAACACGGTGCAGCATCGCAACAAATGGCCTGGTCAGGAAGGGGGGTAAATCCTCTGTAGGGCAAGTGGTTAAAAAAAAAAAAAAGAATACACACACACACACACACACACACACACACACACACTGCATTAAGGAGGGTTTCAGTTTTTTTACAAGCTATAAACCACAGAGGGTTTTCTTTATCATACATCTCAAGACATAGGACATCTAGGTAAAAAAGGACCACTGACGCCATAAAACCACCTTATCACTGTGTGAAATACTAGAACAGGTTCCTTACAGGAAGAGCAGCCCATTCCAAAACTCTGTGATTCGAAAGTAATGGCAACCAGAATAACTTTCTAATGCTGAAGGACCAAATGTCCAATATACCGAATGGGAACAAAATTTCTGCAAGACAGAAAGTGCCAAGCTGGTGTTCTACAAAGTCATAACCATTGGAACAATACACGTGACATCTTGCACAGCTATGCACCAATTAGGTCTCTGGAAAAAAGAAAAAAAAAATAGACCACCAAGGCTGAAATCTGACCCAGGACCACACTCAAGACCAGTCCTGGATTAACTCCAAACTGGAGAATGCCATGATACAACCCACACCATACTTGTGAGGGTAAATTCACCTAGCCTTACACCAAGTAAAATAAGATTTAAAGCGTTAATGTTACTAAACCCAGACCCTGCATTCACTATATCTGGTCTTCCACAGTGCACAAAACATGGAAACGCAATTATTTTAGTAAATATAAACTGCTAAATACCTTTCCTCACCAGCAGTATACAGCAGTCATGTGACTTCCATCAGTGACCAGCCAAGCACTGGTTAATGTTGTAGGAGGAGGAGTTTTCATTCTCCTCTGACTGTCCTATGAGACTGCATGATCCCTGACCCTCTGTCCGGACAACGCTGATTGGCCTTGTGCCGATCACATGCATCCTCCCAAAAAATAAATAACTCACTCTCTAGCAATACACACCAAACTAAGCATCATTGTTGCTCTACGGCAGAAGGACTGGGGACAGCAACCGCAGGGGAAGATCAGAGAAGACAGGATCAAACATCCTTTATACAGAATGCAGATGACTAACCCCTTAGGTTCCACACTGAGTATAACAAGCATGCTTTACTGCATACACAGACTGATTTTACCGTTGTGGGTTTAGAAATAGGAAGTCCTAATGGAAATCCTCTTTGAAATTGCCTTCTGATACATCAGTAGGTTAGGAATTACCCCCTTGTCTCTCAATATTGTGGCTTCAACAGCCTAACAGCTAGAGCCAGCAATTGTAAAAAAGGTATGCAAGATCGGAACTAGTGACGGGAGGTTGAGAGGATTCAGAAGGGTCCAAGGGTCCCTCCACCGAGATGTTCACAATGTCAGAGCACCAAGTTCTCAGGGGCCAAGCCAGGCGATCAGACTCATTGGAATTGCTTTCACTCAAAACCTGCAAAGCAGATGAGGAGGAAGCTGGTGTTTAGTGACACATAGAGCACTGGTTTCCGACAAAAAAAAAAAAAATGTTGCTTGCCCCCCTTTGATACTTGCTGTGATTTGTAGACCCACAGAAGAACGTCAGTGCTGTGATCTGTAGCCCCACAGTTGAGGTCACACGGTGCAACCCGTAGTCCCCCCAAAAAACAGAACACTTGTTCTGCTGTGACTTATATTCCTGTGACCTGTAGTCATACATTGGAAGCTACTCTGCTGTGACCTGTAGTCCCAAAGGAAAGGCACGTGTTCTGCTTTGACTTGTCTCACTAAAGGACATTCTTCTGTAACCCATAGTTCCCCCAGAGCTCTCACACTGCCGATGGATGGACATACAATTCATAAAGAAAGACAAAACACTGCACTTGGGTAAGAGAATAGTAGCTGCCAGCACCAACAGTTTGGATACATAAACTCAAAAACCAAGTAAAATAATAGAGTGCAGGGCAATAAAGACACTCTAAAATATGTACTGTAAAAAAAAAAAAAACCTACAGTTGCAAGAAAAAGTATGTGAACCCCTTGGGATTACGTGGAGTTTTGCATGAATTGGGCATAAAATGTGCTCTGAACGGCATCTAAGTCACAACAATAGAAGAACACAGTCTGCTGAACATAATACTACACAAACATTAGATGTTGCCATGGTTTAATTGCACATAACATGTAAACATTCACAGTGCAGGGAGGAAAAAGTATGTGAGGCCCTAGCTTAATGACTTCTCCCAGAGCTAATTGGAGCCAGGAGTGAGCCAACCTTGACTCCAATCAGTGTGATGATACTGGATGTGTTGCTGACAGCTGTCCTGCCCTTAAAAAACACACACCTGTTTTGGGTTTACTGGTTTCAAGAAGCACTGTCTGATGTGAACCATGCCGTGCAGAAAAGAGCTCTCAGAAGACCTACGATCAAGAATTGTTGACTTGCATGAAGCTGGAAAGGGTTACAAAAGTATCTCCAAAAGCCTTGATGTTCATGTGTCCACGGTAAGACAGACTGTCTACAAATGGAGAAAGTTTAGCACTGTTGCTACTCTCCCTAGGCGTGGTCGTCCTGTAAAAATGACTGCAAGAGCACAGCACAGAATGCAGCATGAGGTAAAGAAAAATCCCAGAGTGTCAGCTAAAGACCTACAGAAATCTCTGGCACATGCTAACATTTTTGTTTATCTACAATAAGGAAAACATTAAACAAGAATGTATAGGTAGGTAATAGAGCGCTGGGAGTACATAAGTGAAGCAGCTAGCATAAAAGGTAACCTTGGGACCCAGATAGAAACATGAAAAAATAAATATGCAGCGCTTTTGAAATTAAATATGAACAAGCATAAAAAACAGAACATGAACAGCATAACTGCATGGCAAATTCAGTCCATATTGCATGGTGCGATAAAGTGATAGGTGCAATTGTCCCAATAATTCATGTTCAGAGAAATTCGTGACTCTTGTGATCTCGTGATTTGTACAAATAATGCACTAACCAGATAGCGCAACCAATGCGCATGGAGCAATTAAGACCCGCTCCTGGTGCTCTGGACTTGTAGTATTAGGAGGATGTCATCTGCAGGTTTGGCCACCAGATGTCATCAATCCAGGTATATGGGTAAGTCATCCACCAGAGAGATCATCAGCGGGGGAGGGGGTGATCATGCATCATTCCCAAATGGACGTAACCTTCAAAAGCGGGCTCCCATAACATAGATGAGACCCAGAGAAGCCTCTGATAGTGTAGTATGTTTATTAAGTAAAAACTTACACCAGATACAATTGGAGGAAAAACTTACATCAAAGCAAGGTCAGGCCACCAGGGTGTCAATCAGGATGGCTTAGTGGTATGCATACACAGGTCAAGGGCACCTCCCTAACGCGTTTCGTGTGCAAAACACTTCCTCAGAGGGAGTGTGCCCGTGATAAATGATACTGCTTTTATAGAAAGGTAATTGGCGCGCTTTTGAGCGATCTAGCGCCGCCAATTACGGTTCGCGCATGCGCACTGGCGACTTGGCGGCCATTTTACCGGTGCTTTTAGTATGGACGGAGAACGGACTCTCGCGCATGCGCAGTGAGCGCTCGCGGCCATTTTCCAAGAGTTCCTAAGTAGGGAAGGCATTCGCGTTTGCGCTGTGAGCGTTCACGGATGCCATTAAACAAGAATGGAGTACATGGGGGGACACCACGGAGGAAGCCATTGCTGTCCAAAAAGAAGATTGCAGCACGTTTGAAGTTTGAAAAGAGCACCTGGATGTTCCACAGCACTACTGGCAAAATATACTGTGGACAGATGAAACCAAGATTGAGTTGTTTGGGAAGAACACACAACACTATGTGTGGAGAAAAAAAGGCACAGCACACCAACATCAAAACCTCATCCCCACTGTAAAACATGGCGGAGGGAGCATCATGGTTTGGGGCTGCTTTGCTGCCTCAGGGCCTGGACGGATTGTTATTGATGGGAAAATGAATTCCAGAGTTTATCAAGACATTTTGCAGGAAAACGTACGACCATCTGTCCGCCAACTGAAGCTCCGCAGAGGATGGGTGATGCAATAGGACAATGACCCAAAGCATACAAGTAATTCAACAAAACAATGGCTGCAACAGCACAGAATACGCCTTCTGGAGTTGCCCAGTCAGAGTCCTGACCTCAACCCGATTGAAATGCTGTGGCATGACCTTAAGAGAGCGATTCAAACCAGACATCCCAAGAATATTGCTACACTGAAACAGTTTTGTGAAGAGGAGTGGTCCAAAATTACTCCAGATCGTTGTGCAGGTCTGATCTGCAACTACAGGAAATGTTTGGTTGAGGTTATTGCTGCCAAAGGAGGGTCAACCAGTTATTAAGTCCAAAGGTTCACATACTTTTTCCTCCCTGCTCTGTGAATGTTTACATGTTATGTGCAATTAACCATGGCAACATCTAATGTTTGTGTAGTATTATGTTCAGCAGACTGTGTTCTTCTACTGTGACTTAGATGACGTTCAGAGCACATTTTATGCCCAATTCATGCAAAACTCCACATAATCCCAAGGGGTTCACATACTTTTTCTTGCAACTGTATATGTGATATGAAACAAACAAGTGAAAAAAAAAAATTCAATATAAAAGACTCTTTTCAAAGTCCATAAACTGTGATTGAAGCAGTTAAAGTGCAGAGGTGCAAGGAATAGTCTTAATATTATTTTTATAATGCAGGATTTATATTGCAATAAAGAAAATGCCACCATGTTTGTTGCAAAAAGTTCACGTATTAAACTCCAGCGGGAAGAAATGTACCCGGCCCAGAACATACTACAGCTTCTTACCAGAAAGTAATGACCCTTGTGTATACAGATAGGTCTGACAACACTTCAGGGGACTAAGAAATCCCATCCACCATCTAACCAGCTGGTGAATGCATAAGTATGCCTCCAAAGTTGCTCAAAAACAAGATGCAAAAAACACATCCATAGTGTAAAGCCGTTTGAAAAAATGTATTAGGAAGTAGATAAAACACTCACAATTAAAAAAAAAGCTGACAGACTTCACAGGCACAGCAGTAATACCAGATGTGGCATTCCTATGGGTTGCTGCAAGTCATACATTGGCCACCAGCCAATCATGCTCCACGTGTGCGATGACATCACCGAAGGCCCCAGAGATAACGTTGTCTGAGGGACGGGCTAAAAGGCGAGTCATCACGCTATGGTAGTTTTCCATTACCATTAAATAATTTTGCAGCCAAGAAGGACCACACAGCATCACCACAGGACTGAAAGATAGTAGCACAAAGATGGCCCACTAATACCCATAGGAAGAGAAATACAGTGGTACCTTGGTTTACGGACGCCTCTGTTAACGTAATTTTCGGTTTACGAATGAAAATCCATTGATAATAATGTCTCGGTTTACAAAATTTTCCCGCAATATGAAGCAAGTTTCCCCAGGATGCATTGCGCCTGGGAGGTTTATAGCACCACCCCTGTGCATGCTGGAGTCTGTGGAAAGGTAGGGAGCTTAGCTTTGTCGTTTGCATGCCTTTTATTGAGAGTTCTGCATTGTGGGTTGGTTTCCATGCCAGCTCATGTGGACAGATTTTTGGGGCTTTCATTAGAGATGAAAGAGAACATAACTGGGAGAGATGCAGCCAAGGAAGTCACCAGGGTCTTCAAGCAACGACCACCTGTTCTGGAGGAGGTCGAAAGGTTGCTCCTGCTCTGGGTTAAAGAGAAGCAGTGTGTAGGGGACACAGTGACTGAGGCGATCATCTGCGAAAACGCCAAGGCCTTGCACACTGATCTCCTCGACCAAAAGCCAGGAACGTCAGCCGATGCAGAAGGCTTCAAGGCGAGCAGGGGGTGGTTCGAAAGGTTCAAGAGTAGATCTGGCATGCACAGCGTGGTCAAGCATGGAGAGGCCGCAAGTTCCTATGTTGCTGCAGCTGAGGAATTTGCTACCGAGTTCCTGGAGGTCATGGTTTCAGAGGGCTACCTTCCTCAGCAGGTCTTCAACTGCAAGGAGACTGGGCTCTTCTGGAAGAGGATGCCGAAGCGTACCTTCGTCACGGAAGAGGAGACTTCATTGACTGGCAACAAGCCAATGAAGGACCGTCTCACCCTCCTGTTCTGTGCCAATGCCAGTGGGGAACTTAAAATCAAGCCCCTGCTTGTCCACCACTCAGAGAACCCACGGGCCTTCAAGAAACACAAGGTGAAGAAGGAGCAGTTGAGCGTTTTGTGGAGGTCCAACCCAAAGGCTTGGGTCACACGCCTAGTTTGTGCAGTAGGTCAATCTGGTTTTTGGTCCTGCTGTCAAGCAGTACCTTGTGGACAATAACTTGCTGCTCAAGGCTGTGCTGCTCATGGACAATGCTCCTGCTCATCCTCCAGGCCTCGAGGAGGACTTGCTGGAGGACTTTAACTTCATCACGGACGTGTTCCTTCCGCCTAACACCACCCTACTACTCCAGCCAATGGACCAGCAGATCATCTCCAATTTTAAACAACTCTACACAAAGGAGCTTTTCCAGCGATGCTTTGCGATGACAGATCGGTCAAGTCTCACTCTCCATGAATTTTGTAGAAAAAAAAGTTTGACATAGTGAGCTATCTGCAGATTATCACCATTGCCTGGGCCGGGGTCAGCCAGAGAATCCTAAATTCTGCTTGGCGCAACCTGTGGCCAGACTGTGTTGTGACACCTAACTCCTATGCTTCTGCACCAGAGTCAACAGTGTTGGAGGAGATTGTTTCCTTGGGGAGAACCATGGGGCTGGAGGTGACTGAGGAGGATGTCTGTGAGCTGGTGGAGGGACACAACAGTGAGCTAACCACCAAGGACCTGGTGAAACTGCAGAAGGAGGCGATGAAGGAGCTGATCTCATTTGAGGAGGAAACGAGTGAGGAACAGCTCTCTTCCAGGGAACTCAAGGAGGCATGCCAAATGTGGGTAAACCTACAGACTTTTGTACAGCAGCACCACCCAGATAAGGCTCTAGCCCAGGGACTTGTGAACAGTTTTGACACAGACATCATGTCCCCTTTCCGACGGATGCTTAAAAAGCGCTGGAGGCAGCAAACAATGGAAAGGTTCTTACTAAAACAGCCTAGACATAAAGAACCTGCTTGTGTTAATGTTGCCCAGTTGCCCTGCTCCTCCTCCTCTTCCAAAAAGAGCTGAAATTGTTTTGAAAAGTTTGCCATGTTTTAAAAGTTCATGTGTGATGCTTTAAAAGTTGAAGTTGGATGTTTGAAATGTTATTGCTTGATTAATCATGTCCCTGTACAGTATTTATGCCTTTAACCGGTTCCCGCCTGGCCTATGGCTGAATTGCAGCCAGCAAAAACCCTCGTCCCTCCGGTTTGCATGCCAGCAGAGCTGCGATCTGTCACCGGCTGTGTACCTCGGACACGGCCGATGACAGATCTGTGTACTGGCTCGGTTGCCAGTACCATGTGACCTGCTGTGACCAATCACAGCAGGTCACATGACAGTTGTATACAATGGATGGCTTCCTATCATGCCATCCATTGTATACAAGTTTGGCTAGCTGTGAATGGTCACAGCGATCACATGCACAAGCTGGGCCAATCAACGCCCAGCTGTGTCATGCGATTAGCTGTGGCCAAATCACAGTTAAGGAAAAAAAAAACCCTGAATGAATCCATTTCATTCAGGTAAATGATTGCTTATAGCAAAGTAATTCTTTGTTATAAGCAAATTGTGTAAAAAAAAAAAAAATATATAGATCACTTCCCCAAAGTAGTACGTTACTATGGTAACATTATACTACTTTGGTCATAGTGAAATATGAAAAAAAAATCTTTAAAAAGAAAAGAGAAAAAAGTAATACAAAATGATAATAAAAAAAAATTATCAATTTTTTTTCCATACTGTCACCAGTCAGTGTTCACCGCCACGCCGGTTATATGATGACACTGTACTGCACTGGTGACAGTATGTAAAAAAAAACAAATAGTGAAAATCTTTTTTTTATTTCTTCATTTCCGAAAAATGACAAAAAAATTACAACTTCAAAAAACTCGCCATGCCTGTTATGAAATATGTTGGACTGTATACTTTGCAAAAAGGGGTCATTTGGGGGATATCTGTACTGTTCTGACATTCTTGGACCTCAAGAAATTAGATTGGCTGTCAGAACTTCAGAGTTTGTAAACTCTATAACTTTCCTACAGACTAAATATTAAATACTAATTTGGGTTATTTTCACCAAAGACATGTAGTAGAATATATTTTGGCCTAAATATATGAAGAACAATTATTTATTTGCAAACTTTTATAACAGAAACAAAGAAAAACGTGTTTTGTCAATTTTTGGTATTTTTTTGTTAATTTAGCAAAAAATAAAAACCCCAGAGGTGATTAAATACCACCAAAAGAAAGCTCTAATTGTGTGAAGAAAATGAAAAAATTTTTAGTTTGGGTACAATGTTGTATGACCGCGCAATTGTCATTCAAAGTGTGAGCGCTGAAACCTGAAAATTGGACTGGGCAGGAAGGGGGTAAAAGTGCCCGGTATGGAAGTGGTTAAAGTGCACTTCATAAAGAGTTTTGAACAGATAATACTTTTTTTTTTCTTCTTTTTTTTTTCTGACCTCCAGAGCGGATTAATTGGTTTTCAATGCATTCATACGCGAAACCGCGTTTTGGTTTACGAATTTTTCGCAACACGAAAAGTCCCACAGAACAAATTAAATTCGTAAACCGAGGTACCACTGTATATCCAAAAGACTATGCCACCGACAGTGCCATCTAGAGAAAAGAAAAAAGCAAATACATATAAACATACTTAAAGCGGAGCTCCACCCAAAAGGGGAAGTTCTGCTTTAAGGACTGCTCTCCATTAAGGATTGGCACCTTTGGGGGGCGGGTGGGGAGCGGGTACCCGAATTCGACAGATACCCGCTCCCACTTCCAGTCCGATCGCCTAGGCCAGTGGTCGGCAAGCCGCGGCTCGCGAGCCACATGCGGCTCTTTACAAACTTAAATGCGGCTCTTCTGTGTGCCGGGCGCCCGCTCCCCTCCCTCCTCTTGGTCGGCCACCCCCCTCCCTCCTCTCGAGCGCCCGCTCCCCTCCCTCCTCTCGGGCGGCTGCCCCAAAAGTCAGGACTCTGCAGCTGTCAGGATGTAGGCGGGGCAGCCAGGATGTAGGCGGGGCAGCGTGACGAACTCCTCTCCTCTCACAGTCCACCCTGAAGACCAGAACGGCGCGGGAACACGGCGAGAAGAATGCGCGGAGCAAAGGTAAGTGAATAGACACAGGGGGGACTTGGGGACTTAATATGGGGGATGAATTACTATAGGGGGGATGAATTACTATAGGGGGGATGAATTACTATAGGGGGGATGAATTACTATATGGGGGATGAATTACTATATGGGGGATGAATTACTATATGGGGCATGTATTTTCAGTTTTAAAAATGTGGCTCTCAAAATAAATTTCAATCGTGGTTTTGGCGAGATTTGGCTCAGTTGAAAAAAAAGGTTGCCCACCACTGGCCTAGGCGATTGGAAGCGGAAGGTGTCCTCCCTCCCTGTAGTCTTTTGGGACACGCGACAGGTCCCAGAAGACTACAGGCCCATTCAAGAAGCGCAGCGCTATTCGCGCATGCGCAGTGGGTACCCAGCTGTGAAGCCACAAGCTACACAGCCAGGTGCCCACACCCCGGGACTGAGGGACAGGTAAGTGGCTGTTTTTTAAAAGTCAGCAGCTACAGTTTTTGTAGCTGCGGACTTATTTTTTTGACAGGGTGAGTGGAACTCCGCTTTAAAGTTAATAAAATTAAAATGCAATAATATAAATTAAAAAATAAGAATGAATATGTCCCACCTGGACACCTGTAAACACAATCCACAGAAATTAAATAAGAACAAAACTCCAGTAGAGGTTCATAAAACCAGATATAAATGATTGCTTACATTACAATCCATTAAAAAAAGGGGAACCTAACTTATTTACAAAACAATTCAAGTCCCAATCAATGCAGTGGCCAAAGGGGGTGCAAGTTTTCAAATAATAGATCCATCCTGTCTCAGATCTAGAGATAACTCTTATGTGGCATCCCCTCCAGTGTGAGTATACTTTTCTATTGCCACAAAAGAATACTCCCTGGGGTTTTGTTTTATGGTATGTTGCATAATGCTTGGATAGGTTGTAGCACACAAGTAGCATACGCATAGTGTATCCCATGTACTGGTTCCCAAATGGACATTGAATCATATAAATGACATATTCAGATGAACATGTCACAAAAGAGTAAAATGTCACAGGTTCAGCCAGTTTGATATGATTGAAAACAAGACAGACTTCTACCCTTAAAAAAGTTAGTCTGGCAAACAATACACTTGTGGCATGGAAAGAAACCTTTCATAGACTGGAAAAAAAAGTATTTTAAATACTGCTGCTCCCCTATATACACATCTATTGGCTGATGTGGAATTTTTGGGCCTAAGACTATTGTTCTTTAACCCCCCGACGCTGATCGTATGCAAATTAGCGGCCTCACAGAACTGGGCTTTTTTTCCGTGAAGCCGCTAATTTGCGTACCTGGCTTTGTGCTGTCAGTGAGAGCCCCGGGTCTCCTTCTGACAATCAGGACCCGGAAGTCCCTATTCCGGGTCACATGATCGCTGTGATTGGCTATCACAGTGATCAGTCACGGTGAAGTCCGCCCCCTTGTTTTCTCTCTCTGAATGGAGAGATATATTGTATCTCTCTCTGTCCTTTCAGAGAGTAAAAAAAGTGTATAAAAAAAATTAATAAAAATACCTGTATTAAGGTTTGATCTAGGTTAATGCCAGGGTTAGTGTTTGGGTCAAGGGTTTTTTTTTCTATGTTAATTTTTAAATTAGTAACAGTGTCAGTTAGTGGCAGGATATAGCGCTATATAAGTACCTGTAATAAATAAAATAAATAATTTTTAAAAAGCAAAATGTGCACTATTGTTTCTGGGCCGTACTACGGGTACAAACAACAACTAACATACACACATGTGGTATCGCTGCGAATGCCAGGAGCAGGAGAAATTCGTTTTTTTTTGTTTTTTTACAGCTAAATTAAAAAGAACTTTTTTTTTTTTTTTTTACAATTTTGGGTCAGGTTTTCCTTTGATATTAAAAAAAAAAAAAAAAAAAAACCCCAGGAGATATCCATTACCATTTACCACCAAATGAAAGCCAACTTTGTCCTGAAAAAAAAAAAAAAAACAAGGTATAATTCACCTGGATGTACAAAGTAGTTGTGATATGTACGGTTTTGCTAACATATAAAGTTGCAAAATTGTGCTTCGGCTTTAAGATTTGTTTTACCCTTAGGCACATAGGGGTTAACATCGGTCAATGATTTTTAAATACTTTTTTGATGGCAAAATGTTGGTTAGAAAAACTTGTAACCATAGCCCAACCAAACCTGCTGTTATCTACAGTATCTCCCAGAAGTGAGTACACCCCTCACATTTTTGTAATATTTTATTATATCTTATTATGGGACAACAATGAAGACACAACACTTTGCTACAATGTAAAGTAGTGAGTGTACAGCTTGTATAACAGTGTGAATTTGCTGTCTTCTCAAAATAACGCAACACAGCCATTAATGTCTAAACCGCTGGCAACAAAAGTGAGTACACCCCTAAGTGAAAATGTCCAAATTGGGCCCAAAGTGTCAATATTTTGTCTGGCCATCATTACAGTGTTCAACAAATTTTTATTTTTTGCCAGTTTTGGAAACAAAAGGATCCATTTCTTAATGAATTTCACATTCTGAGTTCAAATATAACAATGAAATTTGTCAATTGGCTCTAGTTTTTCTGTAAACGGAAAGTTTTCTACTATAGGCGTAATGACTACATAATGCACAATAATTAGATAGATGTCTTTCCACAAATATAAAGCAAGTGATATTGACTACATAACAAAGCCTAAATGGCATAATATATTGCATAGGATTACCAAGAAAAATTATAGCCATAAGCTAAGTTGAATCATTTTAATACTTAGGATTCTCACTAGTTTTGTCTTCAGTTTGTGTCGGTTTTGCTTCTCTTAGCCCTTTCCTCAAATACAAGAGAAAAGCCATCTCTTACAACTGCACGTGACTACACGCTTCAGGTTCTTCCTCACTTGACTCAACCACGAAGGATTCTGGTGCTTTAGGAATTGGTAGCCCCTCTCCATGAGGAACTAGACGTATTGCCGATGGAATATTTGGATAGTGCACAGATAACTTTTTCTTCTTATTTAGCCCTTTTACAATTGGAGGCACCATACAAAAGTAACAATTACCAACATGATCTGTTGGCTCTCTCCAAATCATTGGCACAGCGAAAGGCATAGATGCCTTTTTTCCATTCAACCATTGCTCCAGTGCCGTCCCACAAGAATTGCAGCATATATGTGGTGCCCAGCTCTTGTCCTGGTCTCCTAACTTGCAGCCAAAATACAAGTTGTAGGCTTTCTTAATCATTCCTGTTATCTTCCTTTTTTGTGAGATAAAAGTTATTTCACCGCAGATATAGCAGAAATTATCTGCTTTATTCACACAAGTTCGAGGCATTACTGAGTAGCCTATATAAGCATAAAACGAAATGTAAAGACGCTGTCGAACTACAGATACTGCAGCTTTTATGCAGTGAAGTGATGCAATTAAAGGCTAATATTGCATCATCTCAGTATACATGCAATTTTCTATTGGTCACCAGTATCAATTGCGCAATATGCAGCTGAAGTTGCATCATAATTTTGAATGGCTTACGTCATTAGATGGGTGAATATATCATGGAAACTAGAGCCAATCAACATTTTTTAGGGTCATTTTCGTTTTCAGCACCCCAAAATTATGTAAGATTAGCTAATTTTATGCCCAAAACTTTTTACCTGTTGAACAGTGTTATTTTCCAGCACTGCCCTAACCCTCTTGGACATGGAGTTCACCAGAGCTTCACAGGTTGCCACTGAAGTCCTCTTCCACTCCTGTATGATGACATCACGGAGCTGGTGGATGTTAGAGACCTTGTGCTCCCCCAACTTCTGTTTAAGGAAGCCTCACAGATTCTCAATAGGGTTTAGGTCTGGAGACATGCTTGGTCAGTCCATCACCTTTACCCTCAGCTTCTTTAGCAAGGCAGCGGTCGTCATGGAGGTGTGTTTGGGGTCATTATGTTGGAATACTGCCCTGCGGCCCCAGTCTCCGTAGCGAGGGGATCATGCACTGCTTCAGTATGTCACAGTACATGTAGGCATTCATGGTTCCCTCAATGAACTGTAGCTCCCCAGTGGTGGCAGCACTCATGCAGCCCCAGACCATGACACTCCCATAACCATGCTTGACTGTAGGCAAGACACACTTGTCTTTGTACTCCTCACCTGGTTGCTGCCACACACGCTTGACACCATCTGAACCAAATAAGTTTATTTTGGTGTCATTAGACCACAGGACATGGTCCCAGTAATCCATGTCCTTAGTCTACTTGTCTTCAGCAAACTGTTTGAGGGCTTTCTTGTGCATCATCTGTAGAAAAGGCTTCCTTCTGGGACGACAGTCATACAGACCAATTTGATGACGTGTGCGGCGTATGGCCTGAGCACTAACAGGCTGACCCTACACCCCTTCATCCTCTGCAGCAATGCTGGCAGCACTGATACGTCTATTTCCCAAAGACAACCTCTGGATATGACGCTGAACACGTGCACGCAACTTCTTTGGTTGACCATGGAGAGGCCTGTTCTGAGTGGAACCTGTCCCGTAAAACAGCCATATGGTCTTGGCTACCGTGCTGCAGCTGTTTCAGGGTCTTGGCAATCTTCTTAT
Organism: Staurois parvus; assembly: GCF_062004578.1. NCBI lineage: Eukaryota > Metazoa > Chordata > Amphibia > Anura > Ranidae > Staurois > Staurois parvus. The sequence continues at coordinate 45,304 of NW_028318785.1, forward strand.
AGCCTAGGCCATCTTTATGTAGAGCAACAATTCTTTTTTTCAGATCCTCAGAGTTCTTTGCCATGAGGTGCCATGTTGAACATCCAGGGACCAGTATGAGAGAGTGAGAGCGATAACAGCAAATTTAACACACCTGCTCCCCATTCACACCTGAGACCTTGTAACACTAACGAGTCACATGACACTGGGGAGGGAAAATGGCTAATTGGGCCCAATTTGGACATTTTCACTTAGGGGTGTACTCACTTTTGTTGCCAGAGGTTTAGACATTAATGGCTGTGTGTTGAGTTATTTTGAGGGGACAGCAAATTTACACTGTTATACAAGCTGTACACTCACTACTTTACATTGTAACAAAGTGTCATTTCTTCAGTGTTGTCACATGAAAAGATATAATAAAATATTTACAAAGATGTGAGAGGAGTACTCACTTCTGTGAGATACTGTATATTGTCCCTAGGTTCACAAACTTGTAGGTATATTGTCCCTAGGTTCACAATCTATCCTTATCCATAACATCAACTTGGTATAGGACCCTATCCATACCACTGTCAATATAGCCTCTCTCTAAGAAAGGAATCTGGACTTTAAGATAGGGGCCTGTTCATAAGTCACTCAAGTTATGCCGAATGCATTGGAATCAGCTTTTTGATACACCATTATAAATTCATTTCGATCAGTTTTTGTGAAATACGTGGTCCTTGCCAACCTATCTCCCACCACTTGGATATTCAGATCCAAAAAATGGATGTGATGTCTTCTAGCTTCATGTTGTAGTGGGATGCCCTGCCATTTTGATTTAATCTCTGAAAGAAGACTTCTAGAGATGACACGTCACCTTGCCACAGGAGGAGGACATCATCAATGTACCTCCTCCATCCATTGCTGTAGCTGCCCTGGCAGTTTGCTCCAAATGGTCTCCTCCACAGGATCCCCAATTGGGGTACAATCTTCACTCATCAAGGCAGGCTCTGCCATAACAGCCCTCAGGAACTCCCCCCAGCTGAGGATCAGTACACTGGATCTGTATAGCACCCTGCCTGTTTGCAACTCAATACATCATTGCGCATGATCCACAGGGTCCAACATTGAAGGCTCCTCTGAGCATAGAAAAGCCATAGGAAATGGATTCGGAAAAAGCCAGTCTTCTGACCCCAGATGAGGTTGAGGAGCTAGCCATGTGTTTGTTCAGAGACTGCACACACATGATAATTAACTATGACACTTGTAAAACAACTGAAGCCTTGCCCAATGGGGAGAGATTATGCCTGGAAGTGTCCAATCCCCTGAAGGTGGCAACATAACCTTTTTTACACACACAAATAGAGCTTTGTTTGGTGGTATTTGATCACCAGTGGGTTTTTTTATTTTGTCATATACCGAAAATTAAAAATATATATATATATATATATATATATATATATATATATAATATATTTACTTTTGGTTATAAAACAAATTATATATTAAAAACTCAAAAAGGTAGTCGTAAATTTGGGCCAAAATGTATTCTGCTACGTCTTTAGTAGGAAAAAAAAAAAAAAGAAGATCTCAATACATGTATATTAACTCTTTTTTGGAAAGCAGACTCCCCAAGGAATTTGCCTAGAGGCATGTTGAGTTCATGGAACAATTTATTTTTTGCCACAAATTTTTTGAAAATGACAATTTTTTTTTTTTAACAAAGTTGTTACTTAAAAATGGTATATTGCTCACGCATGCCATGGGTATATGTGGGATAACACCCCAAAACACATTCTGCTACTTCTCCAGAGTATGGAAATACCACATGTGAGAGACTATTTGGCAGCCTAGCCACATACATGCCCTCAAAAACCAATAACCACCTACAGGCTTTCAGAAGGCATGGCGAGTATTTTGCAGATATTTTTGTCACAGGGAATTTGAAAAAAAAAAAAAAAAAAGACAACATTTTTTTCTTTCTTTGTTTTCCAAAAACTTGTGCAAACAAAGGAGATCTACAAAATACTCACCATGCCCTTTAGCAAATACCTTGGAGTGTCTACTTTCCAAAAAGGGATCATTTTGGGGGGGGGGGGGGGGGGGGAGTGCTTCTATTATTCTGGCATTTCAGGGCCAACATTAGAAGCTTATGCCACACATCAACCCACTCTTCTAACCACTTGGAGACCAAGCCTTTTTAGACACTTTTTGAAAACAGTTTTTTTTTCTAGAAAATAACTTTGAATCTCCAAACATTTTTTTTTTAAAGCACAGCCCCTAGAGCAGTGGTTCTTAACCTGGGTTCGATCGAACCCCAGGGGTTCGGTGAGTCAGTCTCGTGGGTTCGGCGGAGGTGAAGACCCACACCCGACTCATGATTCGTGCAGTAAATATTCATTATTATGTTTTTGTGTGAAAATCATGTTTTAATGGTTTTGTTCTTTGTTCTTAACGGTTTTGTTCATTTTGTGCACCTATGTATAAATATATACCTAAATATATACCTATGTTGTGAATTTTAAAAATCATATTTTATTTTTCCAATTAAGAAGGGTTCGGTGAATGCGCATATGAAACTGGTGGGGTTCAGTACCTCCAACAAGGTTAAGAGCCACTGCCCTAGAGAATAAAAAACGGGTGTTGAAATTTTTTATGTCATATAGTATTTGTACAGCGATTTTTCAACCATACATTTTTTTGTAAAAAATACACTATTTAGAATTTTAAATGCACAAGACCACAATATATTGTCCATTTGTTTGATGAAATATAAAAGATGATGCTGCGCACGCCCATGCAACGGCAAAATATTACATACATTTTCAAATATCTATAGTTGTCGCTTTAAAAGCCTCTATAGGTCACCACTTTAGATTTACACAGGAGGTCTAGTGCTAGAATTACTGCCCTTGGATAGGACATTCGTGGTGATACCTCACATGCATGGTGCAATCTCTGTTTACATACCACCGCAGGACCACTGCTTGCGTATGCCTTTGCGTGCAAGCACGGGGATGGGGGTGAATTTAAATTTTTTTTTTTGTTATTTTTACACTGTCCATTTAATTTTTTTTTTTTTTGATCTTTTATGGTTATCACAGGGAATGTAAATATCCCATGCGATAGCAATAGGCAGTGACAGGTACTCTTTTCTGATAAATCTGGAGTCTATTAGACTCTAGATTTCTCCTCTGCCCTTAGCATCTGATCACACCAATCTCAGATGCTTTATCCCAATTTCAAAAGTTTTAAATTTGGAAGCCATGATAGGTTTTCCATGCAAATTGTCTGGCAAGAGGTGAATATGGGTGGGCGGCGATGTATAAATCTTCAGTGAAAAACAGCGGAGGGGCTAAACGCTACAGCTGGCAGCGAACGGGGCCGATCCTGCTAACACTGCGTTTTTGGGGACACTATACAGAGGAGTCACTAGTATAGTTCTGTTTGTGATCAATATATCGATCTGTACAAATACTATACTACTAATGGCGGTGATCAGCAACCTATAGTGTGAGTGCGATAGTGTGCGGGCAATCTAACGCTAGCTGACCCTGGCTGGGAGAGGAGCTTACATACCCTGACGCTATCTGATTTTGCTAGTGGCAGTAATACAGTGAAAAATTCTATATACTCACACTGTACTAATGGCACTGGCTAGGTGACGGGGTGATCAAAGTATTAAATGTGCTAATCTAATGTGTGCATGTTAAATGTAGTGCTTTTACACAGTGCTGTGTTCTCGCTTCTCTCCCTGGACAGCATAGGGGGCAGCAGGGGGGATAGAAAAATGATGCAAGATTTTGTCGCATTGACCAGAGCCGCCACTACACATTGTTGGAAATAGAAAAATGATGCAAGATTTTGTCGCATTGACCAGAACCGCCACTACACATTGTTGGCAGACAAGCAGTAAGTAGTTGAAAAAAAAAAATTTTTTTTTTTTTTTTAAACATTATGGTAACATTGCACTACTCTGTACTCTGGGGGGTTGATGAGGGATTTTTTTGTGTTCTTTTATGAAGGTTATTGCTCTGCAATGCAAAGCTTGCTTTGAGCGGTCATGAATGTGTTAAGTTCATGACAGTTCAATATAACAGTGATCTGTGAGTGGCTCCAGCTGGTCACATTGGCCCCATGTGCCATGTGATAGCTGTAGACCAATCACAGCTCTCCAGGAACAGAAGCAAAACTTTTATGAATCAGATGGGTTCATAAAAGCTTTGTTGTCATTGTGATCATGTGATCCCGATTACCGGGATTCTCACTCCGCCATGTCCGGTAGAGGTTTTGTGCGCCCCTTCATGCGTGCAGAGCCCCCCCCCCCCTGTGTTGGCAAAAGACCAGCGATGTACGGGAATGTCGCTGATGTTGTAGCTGCCGCCCGTCAGTGGTTAAACTGCTGTCACCAAAACAACGATCTTTAATAGAATTCCCCTCTGCTTTTGTTCTGGTGATAACTAAAATCTTGAATTTCCATGGAATTCAGTTCGTCTCTGTGACAGTGGTCACCAGGCTAAAATGAGTTGTGATAGAATCCCCCCCAACAGAGAAACAGACAGCAATCACAACATAGGAAACAGAAAAGGTCCAATCCTTCCCTACTCTATCCAACACTAAAAAGCTTTTACATATTTTTTTTTAGCTAGTAAGAACCTGGAAGCATCAAGGATTTTGTCACTTCCATTATCAGCTGTCACTTTCCCTGGTAAGCAACCATTTCAAACCCACCCCCATGAGATGAAAATGTCAAAGGCACCTACATACAAAAACATAAATTGCGCTATACATATACTTTGCTAGACATATTTGTTATCACTGTGAACACCAGAAAGAAAAACAATTCTACAACCAACATTCACTCTTAACCGATGACCTGTGAGGGCTTTTGGAGCATCATTCATGGAAAACTTTGTGTATCAAAGTTAGTTGCGGTGTTCACAATTTTTAGGCTTGACATGTTTGACCATTTACTCAGCGCAACCTCGTCAGTTGTATTTTACAAATAGAATTTGTAATAAATTGTGCTCGTGCACACTAAAATCAAATTTAATTTATTTTTTAATGATAAAATGGGTTATATAGACTGTTGCTTTAATATTGTGTGACATAAAAACAAACTACTAGCATTTTATTCTTAAAGATCTCTGCTTTGTAAACTATGTTTACAAATGAATAAAAAGGGGAATAAGCATATTTCTTCCACCTAGTGTTTTTGTCTTCTTTATTCAATAACTGCATACTAAAAAGGTACTGAACATGCTCCTATGTATATGACTCCTGTAAGCAGCTCTGTCCATATTATGTACATTAAAGATGTGATTAGATCCTGATGGTCAAATGTCAGACTAGTAATCAAAATGTAATGACTGTTACATCGAGCTTCCTGTGTACGAGTGTGATATGTGCTTTATCACGTATTTTAAGGACTTTGGGAGGTTAACATTTATGTTCGTATAAAACTTTCTTGATGGAGATAGAATTTAATCTCTTGCATCCAGGATTCCCTGGAAGAGGTAGGACCTGGAGAGCAGTTTTTATTTTTAGGCAAATTAGCACCTTTTTATGCAGAAAAAGCCCATACCTATCTCCACAGTGTCCAATGAGTTTGATCACATTTAGCATCTGTTGCACTATTACATAAGAAACTACACAACACTGCTTTGGACATCTGAAAGACTTTAAAAATGGTAAGTAAATAGCAAATCTTGGTTTGTATTAGCAGAATGAGGCAAGCCACATATTATGCAATTTCTCCCACAGACCTATTGTGTTTTCCTGGAAGGGAGCGGTCGCTGCCAGGAGAACACAAGGATTACTGCTAGTGGCTTTAGATGCAGGCAGTAATACCGTGCTAAAAACCCGACAGGCTGGTTGTACCAGTGTCGATCTGTCAATTGACTTGTGTACAATCAGCCTGCTCACAGATGGATAAAATCTCAGACGGCTCCTGCTGAAACAGCTGATATTTGATCCATCTATGGCCAGCTTAAGCATTCTGTGCAGAAAGCCCTATCCCTCTTACCATCCCGGATGTCATTCAGCTTCTGGAACATGTATTTATATGGCTTATTCAGAGACTCCTCTTGCAGTGTGATAAGTTTTACCAAAGTGTTTCTGCCACTTCCACCATTCCATGATGTTCCCTGTACCTGTCCATAAGAGGTCACCACTTCTCCACGGTTTCCTCTGGAGCTGTACTTCTGGGATGGGGTGGCACTATGTGCAATGGGAAAAAACAAAAAAAAATAGGCAAAGTTGTAGACTAAATAAGTATGCTTCTAATAGCATAAATAAATGTCGACCTATCACAGTCAAAATCATAAAATGTAACCCTTTTACTGCCACTGATGTAAGGATTAAATTGGTGGCAGCACTGCAATGTAAACAAACTCCTGGTCACTATAACAAGCCAGGAGTAGGATTTTTTTTTTTTTTTTACAGTAAGCTCTCATGCTTTTAGTAAAAGTGATTCAGGCAGCTTTAAAAACAACAGATAAAGTCTACCTCTGTGTGAAGTGTCTGAATCCCAGAAATTGACTTCACAAAGGATTGCCACATTACCTGCTGGGGCATTTGTTTATTTTTCAATTCAAACAGAATGAAGTAAAAAAAACACCTCAGGGTGACCAAAACTCAAGGGAAAAGGGGGTGGGAAGGAAAGTACTTTTGAAGAGCCTTACCTTGGTGAAAAGCTGGATGGTGAGAAGAGAAGATGGGGGCTCCGATTTATGGAGGAGATTCGCTTTGACTGAGGATTCTCTGGAGTGGATAAATTACGTTTCTGTGACCCCTGCAGAAGATTTAAAACAGAAAAAAAAAAACTGAAGAAGATTCAAGAACTTTGAAGCAATTTGTATTAAAATGCCCTATGGAAGAAACAGGGACATTAATATGCCTCTATCTTCAGAAATATCCCCAGATTTTCATTTCTCTCAAACATATTTCTACAAGGACCTTTTATGGTCATAGGTTATATTGCTATTATGTAGGTCATGTTGTTCCTTAAGTTTATTCTTTAGTTCTTGGTAGTGACCATTTCTGCTAAAAGTTATACTAGAACACATCCAGGAAATTGATAGTAAAAAGTGCTTTTCTCCAGATTTCATTCCCATCAAGGCTCACGCTTTGAAAACCTGGGATAAAAAAAACAATACATGAGAGACCTTATGCCCCCTCATTTACCACTACAAACTATCCTTTATAATCCTTTTACCCCAAGCATCAAAAACTCACAAATATTTAGGGCTTGGTTCACCCCAAGTATAACTCAATTAAATACATTGATCAGGTATCAAAAGTTTAACCACCCAAAAGAAGAAGAAATTAAAGTTTTCTTGTACTAAATTAGTCTGCTAACTCCAAATGAAACACTACATTGTGCGTATGAATAAATGTACACCTACTTTTAATCCTTCATATACAGCCTTCAGATTCAAGCGTTAAAACAGGTCTGCAAGAGACTCACCATAAAACATACATATCACTTCCATATAACACATACACTTAGGAGGAGGAACTGGGCATATCTCTGGAGGCAGAGAGCTGGACCCAAATTAGGCAGACAACAAAATGCAATTCTCTTAAAGAGTTTGCCCTTGAGACAAAATGAAACATATACAGATGGTGTCTGGTCCCATCCAGCAAATTCACCCGGAATTCACCACCACAATGCTTCAGAGAATGCAGCGAGACTGGTACCTTTTTCATATCTGGAAGTTGTGCTTATTGGTGAGCAATCTATGGCCTAACACCTACCAAATGGTAAATCCAGGCCTACAAATCCATATTCATAAAAGACCAAGATGAGGACATATTGATCAAAAAACCTGAAGAGGTCACACATATTAAAATTTACAGTCTCACTACAACTAAAACCATAGCCATGACAGCTCAATGATAAAATGACCTTTTATAAAAAAAGACATGGGGGGGTTGATATACTAAAACTGGGGAGTGCAAAATTTGGTGCAGTTCCGCGTAGAAACCAATCAGCTTCCAAGTTTAATTTTCCAAAGCATTAGGCTCCATGTACACTGCAGTTGATAAACTCACATTTAGGAGCTTTTCTGCATTTTTTTCAGCAGCCCCTGAACTCTCCCTAATGTTTTCCTATGTGTCCATGTACACATCGTCGTTTACAGTCGTTTTTTTGAACGCACCAAACTTGCATTCAGGAGTAGATTTTATCAGCGTTTCAAACGCCAAACGCTTGTAAACGCGGCTAACCACGTTTATAAGCGTTTGGAAATTTTTTTTTAACTCTTCCATTTCCAGATGCTGTCCAGAGTCTTTTTTCATTATGAAAAATGCATGCAAAGCATTTTCCTGGTACTCAAATGGACCTGGTACACCGTACTTTGAGGTTTCGCATGAAAGAAAATATATGTTAGACACTGCTGCAATAATTTCTGCACAGAAATGAGCTGGAACACATCCAAACACCACAAAAAAAAAAAAAAAAAAAAAGACAGCTAATCTCAACAAATACTGCTCTATTTCTCTCAAAACGTCTGAAATAGTTAATTTTTAACTAAATAGGTAATTAACTATTTCAGACGTTTTGAGAGAAATAGAGCAGTATTTGTTGAGATTAGCTGTCTTTTTTTTTTTTTTTTTTTTTTTTTTTTCAGTGCATTCTGGGCATTGGGGAAGGTCTCCTAAAGTTATTGTTAAAAACCGCTTCTAAACACAAACGCTCATAAAACGCAGTATGGAAACACGGCTAAACAGATGTTTTTTTAACCTACGTTTTCCAGCAGTCAGTTTCCATCATTCAGAAAAGTCCCGTGTACATGGAGCCTAACTGAACAAGCTGAAGTTTTAAGCCGATTGGCTACCATGCACTGCTGAACCAGATTTTGCACTCTCCAGTTTTGGTCAGTCAACCTCATAGTCTCCATGGATCCAACATTGCCTACGCCCAGATTGTGACTGTAGTTGCCGCACTCTCTCCTTTACTGTGCCCCCGACTCCCCTTCATTTGTTCCTACTATGTATCCTATCAATATGCTATTCTCTTTTCCTGTGTTTTTTTTGTTTTTTAGCCAAAGCTCACATAGATGAAGATTGGTATAGGTGATCCTGTATTGTGACACCGTTTGGCATTATACTCAACTGCGGTTAAGAAAACTGGTTAAGATCTTCCTATCTATGCATAGAAAAAGGTGTTTTGATCCACACTGTTCAATCAAATAGCACACAAAAGCCATATTTTATACAATTTTAAATGCTCGTTCAGCTCAGAGGTGATCACTTATTCCACAGGCCACTCAGCAATGAATAGTGAAACAAATTTATGCAATTAAAACAAAATTAACTCAAAAAGGCAAAAATCGCACTACTGTCAGAGACAAGAACAAGTACACTTATCTGAACAGAACTCTTGTTTCAGTACACACATAAGGTGATGAATAAAATGTACAACTGCACATCTGTTATGTTGATATCTAACTTAGAACATTACATTCTTCTTAACCACTTCAATACCGGGCACTTTTACCCCCTTCTTGCCCAGGCCAATTTTCAGGTTTCAGCGCTCTCACACTTTGAATGACAATTGCGGTCAAGCAACATTGTACCCAAACTAAAATTTTATCATTTTGTTCACACAACTAGAGCTTTCTTTTGGTGGTATTTCCTCACCACTGGGGTTTTTATTTTTTGCTACATTTACAGAAAAAGACCACAAATTTTGGAAAAAAAACAAACAAAAAACACGTTTTTGTTATAAAAGTTTTCAAATAAATAATTGTTCTTCATAAATTTAGGCCAAGATGTATTCTGCTACATTTCTTTGGTGAAAATAACCCAAATCAGTATTTATTACTTAGTCTGTAGGAAAGTTATAGAGTTCACAAACTATGGCATATATCTGAAAATGGATCAATCCTGAAGTAATGACAACCAATCTAATTTCTTGATGTCCAAAAATGTCAGAACAGTACAGATATCCACCAAATGACCCCTTTTTGCAAAGTAGTCTGCATTTCATAAGAGGCATGGCAATTTTTTTAAAGTTGTAATTTTATTATAATTTTTCGGAAAATGAAGAAATTAAAAAAATGATTTTCACTATTTTTTTTTTTTTTTACATACTGTCACCAGTGCAGTACAGCGTCAGCATATAACTGGTGTGGCAGTGATCAGGGACACTGACTGGTGACAGTACGAAAAAAATAAAATAATTTCTCTTTTTTTTTTTAATTACATTTTTTCGCTAAGATTTTTTTTCAATGACCAAAGTAGTAACATTGTACCAGTTTTACCAGTCCCTGTTCCCGCACATATATTGCGTATTCACCAGCGAAAACTGTCTTTCATTTGGAGTTCCTCTTGACCCAGAATCAGTAAACAAATCTTATTTGCTCGTAAGACCGAGGGTTGGTTATCTGTCCCAAAGCCTTCAGTCTTACTATCTGGCGGCCAATATTGCCCCCCTAGCCCATCTCCATGCATCTCACCATTTTACCTTGTGGGCTACTGTAGACTTGATGGACTCCCACCAGATTCCACTCTCTTCTTTACCATGGCTTCCTTCTACTCATCGACCCTCATCCCTTAGTCCGACGTTGACGTGAACGCTCCGTCTTTGGGACTCTATTAAATATTCTGCTGGCCTCATTTCTGCCCATCTACCATTACTACGGTTGCTACACAATCCATTATTTCCCCCAGGTCGTGATAATCCTGGACAGTTTGCTTGGTGGCAAGCAAATGGCTTCCATGATATTCATTCCATGCTCTCTCCCACTCGGATACTCGCCTTTGAAACTCTGCGCTCTTCTTACAATATCCCATTGCAGGAACATTTTGGATACCTTCAACTCTGCCACTTTATCAGTACTTTAATACAGACACGTTCGGGACCCTACAGGTTGACATCCTTTGAAAGTCAATGTAGACATAGACCCCATGCTCCAGCCTTAATTTCCCTGGTCTACGCTTCCATTATTTCTCATAGAATTCCTCCAGTCCGTTCTTATCAGCGTTGGCAGTCGGAACTTGGGGGCACTCTAGATCAGCAGGATTGGCGGATCATGACCCAACAATTATCCAAATGTTCTAGGAATGTTATTCTAGAAAACGCCTACAAGGTTCTTTATAGATGGTATTACACGCCTGCTCATCTGGCTGGTTTTATTCCCACATATTCCCCGACTTGCTTTCGAGGTTGTCAACAGACGGGTACCATGGTCCATATTTGGTGGACTTGCCCCAAGGTGTGCGGATTGTGGATCAGAGTTTATGCCCTTCTCCGCACTATGTTCCACACAGACATTAAACGCAACCCGTACGAAGCGCTGTTATTTAAACCATTAGTGGGCCTACTTCATCCCGACCGGCAGCTGGCATCGCACTTATTCATGGCCACCAAGCTGACGATTGCGAGAGCTTGGAAGACTCCCCTCCCCAGCTTTGAGGCTGTCAAAAACCGGATGAACTTTGGTCAATAATGGTCAACGAAAAGTTGACAGCTATACTGTTAGACACCCATACAAAAATTTTTTACAGACATAGCGTCCTTGGCTTGATATAGTTCAACCGTCAAGATTCGACCAGTACCTAGTCAATATAAAAAACTTATATACCAGCTTATTTTTTCTCCTTTTTTATATTTTTTTTTCTTTTCTCTGCTGCGGTCCCCCGGGAGCCCCCCCCTTTTTTTTTCCTTTTTTTTTTGTTGTTGTCTGTCTTCTTTCTCTTCACTCCTTTCTTTCCTCTTGTCTAGTCTATCTTTTTCAGGTTATTTGTGCTGATTGCGATTCCTGTTTTGAGCCCCGTACCAGCAATACTCACATGCAAGGCCACTGAATGTGCTGTCTAAACGGTATGTGATTGAGGCAACATACGGCATACAGCATTGTGTTCCGTTACAAGTGGAGACCTTCATATTTCAGAAGCAATACTCACATGCAAGGCCACTGAATGTGCTGTCTAAACGGTATGTGATTGAGGCAACATACGGCATACAGCATTGTGTTCCGTTACAAGTGGAGACCTTCATATTTCAGAAAAGGAAAAACACTAGAGCCTGTCTTAGGAGCACTCAGCCACTCATATGAAGTAATGTATCATCAATGAGTACAAAGCTTCCTCTGATTGGCTAATCAATAGCCTGCCTCGTTGACTCACCCAATCAGACGGAGCTTTGTACTCATGGATAGAATACTTCCATTTGTGTGTGGATGAGTGCTGCTGAGAGAATATTGTGTCCCATGTCTGAGGTGGGAAGCCCTCACCTGACACCCAGAGAACCATGCCTTATGCACCCTAAATAAAGCAATTCCAGTGGCCTTACGTCTTTTATTGAGCTTACATCGTTCATTATACAATAAATAGTTCAATAAAGCAGTGTTGCTTAAAAAGATCTGACAATTTTTTTTTTTTATATGCCAATGACATTTATGGGTTTGTTTTTATATTTCACTATTTTGGGGGTGAATATAAGGATAATGTAAACCAAGGGTGTCAAACTGGTGGCCCTCATGTTCCATGAGGCATTGCAAGGCTGACAGTTACAAGCATGACTCCCAAAGGCATTAGGCATGATGGGACTTGGAGTTCTGCAACAGCTGGAGGGCCGCCAGTTTGAAACCCCTGATCTAAGCAACAGCCCTCCTGAGGAGTTTTACACCCCATCCTGACCAGTCCATTTTTTGCATTCTGGCACTCTTACTTTAACTGACAATTGCATGGTCATGCAACCCTGCAACTAAACAATGTTTACGTTCTTTTTTGAAATAGACACAGCTTTCTTTAATTTCTTTTTTTTGGGGGGTCACTTGTGTGTTCATGTTTTTGAGCTAGGCCCACAAAAAAAGGGGACATTCATTGTTTTACAGGAAAGTTAGAGCAGTTTACAAATGGTGGTGTATAGACTAATTTTTGGGGTTTTCTTAGTTTTAGTAGTAATGGCGGTCATCAGTGACTTATAGCGGGGATGCAGTGGACATTCTTACACTGGGGTGGTGTCACTGTGCTAACGGCACTGAGCAGGAAGGTAAACATGAGAGGTGCTCAAAGGATTAACTGTGTGATGTGTTTTTTACACTGTGTGGCTCTGTTGGTGCTTCACTGTAAGTACATTGCTATGCAGAGCCATGCAAAAGCAGTGTGCAGGAGCTGACAGAGGACAGATCTGTATTGTTTCCAGTTCTCCCTCCATTGGAGATGCTTGCCAAGCAGCGTGTGCCATTGAGTTATCACCGTGCACACCCTGGTGATGGACTGCTGCAGCCATGAATGGCAGCACAGGTAAGGTGTACACGCACGTGTGTGTGCACCCTACCTGGAAATCAAAAAATCATATATATATATATATATATATATATATATATATATATATATATATATATATATATATATATATATATATATATATAAAATTTTGTGCCCCTGTGCAATGCTGTTTTAGGACTTTTACTTTCTACTATAGGGTATACAGGAAGTGGTTAATATTAAAGCATGGTGCCACATCAGGCAATTCTGCATATAAGAGTATTAGGATCACAACAAACTGGTATGTAATGTTCTGCAAATGTCATGCGTTTCATACATGTTAGCCGATTAAACACATTGCACATCATTTTGTAAACCAATTTTGGGTTGTTCTTAACTTGACACACACCCCCACAGCGGTTTGCATTAATTAGGTGCAATTTGGATGCAGTATGGACATTGTACAGAAATCACTGCAAATTCTGAACTGCATCTTTCTGCAGTACATTATGAGTTAACCACTTTTACATCCGCATAACTGTTTCTACATTTTTGCATGTGGCTGGCCTTTTTGGGGGGTCAATGCATAGAGCCTTTTATCACATCATTGCATGGTCGGTGAGAATGGACATAAATTGATGTGACTTTGGGGGGTATTCTTCAGACAATTTAGCACAGAGTGCCTGCCATAGCAAATGCATGTGCTGTACATTTATTCACACACAGAAAGCCATCTGCTAATGTTTTCTTGACATTAAACAGCTTTGACCTTAGTTCCAGAGCAGAAATTCCGTACAGGCGAAACTTCTTTTCCTTCCAGGTCACGGCTCATGAGCATATTCTTTTCGTAAAAACAATCATACGATTTGAATATAGAGTCAAAAATCGGTCGTTTTTCACGAATTTTCCAACATGCCCGATCACCGAAAAGAGGCGGAACCGCGAAAATAGGCCAGTGCCATTAACCCACTAACAGTGCAAAAATCAGCCGATTATTCTTTTGGATGAAAAAAATCATCCGATTTTCGAACCAGGCATGGCTGGCATAAGCCCCTGATTTGGCAAGTGAATGTCAGAGAATGGAGATAACTACCAAACTAAGGCTCAGCTTAACCACATGCCCTCCAGAGGATTTCCCCCCCCCCTTCATGACCAGGCCATTATTTGCTGTTCGGCACTGTGCTACTTCAACTGGTTATTGTGCGGTCATGCAATGCTGTACCCAAATGAAATTTATGTCCTTTTTTCCCCCCACACAAATAGAGCTTTCTTTTGGTGGTATTTGATCACCTCTGCAGTTCTTTTTGCACAAACCAAAAAAAAAAAAAAAAACAGAAAATTTTGAAAAAAAATAACAAAAAACACGATATTTTTCACTTTTGGTTATAAAAAATATCCAATAAAAACTCAGTCACACATTTAGACCAAAATGTATTCTGCTACGCCTTTGGTATAAAGACAAAAAAAAAAAAATCTCAATACATGTATATTAATTGGTTTGTGAGAAAGTTATAGCATCTACAAACTATGGTATACACATATTTTTTGAAAATGACTTCTACTTCTTCCAAGCCTAACTACATACAGGCCTGCAAAATCCAATGACCACATCCTCCAAGCTTTCAAAGGGCATATTTCCTCATATCACTTCCCCACTACCTATCAGTTTCGGAGACCCTAAAATGCCAGGATAGTACAAACCCCTCCCCCAAATGACCACTTTTTGGAAAGTGGTCACCCCAAGGAAATTGATAAGAGGCATGGTGAGTATTTACACATTTTTGCCACAAGATTTTGGAAAATAAAAAATACATTTTTTTCTGTCTTCGTTTTCCAAAAACATGTGAGATCTGCAAAATACTCACCATGCCTGTTAGCAAATACCTTGGAGTATCTGTTTTCAAAAAAGGGGTCATTTGGAGGGGTTGCTTCTACTATCCTGGCATTTCAGCAAGACATTAGAAGCTTATGCCACCCATCAGCCACTCTTGAAGAGCAAGCCTTTTCTGATACTTTTTGTTCACATGAAAAAAACTTTTTTTTTGTAGAAAATTACTTTGAACCCCCAAGCATTATATATATGTTTTAAAGCAGAGGCCCTAGAGAATAAAACGGTGGGTGTTGAAATTTTATTACGTCACACAATATTTGTGCAGCGATGTTTCAAACAAATCTTTTGGGGGAAAAAAAAAAAAAAAAAACACACTTTAGAATTTTAATGCACAAAACACAATATATTGCCCAATTGTTTGATTAAATACAAAAAAAAAAAAAGTACTTTGATGCCAAACATGATATGCTTTGAAACTGCGCATGCCCATGCAATGGCAACAAAGTACCATATTTTCCAGCGTATAAGGAGACTGGGTGTATAAGACAACCCCCTAATTTTACAGTTAAAACATAGGTTTTGGCCTATACTCGTTGTATAAGACTACCCCCACTTCCAAGGCAACACCAGTTTTTTTTTTTAAATACATTTTTATTGAATAACATATTTCCAACATAACATACATTGATAAATGGAAGGCCAATCACAACAAGCCTGCTTGGATTGGCAAAGGTTGCAATAGACTGTCTCTCTGACTCTGGCCAATCTGAGCAGGCTTTTTACTAGAATACAGTATATAAACATACCCTACATAATGTACCTATTAGTACATTTTGGCCCACTGGATATGCTTGTAGATTCGGCTACATACAGAATATAAGACCGTATTTACCTTTTGAAGCCGCTGGATGTGCTCTATAATACTGTGGCTTCGGCTACAGAACGTCCCTGTGCTGACACTGTATGAACTGCGCTGAGCCAATCACGGCAAGCGGTGTATTCATAATTCGTATGCATAAAAAGCTTGCTCGGATTGGCTGAGTTAGAGAGGCGGTCTATTCAACCTTTGCCAATCCGAGCAGGCTTGCCGTGATTGGCTCAGTGAGGGACAGTGTCAGCAGAGAGACGTTCTGAAGCTACATAGGGCTTCCAGCAGCACATCCAGCCGAAGATAAAGACGCTACATCCAGTGGGGTAAATTATTTGATGAAATAAATTAATTGGCAATCTTTCACTTGGGGATGTTGAAGATGTGTCCTCCATATTACCTCAGCTCCCGGGATGGACAGTTTTCCGGCGTATACGACGACCCCCGATTTTTGGGGGATTTTTTTTGGTGTGAAAAGTCGTCTTATACGCCGGAAAATACGGTACATACATTTTTATTATCGATAGACGCTTTAAAAGCCTTTACAGGTCACCAATTATTTACACAGGTGCTCTAGTGCTAGAATTACTGCCCTTAATCTGACGTTTGCGGCGATACCTCACATGCATGGTGCAACCGCTGTTTACATACCGACACTAGGTCAACGTTTGCGCACGCAGGTGTGCGTGTGCAGGGGGGCAAGAGTGCTTTTTTTTTTCTTTCATTTTTATTATTATTATTATTTTACACTGTCCCTGTCTTTTTTTTTAACCACTTGCCCTCCTGAGGATTTACCCCCCTTCCTAACCAGGTTACTTTTTGCGTTACGCACTGCGCAACTTTAACTGACAACTGCGTGATCATGCAACGCTGCACCCAAATGAAATTTACGGCCTTTTTTTCCCACGAACTGAGCTTTCTTTCAGTGGGATTTAATCACCTGTGCATTTTGCATTTTATTTTTTTAGTAATGGCGGCAGGCATTCTGATACTGGGGAGAACTGACTTGGTTTTCACTGGCATCCCCAGTGGCACCAATACAGTGATCAGTGCTAAAAAAAAAAAAAAAAAAGCATTGACACTGTACTAATGACACTGGGCAGGAAGGGGCTAACATGAGGGGCAGTGTGTTGGTGCTTCACTGTAAGCACACTGCTCTGGATGGCTATGCTGTGCACATCCAGAGCAGTGTGCCACAGCCGACAGGGAGGAGGACTGTTAGTAAACAAAGCAGCCCTCCTTCCCATTGGAGATCCTTGGTAATCACCGGCCGATGTATTGTTGTGCGTATAAAATGCTTTGGCCCACAATCAATTGGTACAAATCATCCGTGAAAAATAGCGGAAGGGCTAAATGTGTAGGCGCATTCACAGCCCAAACCAGGAACTGACATAAGATTGCATCGCTTTACCAAGAGCTGCCTTAAAATATTTTTTAATACTTTTATCAGAATAGTACAATGTTACCATATTAACGTTTTACTTTTGTGTGCGTGTCATGAATGAGTTAGGTTCTTGACAGCTCAAGATAGTGATCTGTGATTGACTGGAGCTGGTCACATAGTACAGGGTCCTGTGATTGGCCCCATGTATCATGTGACAGCTGTGGGACAATCACAGCTCACAAGGAGGAGAAGCAGAGCTGTAATGAATGAGATTGATTCATAACAGCTTTGCTTACATTGTGATCATGTGATCACCGGGTCCATTTCACCGGGATCTTCATTCCGCTGTGTCCCCCTGGACACAGAAGTACAGTCGCGCTGTGTTAGTACAGCCAGAGCGACATACAGGTAAGTCGCTGTGCCTGTAGCTGCCATCCGGCCGCAGTACATTGCAGGCAGGAAGTGGTTAATCTAGAATTAGTAATTTGAAACCCTGTGTACAGTCTAGGCCCAAAATGCAAGGGAAAACTAGAGATAAACATGCACCATAGGAAGCTTTCATTTTTGTAATACTGCTACCTTTGAAACAGTTTTAGGCCAGGTCAGATTTACTTTAAAAAAGGGACAACTGGCTAATAAGACATTGCCCAGTGAGGTTGGCTGCTGCTTGCACAATCAATGGTCTTCGAAATGTGCACATTAAGCAGCCATATGTGTGAAATTTTGAAACACGCACACACAAACCACAAAGTCAGCATATACTGTCCACCACAGCTATCTCCTCCTGTACCACTATCCCCCCCCTCCTAGATTGTAAGCTCGAAAGAGCAGGGCCCTCGAACCCCTCGTGCATCACAATGTATTGTTTTCGTACAGTCACATGTTCTGTCTCCCTTTGTAATGTACAGCGCTGAGCGAACTGTTGGCGCTTTATAAATACTGTATAATAATAATTATAATTAAAAAAACAATAAAAAATACCAGTGTGAGGCTCCATGCACACTGGCTTAAAAAAACAAACAAAAAAAAACCAAACGCTGTAATCATAGTACAAGAGTTGTGTGCCGTAGAAGCAGCTCAGTGTTATCCTATGTGTCCATGCATATTAGGACAGTTAGAGGCATATTTTAAGCTTACCATTTAGAGACAGGAAAAAAAACCCTTCTGGTTTACAATTTTTAATGGAGCTGTCTGACACGAAAAAAAAAAATGCTAAAAATGTCCTAAGCTCACCTAAACTGTACAAAAACCCTCTTTATCAGGGAACTGGCGGTTTTCTTTTTTTTTGAGCCTAGTGTGCATGGACCCTAAATCATGTACTTCTCAAGACCTACCTTTGCTGGTGTGGAATAAGCATCCAATAGGTTCTCTTCTTCAGTTTCCACCTCAATACTATGAGAAAGAGTAAAGGATGCAAACATTGCAAATACTGAGATTACACAACCAATCATAGAGAAACAGGACAAACCACATAGAGCATTTGTTATTAAAATAATGAGTGACACACAGATTGAATCAAGGTGGAAGGAGGAGGAAGAAAAAAAAAAAAAAAAAAAAAAAAGGAGGATACAGTTCTTGAATGCTGTTAAAATTCCTATTGCCACAGTGTTTATCTTTCCTCACACTTGGACGTTTCGCACTTCTTTTATTAAGAACCTATAAGAAATTGCAAAAAAAAAAAAAGTTCCACAAATAATTCTCTTGTGAGAGTTACTTATAGACAGCATTATGCAAAATGTCTAAAGTTCAGTAGAGACTACCTTTCGCAGACTGCAATTCACCCCCAAACAGCCCAGGAGAGATCATCATGCCAGGGGTGAAATGGTCAACTCAAGGTAACAATGCTGTTGTGCGATATTAAAACATAATGAACAGCACTGTCACCCTATTAAATCCTGTATAATAATACTAATAATACACAAGTGGAAAGATAATGGATCTACAGGTAATAAAACTATGGTACAGGTGACTGCAAAAATGTTGTTCATGCTACCGACAGGTTAATAATATATGTATTTTTTGCATAGTTCCACTTTAAAAATTCATCTTAGTTGTTAAACAGTAATCTTTAATTTATTTTTGGTCCAACAATGTATCCATGAGTAATTTAGATAATTATTATCTATTATCTCTATTTCTCTAATTTCTTAATACAGTTTAGAGATTAATTTAATTTTAAAATGTTTAAAATTAAGATCAGCTTGAATAAATAATCTTAATGTGTTAAAGCTTAAAAATATGAGCATTTTTTATACTTCACACAGACACACAGACAGACGCACACACTGCATTTTACGGCCCTCTGCATCATCCCAAAGGAGGAGCCAATTAATGCAGGAGAGAGAAATCAATCAAGAGAAGAGAGATGGCCATGTGACTAACAGGACAACTGACCTCCATAGGGTTTTTTCCATTTTTGCCATAGAAATGTGTTTTTTTTCCCAGTGTATAATTTGTATCTTTATATGTACATGAGGCAACCATATTTGTTCTTTAGTTACTCATGATCGTGTGTTTTACAGTACTATGCTTGGTTGTGTTTTACTGCTCCCTCTCAAAAAGCATATAGAAATTAGTGGTGCATCAAAATGAAAATTCTGGTGCCGAAAACGGATATTGAAAATTCTAAATGTACTTGGCTGAAATCCAAAACGTCTGCGTATGTGGGGTGGGGAGGTTCAAAGTACTTTATTTTGTATTTTATTTACATTGTGTATTTTTATTTTATTTTTTTAACTTATGATTTTATTGTCATCACGTAGGGGACCAATAGTCCCCTATGTGATAGTATATGAGTGGTGGGGTGGGGGAGGCAGTGTGTGTGTGCGCAGGGAGGGGGCAGGAAAGGAGCAGTGTATACAGTCACTGGCTGCCGCTACATGTCAATGCCAGTTTTTAAATGTAATTACCAGCTTTTTTTGCCTTCACTATAGCTCCAAGAAGGAGCTGTCAGTCTCCCTGCCACTAAAAAAAAAAAAAACGCAAAGGGGTGGGGTCACTTGTTAATATCACTGGGTGATCCCGCCCCTTTGTTTCTTTTAGTGGCAGAGAGAATGACAGCTCCTTCTTGGAGCTATAGTGAAGGGAAAAAGAAAAACGGTAATTACATTTAAAAAACAGCAGTGACATTTAACAGTAGCTCACTGTACACACTGCTCCTCTCCTGCCTTTAAATGGCTGCCCCCCCTCCATCTGCAGTACACATAATCCCCTGTATCGGCTAAATATTTCCTTTCGGCAAAATGCAGATAGTGCTATTTTCAGCCGATATGTTTCAGCCAACGAAAAATCGATGCATCCCTAATTGAAATGCAAAGGTCACATCAAAACCACTGCAATAATAACACGTTTATATTAGCCAAAGCAGTTGCTTGATTTCTTAATACACAAATTGTCCCCAGCCACCACTCAAAAGTTACTTCATAAGAAATGTATATTAGTGGTGGTAACAGCAGATAGGCACTTGTGCATTTCATATGTAGTGCACAAACTAAAGCGGAGAAGCCCAGTCAAGTAATTTTTTTGCTTTAAAGCCAGTGGGTGACTAAACTCAACAGTGTCCATTCTAAACAAGAATATCAGTGTTAAGTGAACTAGCCCTTTAACCACTTGACCTCCTGAGGATTTACCCCCCTTACTGACCAGGCAATGTTTTGCGTTACAGCGCTGCGTTACTTTAACTGACAGTTGCAACGCTGCACCCAAATGAAATTTACATCCTTTTTTCCCCACGAATAGAGCTTTCTTTTGGTGGTATTTGATCACCTATGCGGTTTTTATTTTTTGCACTTCAAAAGAAAAAAAAAAAGACCGGAAAAACAAACACTCTATTTTTGACTTTTTGCTATTAAACGTGTCCAGTAAAATTTAGTAAAAAAAAATAAAATTTCGTCATAAACTTTACGCCAAAATGTATTCTGCTACGTCTTTGCTAGAAAAAAAAATCCCAATACGTGTAAATTAGTTTGCGAGAAAGTTAGTGTTTGCAAATGGCGGTGTATATATACAGGGATTTTTTTTTTCTTAATTTTTACTAGGAATGGCAGTGATCAGCGACTTATAGCGGGACTGCGGCAGACATTCTGACACTGGCGGGAACTGACATCCCCAGTGACACCAATACAGTGATCAGTGCTAAAAAAAAAAAAAAAAAAGCACTGACACTGTACTAATGGCACTGGGCAGGAAAGGGTTAACATGAGGGGCAATCAAAGGGTTAACTGTGTGCTGGGAGTGTTTTACTATGAGGCAGCATATGTTTGTGATTCACTGTAATCACACTGCTGTGGATGGCTGTGCATATCCATCCACAGCAGTGAGCCCGAGCAGACAGGGAGGAGAACTTTTAGTAAACAAAACAGTCCTCCTACCCATAGGAGATCCTCGGAAATCACCAGGCGCCAGTGAGTAATTACCAGCTGGGGCCCGGTGATTAGACAGCCTCGGCCGCGAATGGCGGTGCGGGTAGGGGCGTGCACCCCCTACCAAGAAATGCTAAATCACATACACAAATAAACACACACACGCACACGTATACATACACATGCATACATATACACGTGATTTTGCGCACCGCTGACGTCTTGTAGCAATATTTCTGTATTTCAAAAGTTTGTGTTTAGCTCTGTAGAATACAATCATTTCACCACTGTACAGACAGAATTTGCTACAAATGCTGTGATTCATGCAATGTATAACTTACAGAAAATGTAAACTAAAGAAAACAAAGTCACAAGGCAATAAGCATTATAGTTAATCTAAAAGCTAAAAAATTCCAAAACTGTTATTGCAGCACAGAAAAATAAATAAAACCCCACACAAGTTATAAAAATGTCTAACATGCAAAAACTGGAAAAATACAGGAATGATAGAAGTGGGTAAAAAGGGATGACTTGAGTCTGAAAATGTTGATGCCAAAAATAAGGAAAGAAAAATAAAAATGTAATTACAATATATATATATATATATATATATACACACATACACATACACACACACATACACATACACACACACATATTGAGAGCAGAGTTAAACATATGCACCACTCACCACATCATCATAGCTCACCTCATGCTCCAATAGATTTAGATTGACGACCGTCAAATGTTCCAACTGCCGCGTTGCACTGAAAGCCATCCATTCCGTGACAATCTCCTCCTCACAGAGTCGATGAACAGAGCACAGTTCTACCACTACATACACAAAAAACAGCTTGTTTCTGTAATAGCCAGCTTATCTGAGACATACAATCGCACAATTTTATTACAAATTATCTTAAAATTAAAAAAAATATATAAATATAAATATATATATATATATATATATATATATATATATATATATATATATATATATATATAAAAAAAAAAAAAACACACACAGTTACTTACCGGTAACAGTCTTTCCGGGAGTCTTTCAGGATGGCTACATGAGAGATAATGGCTCCTCCCTCTACAGGAAACACAGTAAGGAGACAAGTTATAAACCCCTCCCTCCCCCTCATCCTCAGTAAAAAGGCAAAGAAGACCATCACCAGTGTACATGAGCGGAGGAGAACCCAACAGATAAACACATCCATCACCCTCACAACGTGAAAAAATAAATATAGGGTGGGAAAAAGGACATCGTTCTGGAAGACTCCCGGAAAGACAGTTACCAGTAAGTAACCGTGGTTTTCCCCAAAGCTTCTTCCAGGACGGCTACATGAGAGGATAGACAAGCAATACTTCTACCTTAGGGAGGAATAATGCCTGCAGAACTTTCCTTCTAAAAGCCAAATCCTGGCTAGAAAGAAGCTCCACACGGTAGTGGTGTACAAAAGCGTGATTATTGGACTAAACCGCCACTCTGGAGATATCTTCCTATAAGGTACGTGCTCTCCGCCCAGGAGGCTGCCAAGGCTCTTGTGGAATGTGCACGCACGGTGGAAGGCAGCTGGTGGCCCAAGATCTTGTATGCACACAAAAGAGCTCTGCGAATACATCTGGCAATAGAACTTTTGGAAGCACAAAGACCCTTTCTGGATCCACTGAATAGCACTAGAAGATGACTAGATCCTCTGAAATACCTAGTAACATGCAAGTACTCTAACAAACATCTTCTAACATTCAAGAAACTGAACAACCTTTTCCTTTTTGGGGAACCAACTGTAACAGTGAAAATACGAGGAAACCTTAGTAAGGTATACAGGATCTGGTCTCAAAATCACTCTTCTTAAATGGACAAATCCCATGGAAGAACAGTTTTAAGCATCTTAGGGAAATGTCTCTCTAGCTACCAAGAACCTCTTAACCAGTAGACCCTCCACCAGTCTCTGATTCAAAAATACAGACAAGGCTGAAACCTGTACCTTCAAAGTGTTGACTGGCAATCATTTGTCTACCCTCGCTTTCATTTCTGAGAATCCTCCTTTCAGCCTCCATGCCGCCAGGCAGAAGAGATGAAGATTGGGATGGAGAACCGGCCCCTGAAGAAATAGGTCTGAGTGGTCCGAAAGCATCCAAAGAGGGGAAATTGACAGGGACATTAGAATTGAGAACAAACTCCCTTTTGGCCAATATGGAGCTATAAGGATGACTAGGCATTTCTCCAATACAATATTCTGTATTACCTGCATAAGAGTGGTTAGAGGAGGAAAACCATAAGCTAGACCGAAGTCTCAAACCGGAGTCAAAGCATCTGCCCCCAGAGCTCGAGAGTCCCTCTCTAGGGCAAAAATGTTTTGAACTTTCCTGTTCCTGCTAAAGGCAAACAAATCCACTTCCAGAAGGCCCCAAAGATCCGTAATCTGCGCAAAAACCTCTGCAACCTCCCATTGTACCTGTCGAACTGGGTTATGGATTCTAGTCAACTAGAACATTGTCTGATCCCCTGAGCTGGACGGCTCTCAAGGAATTCAGACAAGTCTCTGCCCAAAACAAAATCTCCTGAGCCAGGGACAGCAGTCTCTGAGACCTTGTGCCCCCCTTCCTCTTCCAGTAAACCACTGTAGTGGCATTGTCTGAAAAAATCAACACGTCTTGGTTGAAAATAGAGTCTGCAAACGATTTCAGAGCAAATCTCAATGCCAACAATTCTCTGAAATTGGAGGAGGTCCCCACTAAGTTTTGACCCCTTGAGCATGGAAAGGACCTAAATGTGCCCCACAACCCCAGGAGCTTGCATCTGTGGTAATCTTTCTGGGTCTCTTTTGAGACCAGGGCCGACCCGCTATCAGATTTTGACGACTGATCCACCAATTTAGATCCAGTAAATTGTTCTGAGGCGGACTGTGTCCAGGGAAGTGCGACTGATTCCATGAAGCTAGCAAAAAGGCCTACAAGCCTTCTCGAATGCAGCTGGGCCCAGGTAACTCCGGGAATGGCCGCTGTCAGGCCAAGAACTTTCATAATCCTCAAGGACATCTGGTGCTTAATCTGGAGATTCTGGACTGAGGACATCAACTTCTGAACCGTTGGTTCTGTTAGAAACAGTTTCTGAGCAACTGAATCCACTCGGTAAACCAAGAACGCCACCATGTTGGACGGCTCCAGAGTGGACTCCTTTAGGTTTACTAACCAAACTAGAGAACTCAGTTCTGAGAGAGCTAGACTTAAAGTAGAGTTCTAGTGAAAATGTAAAAAACCAAATAAAAAAAAAAAGAAAGTGAGCAGCTACAAAAACTGTAGTTACAAAAAAAAAAAAAAAAAAAAAAAAAAAAAAAAACCCCAAAAAAACAGCCACTCACCTGTCCCCTGATCCAGCAGTGTCCCCCCCTACCCACAGCTCATTTCACCAGCCATCCTGTGTTCCCGGCGCTGGCATATTCAGTGTGGGCACCCGGCTGTTACAGCTTCACAGCCGGATGCCCACTGCACATGCACGAGTAGTGCTGCACTTTCTGAATGGTCCCCTAGTCTTCAGAGACTGGTCACGTGTCTAGGCAATCGCAGCAAAAGTGGGAGCGGGTACCTGTCAAATTTCAGGTACCCGCTCCCCAAAGGTGCCAATCCCTTAATGGAGAAGCTCCCCCTTTTCCCTTGGTCTTATCAAAAGACCAGCACTTTCTATCAGACTGAGGTTTCTTGGGGTCGAAGCAACTCTTTGCCTGCATGCTCCGAAAGGGCACCTTACCACAAAAATGCTTTCTCTTCACTGCTGTATTCTGAGGAACAAGAAAGAATAGTCTGAAGACCAGAACCAATTAATAGATTGCCTTCTAAAGGTAAGCTACAAGGCTTGGCCTTGGAGGACAAATCTCCTTCCCAAGCATTGAGCCAAATAGCTCTGCAAGCAGTTTAAAAGTGCAGAAGTCCTGGCTGTAGCCCTAAACACTCTCTGCTGCAGCATCTGCTAGGAAGGCTACTGACTTGGAAATAAGTGGCAGAGCTTCCTGGACCTGAGCAATAGGGGTATCTGTAGAGAGAAGTTCATCCAGCTTGTCAACTCCCAGGCCCAGGCATTTTTGTTTTTTTGCAATGACTCTGCCTTCCTATCCATCTGGTCTTTAATAACTTCTGCGTCTTCAAAAGGACAAGTCAGCATCCTTGGAGACCTGAGAAAGGTGGGCATCTAATTTGGGACAATTAAAGAATATCTCCCCTCTGGACTAAACAGAAATCTCGACTTACGGTTTCTGGAGAGAAACTCGGATGTATAAATAGCCTTCAGTAACTGATGTGTCTCCTCCACTGGAAAGAGAAATCTGCTGGAATAACCTTCTCGTGCATCTCCATCCCTCTGCATCTGAACACACATTTCCAGAAGACCAGGGAGACCCTTCCTCCCCTCCTCCTCTGAGTCAGATGCTGTGTGTGTTATATGCGTACCAAAGGAAGGGAAAACAAAAACGAGTGTGTTCAGTAGGAAGGGAAGCAGCCTGAGATGTGGAATGTTCTTCAGAAACCACAGATCTAGCAAAGTGGAAATCATTTCTTCCCGCATAGATCACATGAAATTGTTAGAGACAGAATCAGAATCGGCAACAGATAAAATACATTTCTCACAAATTTTTTTAATGTATGAATTCAAGAGCTTGGAGCCACAGCTTCCACATATCCTCCTGGATTTGTGAGCTACCTGGGGAAAATCAAAGAGAAAAATATATACAGCCTACTGGAGCCTCTATGCGACCCCCACCTCCCACTATTCCTCAAAGCAGAGGTTCAGCTGTCCCTTACCTCAGTAGCCGGGGCCTTGGACCCTTCAGCGGAGGTGCCTGGCTGGGCAGCTGGCTTAGCCTTAGTGGTGTCTGACCTTATCTCCACGTCTCCTTCCTGCATGCTGGGGTGCTGCAGGCCACTGCGCCGCTATCAAGGATATACTGGCATCACCAGTGCTTCCTTTAATGTAGAACTGGTACACAAATAGAGAAGACAGCAACTCTGTTTAAAAATGGCGCCTCAGCGTTTCTCCGTTGGCCAGAAGCGATTCGTGAGGCGCCTGAAGTACTGCCACCATCTTGGTACACCCCTCCAGCCGCTTTTACCGCTGGAAGTGACGCACTGCTGACATCATGGGAGGGACCCAGGAGAGACACCATGAGGACCACCAGCAGGGGAAAAACAACCACCATGGGGATACCGAATATCCCAATGACTCCATCCTTTCCCCAGCATAATTATCCTCCCCACTGACTGCCATCCGGTCCTCCTGGAAACAAATGCCTGGTGCCAAAGAGGAGCTTCTGGATGAGGTCCATAGAAACAGGAGAGTGAGATCCAGGTAACAAAACTCAAACCTTGTCAGTGCCAAAAACACTCCCTGAGGTCATACCCACAAGTAGGCTTATGAGGATTTAAGAAGGAACATAGGAAGTAACCACAATTACCTGCACAGGATAGAAAAAAAAAAAAAAAAAACGAAGGACTAGTGATGTGTTCATCTGGTCATCTGGAGGGTTGGAAACACAATAATTACTGAGGATGAGGGGGAAGGAAGGGTTTTTAACTTGTCTCATTATTGCGTTTCCTGTAGAGGGCAGAGCCATTATCTCTCATGTTGCTGTCCTGGAAGACGTTTAGGGAAATTATAGTCCCCTTAACTTCTCGCAACTCTTCGCAGTTTCATTGTCCAGCGACATAAGAAGAATTAAACTAAGCCAGAAAAATAAAAGTCATCTTTCAGGCAATGACCAAAAAGAGTTTAACAAAAGGCACTCAAAACAGTGGAACAGGTTCATTAAAACCACATAGAAAAACACACTAAAAAGGCTAGCATCCAAAGATGCCTCTTCCTCTACTTGTTTGTATTCCTGACGGGCTATTGTTTAACAGAATATGAAACTGTTCATGATACAAGTCACAGCAGCCCATCTGTTAGACCTGGGATGCTGTATTGAGCTAGCTATATTACAGAATTGGCAACGATGTCACTAACTATTGCTATTTTGAAAACTCAGTCTTGTCACTGCATTAAGAAGGATCAAGCACTCTGGATATCAAGTATTGTGAAGTTCAACCCCCCCCCCCCCCGCCACTTTTTTTTTTACTTGAACTCATTAGGGTATAGGATATAAAAATATCACTTTATACCAATTGTACCAAAAACAGCTAGCGACACCCTCATCATCTGATATGGTTTCATCCAAAATTACTTCCTCCAGGACCGCCCACTGATATTTATTATCTTCATTATAACTTCCTGTACATTTCCATACTTTAAAACAATGATTTTATCAATTAGGATAAGGGAGGGTTAAATGGCAGAATTTAAGAGTTAGTGGATAAGAGATTAAAATATTACAAGAAGGATATTAATTTATTTTAATGAGATATTGTTTTTGAGCACATTTCTTTGCTGGTACTGCTAACAATCAGGTGGGTGTGAATGCCCAGGAATGAGGTCTGCAGTGTTCCGCAGAGTCCATGACAGAAGCTCATTGTGGGGAAAAGGGAATGCACAGTGCAAAAAGCACTGAAAGGAAAACCACGAGTGACAGAAATGACCTAAATACAAGCATGCAACAACCAACATATAACTATGTATTTTGTGCGATTGGTAATTGCCTGTGGTGTACTGATGAGGTTTGAGAAGACCAAAGCTGTGAGACCTAATAAAGACAAGAGACCTATTTATTGGCAGATGCTGCCCAAGGAATAGTGAAAAGAGAAATGCAGAGTCACAGATTGGGTTGAATATTGCATATACCGTATATACTCGAGTATAAGCCGAGTTTTTCAGCACATTTTTTTGTGCTGAAAAACGGCCCCCTCGGCTTATTCTCGAGTCAACGTCTGCAGATGACATGCCGTCCCTGTCATCTGGACACACCCCCGGGATCAATCCTCGCCGGTGATTGGCCGCCGAAACTGTAGCTCAGGAGAGGCACACAAGCGCCCAATCACCGGCGAGGAGGTGGAGCTTGGAGAGGAGGAGCCGAGCGGCACCGCGAAGATCGAGCGAGTGAAGAGGAGGAGAGCGGCCTCCCCCCACTGACACCAACGATGGGGCACTATTCCTCCCCCCACTGACACCAACGATGGGGCACTATTCCTCCCCCCCCACTGACACCAACGATGGGGCAGTATTCCTCCCACACTGACACCAACGATGGGGCACTATTCCTCCCCCCACTGACACCAACGATGGGGCACTATTCCTCCCTCCACTGACACCAACGATGGGGCACTATTCCTCCCCCCCCACTGACACCAACGATGGGGCAGTATTCCTCCCACACTGACACCAACGATGGGGCACTATTCCTCCCCCCACTGACACCAACGATGGGGCACTATTCCTCCCCCCACTGACACCAACGATGGGGCACTATTCCTCCCCCCACTGACACCAACGATGGGGCACTATTCCTCCCCCCACTGACACCAACGATGGGGCACTATTCCTCCCCCCACTGACACCAACGATGGGGCACTATTCCTCCCACACTGACACCAACGATGGGGCATTATTCCTCCCACACTGACACCAATGATGGGGCACTATTCCTCCCCCCACTGACACCAACGATGGGGCACTATTCCTCCCCCCACTGACACCAACGATGGGGCACTATTCCTCCCCCCACTGACACCAACGATGGGGCACTATTCCTCCCCCCTCGGCTTATACTCGAGTCAATAGTTTTTCCCAGTTTTTTGTGGTAAAATTAGGTACCTCGGCTTATATTCAGGTCGGCTTATACTCGAGTATATACAGTACTTTTTGTAGCTTCATAACTTTGACACCGATTCTTACATTTATCTGGGACTTCAGGATCCTCAAAATCCACCCCGAAGATAATCAGCTCATCTTGTATACTCTTCACAGACACAGGCATGATGCCAGACTGCTGACCAGGGCGAGTCCTTGTATCCACAATGAAGCCTAAAATAACAAAGAAAAGACAATAAAAGGAGAAATTCTGGCGCACAGAGGTGAGATTATTACAACCTAATACAATATGGATTGTAAACAATATGAATAGTGTCAGATGCCTGCAAGGCAGATGTGTGTATATGTAACTTTTATATGTATAACTCCGTGCTGGAGACAGGCAAGGGTTGAACGTAAATTAACACTTAAAATAATAAATCATATAATGTCCACACATAATAAAGTCTTTAAAAAGTCTCTGGGACACTGTCAGATAGCGGCAGCCATCCTGTAGAGCAAAGCCAACTCTACACACAAACGACAAAAAAGAGAACAGGAGGCACCAGCTAAGTGCAGTAATTGGATGCTGTATTCCATAATACAGGATTAAAAACACTCACAAGAGGCAATAAAATGACAAGCTCATCTGTGTAGGGGAATGTAGCCACTCCTCTCCACCCTGCAGGTACCGCCGGTCATATACCTAGGGTGCCATGGATGCAAGCTGGGACAGTGTGGAGCCGTGTGTGCTGACTGGGAGACCACCCGGATGTCTTGGGGTGCAGCAACACAGTCTGGACAAGGAAGAGTCCATGCAGACCAGTGCGGAACGCACCAGCGGAAGTGACATCACCGGAAGAGGCAGGGGTCCAGATGTGAACACAGAGGACACAAAGAACATAGGCAAAGAACACAGGCTATGCGCTCGCTGGTGCATTACACACTGGTCAGCGTGGACGACTCCTGGTCCAGATGGCGTTGGACCGGCTCTGCTGCACCTCCATGACATCCGGGTGGTCTCCCAACCAGTACACACAGCTCCACACTGTTCCAGCTTACACCATAGGGGATGGTGTCTTTAGATGTTTGATTGGAAGGGATCCTATTTCTATGATAAGTGGCATGAGACTTGGTGGAAAAGTTATCGTTTATGTAATTATGCTTGGAGGCGTTTCTGTTGTTGGAATTAGTACCTCCCTGACTTCCCACATGATTCCCTCTGTGGGTCCTATTGTTTCTGTATGAAAATTTAGGGCACTCCTCACTTATACCTTTGTCTGTTTCTATTGCGTGTATATGGAGAGCCTTCTTCCAATTGAACTCACGCCCTTGTTGATAGTATAGTCTGTCTCTCATATTTCCCAGATTTTTTGCTGATGAGATCTGTTTCGAAACTCACCATATCATATCTGAGGAGTATTTTATTACATTCTCTAAGTGTATCTATCCACTCCCGATTTTAGATCATCCTCCAACCAGGTACACATTTTAGTTAGTCGGAGTCCTCTTGGAACTCTATGTACCTCTAGGTATTTCTCTAGCAAAAGAACGTCCCACCATTGTGTCATCTCTTTCTCTAAAGTATGCTTATAGAACAAAGAAATCATATTATCCTATTAGGGGAATCAAAGCTGGATGTTGGGACGTCATCTTTCCCTTTTGGTAGTTCATATAAATCAATACTGTTCATAAAGCCTTTAGCCAAGGACATGCCTCTTAATTCTCTTTCCTCAATAGATAGCAGCATAATGTAGCCAGAAAATGTCAACTTGCAAACAGTTCCTGTAGTATAAGAGCCTCTCAAGTCCCGAGCAGCTGGAGCCCCCTTGGAACAACAAAAACAGCAAACCCAAATACTCCTGCGCTTGGGGATGGACTCAACATAGGCTATAACCTGGGATGTGCACTCCTTGCTGCCCTCACATTTGGGGAAGTCCAAATGTACTGGATATAAATAAAACAAACAGAGGGCACACCAGCCTAGTGCATTACCTTAAAAAACATTTATTAAAACAATTAAAATAGGTATTGTACTCACAAAATGACAATAATGTCAAAAGGTACATCATGAAAGAACAGCACTATCCAATCCACACTACGGGACTGTCCGCAGTGGAAACCGTGGACTTCCAACAGGCTAATGCGTTTCGAGGACTTGCCTCTTCCTCAGAGCCAACAAACCAAATGCCTGTACCCTCTCTCTTACATACTCTCTAATGGCTTATCCAGAAGCTGCATATGGGCAGTCATTGACTCGCTCGGAGGCAGAGATAAGCATCACATGAGCTGTTCTTTCCACATTAAAAACAGGGAGGACATAATCATCAGGGAAGCTGATAAATTGGTCATTCAGGATAAAAGATACTTCTCTTACTGAAGCCAAAAGATTGAGAATGGTCCCTAATACTTAGGAAAAGCTTCCTAGGGATCCTCTGCCAGAATATAAAGAATCCTTGAGAGAGTTACTAGATGAAGCCTTGGCGTACAAAGTACTAGATGAAGCCTTGGCGTACAAAGTACTAGATGAAGCCTTGGCGTACAAAGTACTAGATGAAGCCTTGGCGTACAAAGTATTATCTAAAAATAAGTATCTATTCCTGTTTAAACAATATCCATTGACACCTTATTTCTACCATATACCCAAGATCCATAAAGGTTTGGAAAAGCCCCCGGGCAGACCAATTATAGCATGTATTGACAGCATCCCCAGCATGTTGGGATGCTACATAGACCACTTCCTTCAAGAGTTAGTCATTGGTCTACCATCATATGTCAGAGACTCGGGACATATGCTGGATATTCTCTAGTCCTTTATTTGGTGCCCCGAATACAAATGGCTCTCCCTAGATGTTACATCACTTTACACATTATTAGACTAGCAGTATTGAATGTTAGCCATTCAGCATTTTTTGGAAAATAACATACCTTCCATTCAGGTCACCTTTCTGCAGAAAGCTATATACTACACACCTACCTTGATCTAGAATTCCAAGCAGATGCAGATGGAAACATCTGCTCTAAAAAACAAAAATTTAAGCCCAGTGTTGGTAACTCATACCTACACGCCAACAGCCGCCATCACCCCAGGTGGATTTGCAATGTCCCCCTTTGGACAATATTGCAGATTAAGGAGAACCTGCACTCCCAGGACTTATTATGAAGAACAGAGTGCTATCCTGACAACTAAGTTCCTGGAAAAGGGGTACAGTGAGGCCCATGTGGAGGAAGCTTATCAGAAATATTGGGTTTAATATGGGGAATGCTCCCCAAATGAATCACACAAGCTCACTACACATACCTGGCAAGGCAAAAAAGATCCTAATACTAAATACACTAATCAAGTTAGATTTTGAACTAAGTACAACACCAAAGCCTTAGAAATACAACGAACCCTACAGAAAAACCAGAACATTCTGAAACAGGATCCCGTTTTGGGACAATGTCTTGCTCCAAGACCGGAAATTGTATTCAGGAAACCTAGGGATCTCAGGAGTTATATTGCACCTAGCAGGATCAAGAAATGTACCAGCGAGAACAATACTGCCAGTCCTTGGTCAGTGCTTTTTGATCAAAAACACAGTTATAAAATGTGGGATGACCAACTGTAGGGCCTGTATGTATATGTGGCATAGGAGAAAAAAAAAGAAAAAAGAAAAAAGGGAGGTGGTTGGCATAGATGGCCGTGTACATAAGATCAAACATTTTATCAACTGTAGCACTTCTTTTGTCATCTATGGCTTAATTTGCTCATGTGGTCTCCTATACATTGGTTGGACCATAAGCCCACTAAGATTCAGGGTCGGCGAGCATAAGTGCAACATAAATCAATTATAAAGGAGAAGCAACAAAAGTAAAAACAAATACTCTGTACCGCAACATTTCCCAGAAACACATAATGATCCGTCAGGTATGAAAGTATTTGGGATTGAATCCATCAAAGGGGATTCAGAGAGTGGCAGGAAATTTCAAAGATTGTGCAAGAGGGAGACCTATTGGATTTTCACCTTAGGGTCTCTTGCCCCTGGAGGAATCAAAGCAGACCTGGAGATACATGGGGTTGTTCATGGATCCTTCTTCACCCTCCCCTTTTGCTTTTCTTTTTCTCTTGTTCTACAACCTAACATATGTATGTATATTTCTATATAAGCAATTTTGACTGCTATCTTAGAATCATTGAATCAAAGCAACCTAAAAAAAAAAAAAAAAAAAAAAGCGCACTGAAACAGGTGCTGAAAAAAACCCTGCCCCTCGCTGCCGCCACCGCTCGGTAGTTCTCAGGATTACCTGAGAAACCATCGAACGATCCAGGCGCTGGGCATAGAGATGAGTGAAGGAAAGCACTAGATCAATGCTATTTTTGATCCAATGCTATACTTTGCAGAAGAGAGATGCGGGGTCTTATTGACCCCATATCTCTCCATAAAGAGGACCTGTCACTAATTATTTCTATCACAAGGGATACATGCATTTCTTGTAATAAAGAATAAAAGAGAAAAAAAAAAAAAAAAAAAAGTTTAAAGTGCCCCCATCCCTAGGCCATGCCCACATATGTAAATGGTGTTCAAACCACACACATGAGATATCGCCAGGAACATCAGAGCAAGAGCAATAATTTTCACACTAGACCTCCTCTGTAACTTGACACTGCTAACCTGTAGAAATTTTAAAGCATCACCAATGTAGATTTGTAAGTACCGCAGTTTCATGCCATTCCACGAGCGTGCGCAATTTTAAAGCATGACATGTTGGGTATATTTACTCGCCATAACATCTTCTTTCATATATTATAAAACAATTGGCATATATATATATATATATATATATATTTTTTTTTTTTTTTTAATCAAAGAATCTAAAAAATATATATTCATTTTTAAAAACTGCACATTTCGATTTAGATTTTTGGCCAAGTGCATTTTGAATTTTCGTTACCAGAATTTTCATTTCGGTGCACCATTAATTTATTTATATATATTTTCATTTGTTATACATGGTGGCTAGGTCCATGGGATTCATCATCTTATTATATACAAACACCATATGGAACTCCGTTATTAGTACATTGAGTGCACACATGTATATATATACACACACACACACACACACACACACACACACACACACACACACACACACACACACACACACACACACACACACACACACACACACACACACACACACACACACACACACTACTTCTCATCATTGTGTCTT
Source organism: Staurois parvus (assembly GCF_062004578.1). Taxonomy (NCBI): domain Eukaryota; kingdom Metazoa; phylum Chordata; class Amphibia; order Anura; family Ranidae; genus Staurois; species Staurois parvus. The sequence continues at coordinate 79,864 of NW_028318785.1, forward strand.
TTTAGCCCATTCATTTATTTCACCCAAAAGTCCTTCCATTCATTTCATTATTCAATCATTCTATTGTTCATCTTATCCACGTTATCACACCAGCAGGGATGGATGGGAGATCGGGTCAGTCCGACATGCTGGCTACATGTTGGGACTGGTGCAGTGAGTCCCTCTACCCTGTAGGAGCTCCCATCAATTAGTTTCTGCTGGTGCCGCCAGTGGTCAAGAGTCTGCTAACTTCCGGGACTCTGGTGGAACGCATATTGTGCTTGCCCTTCCGGGGGGGGGGGGGGGGGGGGGAGCGGGCGCATACCCAGTTAGTGCGTTCCCATTGACTCCCAGTGGAGTGCATCCTGCGCTCACTCTTCCTGGTTGGAGGGGCAGTCCAACCTCTTGGTGGAGAGCATCAGCCAGCATGTCAGGAGCGAGTCCATGGACTGCACATGCTGGCGTGCATTCCAGCCAGTGGAGAAGTGCAGAGTGACAGCTTAGAGCTGCATCATTGACCCAGTGGCCAGTATATCCTTGGACATGCCATGTCTGTCACCTTAGACTCAAACCTGTCCTTCCAACCCCATGTCCAATCGTTGGCAAACACATGCAGGCTCCACCTCCGTAACATCTCCAAAATACATACGTTCCTAACCCCAGACGCTACTAAACAACTCGTTCACTCCCTCATTATTTCACGTGTGGACTACTGCAACTCCCTTCTCACCGGCCTACCTCATCCACCTTACCAACCGCTCCTCTTCTGCCACCCCCCCTGCCAATCCCTCCACTGGCTCCCGATTGCCCAATGCATTAAATTCAAACTACTAACACTGACATACAAAGTCATTCACAATGCTGCCCCAAACTACCTCACTGACCTGATACCCAAATACCACCCAACCCGTAATCGTCGCTCCTCACAAGACCTACTTTCTAGCTCCCTGATCTCCACCTCCCACGCCTGACTGCAGGACTTCTCCAGGACTTCCCCCATCCTCTGGAACTCACTACCCCAATCCATCAGACTGTCACCTACCCTCACCTTTAGGCGCACTCTGAAAACCCATCTCTCCAGGGAAGCCTACCCCACCCTCACCTAACAGCCGATCTCCTCCACTCCTCCTACCACTCCATCCCCCACAGCCACTTCCTCCTGTACCACTTTCCCCTCACTCCTAGACTGTAAGCTCGAAAGAGCAGGGCCCTCGAACCCCTCGTGTAATGCTTTGTTACTGTATTGTCTCATGTTCTGTCCCCCACTATAATGTACAGCGCTGAGCAAACCTTTCTGGCGCTATATAAATACTGTATAATAATAATAATAACCATAAACATAGAATTAGGTTGCTGATACTGCCACATTTATGCAGGAGATGTAAGTCCACAGACACTCTGACAATCTCCTTTTTTTATATACCGTATTTGCCGGCGTATAAGACGACTGGGCGTATAAGACGACCCCCCTACTTTTCCTGCTAAAATGTAGTGTTTGGGCTATACTCGCCGTATAAGACTACCCCTCTTCCAATGCACACCAGTGGGAGGAATAGTGCCCCATCATTGATGTCAGTGGGAGGAATAGTGCCCCATCATTGGTGTCAGTGGGAGGAATAGTGCCCCATCATTGGTGTCAGTGGGAGGAATAGTGCCCCATCATTGGTATCAGTGGAAGGAATAGTGCCCCATCATTGGTATCAGTGGGAGGAATAGTGCCCCATCATTGGTATCAGTGGGAGGAATAGTGCCCCACCATTGGTATCAGTGGGAGGAATAGTGCCCCATCATTGGTATCAGTGGGAGGAATAGTGCCCCATCATTGGTATCAGTGGGAGGAATAGTGCCCCATCATTGGTATCAGTGGGAGGAATAGTGCCCCATCATTGATGTCAGTGGGAGGAATAGTGCCCCATCATTGGTATTAGTGGCAGGAATAGTGCCCCATCATTGGCATTAGTGGCAGGAATAGTGCCCTATCATTAGTATCAGTGGAGGAATAGTGCTCCATCATTGGTGTCAGTGGGAGGAATAGTGCCCCATCATTGGTATCAGTGGCAGGAATAGTGCCCCATCATTGGTATCAGTGGAAGGGATAGTGCCCCATCATTGGTATCAGTGGGAGGAATAGCGCCCCATCATTGGTGTCAGTGGGAGGAATAGTGCCCCATCATTGGTATCAGTGGCAGGAATAGTGCCCCATCATTGGTATCAGTGGGAGGAATAGTGCCCCATCATTGGTATCAGTGGGGGGAATAGGTGCCCCATCATTGGTATCAGTGGGGGGAATGGTGCCCCATCATTGGTATCAGTGGCAGGAATAGTGCCCCATCATTGGTGTCAGTGGGAGGAATAGTGCCCCATCATTGATGTCAGTGGGAGGAATGGTGTCCCATCATTGGTGTCAGTGAGGGGTGGAATAGTGCCCCATCATTGGTGTCAGTGGGGGGTGGAATAGTGCCCCATCGTTGGTGTCAGTGGGGGGGAGGAATAGTGCCCCATCATTGGTGTCAGTGGGGGGTGGAATAGTGCCCCATCATTGGTGTCAGTGGGGGGTGGAATAGTGCCCCATCGTTGGTGTCAGTGGGGGGGGGGGGGGGAATAGTGCCCCATCGTTGGTGTCAGTGGGGGGGGGGGGGGAATAGTGCCCCATCGTTGGTGTCAGTGGGAGGAATAGTGCCCCATCGTTGGTATCAGTGGGAGGAATAGTGCCCCATCATTGGTATCAGTGACACCAATGATGGGGCACTATTCCTCCCACTGAGACTTGCTGACCCTGTTCTCGTATGGTGCTGCTGCAGCCAGCATATGTGGTTGCAGCAGCACCTCTACACAGAACACTTACCTGCTGCTCCGGCACTCAATTTTCGCGGGGCCGCTCGGCTCCGCCCCCTCGCCGGTGATTGGCCGCCTGTGTGCCTTTCCTGAGCTACAGTTCTGGCGGCCAATCACCGGTGAGGAGGCGGAGCCGAGCAGCCGCACGAACATCCAGTGGCCGAACTGAAGGAGACGCCGCGCTTCCTGGACCGGATCGTCGTGGGACTGGATCCAGGTAAGAGACATCAGCCCCTGCAAACCCCTGTACTTAATGCCGCAGCCCCCCTAACATGTGTACCGGCGTATAAGACGACCCCCGACTTTTGAGAAGATTTTCAAGGGTCAAAAAGTCGTCTTATACGCCGGCAAATACGGTACATATGTATATGAAAGCTATGCTCTCTGCCTCCCTACAACTTAACATACTTTTTGTCATCAACTATCACCATTTTCAATAGCATCAGCTGCAGGTTAAGATAGATGAGATCACATGGATCTATATACAGGGTGCGGCAACATAACTTCCTTTTTTCAAAATGCAATAAAACCCATTTTATGAATCAGAATTGTTTTTATTGTCTTTAATAATGTAGGTACATATCTAAAGTTCTGTTTTACACAGTTTTGAAAATCATATCAGGTAGGTGACGCCCCCCATTGTCCATACACTGAATAATCCGATTTCTGGCGTTTTTCATGACCCTTACCAGCATAGCAGTGGGTATGTTGGCAATTTCTGCACAGATGTTGGCCTTTAAGGACCCTACAAGACCTGGACGGTTTACATAAACGCGGGATTTCAAAAAAAACCCACAAAAAAAAGTCGCAAGGGGCCAAATCGGGGGAGCGGGCTGGCCACTCCAAATCGCCCCTATTGAGATGAGGCGCTCCGGGAAGTGTTCTCTTAAAACAGCCATTGATGCTCTTGAAGTGTGAGCCGTTGCTCCGTCCTGTTGGAACCAAATGTCCCCTAAGTCCAATTCATCAAGTTGTGGAAAAACAAATTCCTCCAACATGTTCACATACCGGTCCTAATTCACTGTCACTGTGACCTCATTTTCTTCAAAGAACCAGGGACCAATAATCCCAGCTGAGGCAATTGCACACCACACTGTGACTTTAGATGAATGCAAAGGCCTTTGATGCAATTCTCGAGGATTGGCGTCAGCCCAGTAGCGCATGTTCGGTTTGTTGACGCATCCAGTCAAGTGAAAATGGGCTTCATCACTGTAAAAAACAATTACGTCCTCAGGGACGTTTTCGAGTACTGGCTCACATGCGTTCCTCCGAGAATTGAAGTCGCGTTCGGAGAGTTCTTGCACAATCGCCAACTTGTACGGATGGTAATTAAGGTCATCGTGAAGAATTCACCTCACTGAACGATCCGAAAGTCCAAGGGCAGGCGCATGTTTGCGCGCAGAACGCTGCGGGGATCGCAAGATTGAAGCTCTCACTGCTTCGATGTTCTCAGGTGATCTGATGGGTCGAGGGACTCCAGCTCTTCGTTTTGTCGTACTTGCGGTTTGTCTGAACGTAGTGACCCACGTAACAATTGATTTCCGGTCCGGGACACGGCCCAACATTGAAGCGATGTCGGAAGGCGCGTTGGGTTGCGATCACAGAAAATCCGTTCGAAAAGTAGGCCTCTACGGCAAACGCACGCTGCGCACTGTTCCAACGCATGATGATGACTGACCTGGAAGAGAACAAAAACTTTAGAACTACGCCTGTCTCCTGAGACCACTCCCGCCCCGCTATGGCCGCTACAGCCTGAATGGCACGAATTTCAAAAAAGGAAGCTATGTTGCTGCACCCTGTACTATAAATTATAGTAGAATAGAATCAAATATGTATAATATACTATGAAATAAACTTTCTATGTTCCTTTATGTACCTTTTATTGTATTTTATGATAATGTGTGTGTTTTTGTTACTATTAAATCAAATATTTAGAACAAACCATAGTATTATTTAAAGGGTGATTGTATTTATACTTATGTTTGGAAGAAGAGCTCATGTGGCGCTTATCTCCACCTCCGGGCGAGTCAATGACTGCCCACATGCAGCTTCTGGATAAGCCATTAGAGAGTATATAAGAAAGGGTACAGGCATTTGGTTTGCTGGCTCTGAGAAAGAGGCAAGTCCTCGAAAAACATTAGCCTGTTGGAAGTCCAGGGTTCCCATTGTGGACAGTCCCGTAGTGTGGATTGGACACTGCTGTTCTTTCATGATGTGCCTTTGACATTATTGTCATTTGTGAGTACAATACCTATTTTTATTGCTTTAATAAATGTTTTTTAAGGTAGTACATAGTTACATAGTTAGTCTGGCTGAAAAAGACAAAAGTCCATCCAGTTCAACCATTTAAAAAAAAAAAAAAAGTTATAATCCTATACCCACAGTTGATCCAGAGGAAGGCAAAACCCAGCAAAGCATGATCCAATTTGTTCCTGCAGGGGAAAAAATTCCTTAAGATCCCCCGAGAGGCAATCGGATATTCCCTGGATCGACTTTACCTATAAATGTTAGTATCCAGTTATATTCTGTGTATCCAAGAAAGAATCCAGGACTTTTTTTAAAGCAATCCACTAAGCTTGCCAGAACCAAATCTTAGGGGAGTCTATTCCACATTTTTACAGCTCTTACTGTGAAGAAACCTTTCCGCGTTTGGAGATTAAATTTCTTTTCCTCCAGATGTAAAAAAGTGCCCCCTTGTCCTCTGTGATGACCTCAGGGTGAAGAACTCTACACTGAGTTCACTAGTAATGCACTAGTCCGGTGTGCCCCGTTTTATCCAGTACATTTGGACTTCCCCGGTCCTTTGAGGGCAGCAAGGAGTGCACATCCCAGGACATCCATGATGTGGTTATAACCTATGTTGAGTCCATCCCGAAGCGCAGGAGCATTTGGGTTTGCTGTTTTCATTGAAAAAATTATGTAGCAGGCTAGTCCATATTGCTGAAATTTCATTGCAGCAACTCAAAATCGTACTCAGTAGTTTGTATGGCCCCCACATGCTTGCTTGTTTGCATGCCTGACAATGTTGGGGCATGCTCCTAATGAGACAACGGGTGGTGTCCTGGGGTATTTCACAATGGATCCAAGGATTTCATCCAGATACCGAATGGCAGTCAGGGTGCCATTGTCTAGCCTGTAGAGGTCTGTGCATCCCTCCAAGGATATGCCTCCCCAGACTATCACTGGCCCACCACCAAAACGGTCATGCTGAACGATGTTACAGGCAGCATAACGTTCTCCACGGCTTCTCCAGACCCTTTCACGTCTGTCACATGTGCTCAGGGTGAACCTGCTCTCATCTATGAAAAGCACAACGTGTCAGTGGCGGACCTGTCAATTCTGGTGTTCAATGGCAAATGCCAATCGAGCTCTATGGAGCACGACAGTGAACACATGGCCCACTAGAGGACGTCGGGCCCTTAGGCCACCCTCATGAAATCTGTTTCTGATTGTTTGGTCAAAGATTCACACCAGTGGCCTGCTGGAGGTCATTTTGTAGGGCTCTGGCAGTGCTCATCCTGTTCCTCCTTGTACAAAGGAGCAGATACCTGCTGATGGGTTAAGGACCTTCTGCAGCCCTGTCCAGCTCGCCTAGAGTAACTGCCTGTCTCCCGGAATCTCCTCCATGCTCTTGAGACTGTGCTGGGAGACAGAGCAAACCTTCTGGCAATGTCACGTAATGATGTGCCATCCTGAAGGAGGTGGACTGCCTGTGCAACCTCTGTAGGGTCCAGGTATCGCCTCATGCTACCAGTAATGACACTGACCCTAGCCAACTGCAAAAACAGAAAAAAATGAGTAGGGGAAAAAAAAAAATGTCAGTGGCCTCTACCTGTAAAACCATTCCTGTTTTGGGGGTCATCTCATTGTTGCCCATCAAGTGCACCCGTTAATTTCATTAACACCAAAATCAGCTGAAACTGATTAACAACCCCCTCTGCTACTTAACTGACCAGATCAATATCCCAGGAGTTTAACCATTTCAATACCGGGCAATTTTACACCTTCCTGCCCAACCATTTTTCAGGTTTCAGCGCTCTCACACTTTGAATGACAATTGTGCAGTCATACAACATTGTACCCAAACTAAAATTTTATCATTTTCTGCACACAACTACAGCTTTCTTTTGGTGGTATTTAATCGCCACTGGGGTTTTTTTTTTTTGCTAAATTAACAAAAAAAGACCAAAAATTTTGAAAGAAAAAAAAAAAAAAAAAAAAAAAAACACACGTTTTTCTTTGTTTCTGTTATAAAAGTTAACAAATAAATAATTGTTCTTCATAAATTTAGGCCGAGATGTATTCTGCTACATGTCTTTGGTGAAAATAACCCAAATTAGGATGCATTATTTAGTTTGTAGGAAAGTTATAGAGTTCACAAACTATGGTATAGATCTGAATATTGATCAATCCTGAAGTACTGACAGCCAATCTAATTTCTTGAGGTCCAAGAATGTCAGAATAGTACAGATATCCCCCAAATGACCCCTTTTTGCAGAGTAGACAGTCCGATGTATTTCATAAGAGGAATGGCGAGTTTTTTGAAGTTGTATTTTTTTTGTCATAATTTTTCGGAAAATGAAAACAATTATTTTCACTATTTTTTTTTTTTACATACTGTCACCAGTGCAGTACAGCGTCATCATATAACTGGCATGGCGGTGAACAGGGACACTGACTGGTGACAGTATGAAAAAAAAAAAATATACTGTATATATAATTTTTTTTAATTATTTTTAAATTTTTATTACATTTTTTTAAGATTTATTTTTCATATTTTACTATGACCAAAGTAGTACAATGTTACCATAGTAACATTGTACTACTTTGGGGAAGTGATCAGTATTTTTTTTTTTGTGCTTAGCTGTGATTTGGCCACAGCTAATCACATGACATGTGCATGTGACCTGCTGTGACCATTCACAGCTAGGCACTAGTATACAATGGATGGCATGAATGAAGCCATCTATTGTATACAAATGTCATGTGACCTGCTGTGATTGGTCACAGCAGGTCACATGGTACCGGCAACAGGGGCCGCTACTCAGATCTGTCATCGGCCGTGTCCGAGGTACACGGCCGGTGACAGATCGCGCCGCTGTGTTGCTCTGCAACCACGCGAACTGCGCATGTGGGGGAGCACGCCAAATGGCGTGCACCCCGAAAGCTGAAGCATTTTTGCAGCCGCCAAACGGCTATAGGCCGGGCGGCTAATGGTTAATTGACTTGATGTTATACTTGATAAAAAAAAAAAAAATCCTTTAATTTTTTTTGAACAGTGTATTTTAATTAAAAATTACTTCTAAAACTAAATCTGCAGCCACTGTCATTTTCACAAAGTATCAATAAATTCAAAAGAATTATGGCAACCTGGAGATATTCTAGACAGCATTGGTGTACAGGAAGTCTCAGAAATTGTATTTTTTGCTTGTGTGATGGCTCACTGCTTTTCTCAGAGGTCAGTACTGTGGGTCTTTTCCCATGGTTGCGGACTGAACCATAAACGTATATCTGTGTGCAGGCGGATAAATGGACATACGTTAATTTATGTTCGCAGGAAAAGAAAAAAAGAAAAAAAAAAAAAATGAAGGTCTGCGTCCTTTCATTTCTGTGAAGATAAACGGATGTAAACTGAAGGCAGAAGTACAAATTAGTGTAAACTGAACTCGATCAACTGCTTCAAGACCACCCTCCTGCAATGTACTGCAGCAGCCGAGCGGCAGCTACAGGCAAAGCAACGCCCCCCCCCCACCCCCACCCACGACTGCTGTGTCCAGCTGAACGGGACCCGGTGATCATGTGATCGTTATGCGATCAATGTAAGCAAAGCTGTTATGAATCAATCTCATTCATGACAGTCCTGCTTCTCTCTAGTGAGTTGTGATTGGCCCACAGCCGTCACATGATACATGAGGACGATCACAGCACTCTGTACCATGTGACCAGCTCCAGCCAATCACAGATCACTATCTTGAGCTGCCAAAAACCTAACTTATTCATGACCTAATCTTGCGTTGCTTCCTATTTTGGGGTGTGAACGCGCTGCCCTCCCCCCCATTCGGTGCAGGGAGAGAAGAGCAAACACTGCACCAAGTAAAAGCACTACATTTTACACACAGGTTAGAGTAGCACATTTAACCGTTTGATCGCCCCTATTAACCCTTTGATTGCCCTGTCACCCAGCCAGTGCCATTAGTACAGTGTCAGTATATAACATTTTTCACTGATCACTGCATTCCTGCCACTAGTAACATCAGATGGCCTCAGGGTCTGTAAGTGCCCCTCCCAGCCAGGGTCAGCTAGCATTAGATTGCCCGCACACTATCACACTCACGCTATAGGTCGCTGATCACCGCCATTACTAGTTTAGTGTTTGTACGGATCAATATAATGATCATGAACAGAACTATACTAGTGTCTCCTTTGTATAGTGCCCCCAAAAACACAGTGTTAGCAGGATCAGCTCCCTTCACTGCCAGCTGTAGTGTTTAGCCCTTCTGCTATTTTGTACAGATTTGTACCAATTGATTGTGGGACAAGACAATTTATACGTACAACAATGCATCGCCGCCCACCTAAATTCAGCTCTTCCCAGACAAAATCGCATGGAAAACTATCACGATTTCTAATTTAAAACTTTTCTGGGCCTAACCCTCAACATGGACATTACAAATACAGAATGAATAGCAGTCATATTGCCAATTCATCGTATGCCCGTGTTCTCTGCTGTTACATATATGTCCAACATGGGCCAGCAATGTACTGTACTGTACACTGTACAGGCATCATCCTGGTATCGTCTACTTTCCAAAAAGGGGTCATTGGGGGGGGGGGGGGGGGGGGGTATTTGTACTATCCTGGCATTTTAGGGCCTCAGAAACTGTGATAGGTAATGGGGAAGTGATCTGAGGAAATATGCCCTTTGAAAGCCTGGAGGTGGTCACTGGATTTTGGGGGCTTGTATGTAGCTAGGCTGCCAAAAAGTCTCTCACATGTGGTAACCCCATACTTGGGAGCAGTAGAAGAATGTGTTTTGAAGTGTTATTCCATATGTACCCATGGCATGCATGAGCAATATATCATTAAAGTGCCAATTTTGTGTAAAAAAAAAAAAAATTGTGGCAAAAAATAAAATGTTCCATGGACTTAGCATGCCTCTCTGCAAAATCCTTGGGGTGTCAACTTTTCAAAAAGGGGTCATTTGAAGGGGTGGGGGTTGTACTGCTCTGGCATTTTAGCACCTCAATAAATGTGATAAGCAGTCAGAAAGTAAAAGTTACGTAAATTCCAATATATATACACCATAGTTTATAGACGCTATAACTTTCACACAAACCAATATACATGTATTAAGATTTTTTTTTTTACCAAAGACATATAGCAGAATTCATTTTGGCCTGCGTATATTGGATATTTTTTATAACCAAAAGTGAAAAATATAGGGGGGGTTTTTTTCAACATTTTCGGTATTTTTTTGGTTTATAGCGTAAAAAAAGTGTGAAAAAAAGGACAAATTTCATTTGGGTACAGCATTGCATGACCGCACAATTACCAGTGCCAACAGCAAAAAATAGCCTGGTCATGAAGGGGGTTAAATCCTCTGGAGGGCAAGTGGTTAAAGTGTAACTAAAAGGCAACATCGTTTTTCTTTCATTTTGGATTAAGGAACGTTTGTAACCCCTTTTAAATTTTTTTGGCCATCTGGAATTTTCCCTTGACTTCTTGTCCCAGAACCAAAACAGGAAGTGAAAAGAAATCCCTCCAACATGAGAGAATCCCAGGGTGTCACCATTGGAAGATTTCCCCTCTATTACTGTTTTGAGGTCAACCCATTTCCTTTTACTTTCACTTTGGATGATAATGGTAAACAGGACGAATAGAGAGTATTAGTCTTCCTAAGGGCTTGTTCACACTTGGCTGTTTTGCCAACGCTTGCCAAATGCCCCTATAGCGTTTGGCAAGCGTTGGTCCAGCGTTTGCGGAGCGTTTTTAAACGCTCCGCAAACGCCCGGCGTTTGCGGAGCAGCACCATAGACGAGAATAGGAGGCTTCAACGCCTCCTGACTCGTCCATTTTGCCGTGACGCAAACGCTCCCGTTAGAACAGCACCATGTGCTGCAATGTGCAGAATTGGCAGAGGCGTTTGGGAAGTGGTAAAAATGCTTCCCAAACGCCTCTCTGCCGCCTGCACACAGCGCTAGTGTGAACGTAGCCTGACAGGGACACAGACAGTGATAAAAACTGACGTGTTCTAATTCCTCTCCACTCTATCCAAAACTAAAAAAAAAAGTTTTGCCTTTAGTCAGGGCTCGATAAGTCGCCATGGCAACTAGAAATTGCGTCCTGACACCTGGGGTTTGTCAGCCATCCGCTGGCAGGCAATGGGACGCAGCTCTTAAGGAAATCCCTGCAGCCTAATCTCCTAGCTGTTCTCTCACAGCAGCCAATCACAGCTCAGTGATAACACAGGGCAGCAGGCTCAGCCTCCTCCCCTCCATCCAATCCCTGGCCAGGGCTGTGTGTGAAGTTTTCTGTCCCCACCCTCTCTCACTGGCCAGCGCCGAGTGTGAAGTGTTCTGGTCCCACCCTCTTTCTGGCAGATGGTGATGGCAGCTCTGGGGATGTGTTCCAGGACATCGGTGGCTCTGAGCAGTGTGGTGATGAAGCTGCACCTGGTGGTTCGTAGTGGACAGCAGTGAGCAGAGGAATGAGGTGCCCACCAGAGTGATCTTGACTCTGCTGGGTGGAGGGGAGACCATTGTCTGAGCACATGTGTCTAGGAGAGGGCCTCACTGATCCAGGGATGTTGAGTTCCTATCGCCTAAGACATGTTTTTTTTTTTTATACCTTCAGCCCTGCTGCAGGCAAGCAGAGGGTTCATCTGTCACATGGAAGCAAACGGTGGCAGCGCTGCCACTGATTGCTTCCACACAGTACCAGCCTCTCTGCCCCCTCGTGTGAACCTCTCCCCGCCCACTATCTCCCAGGCTCCGCTTGCCCATCTGCGGGCTTGGCTCACCGCTGTCAGCTAGAGTGGAGGGGAGATTTTTTTTTTTTTTTTTATTAAATTGTAAAAAATTAAAAGTTACACCTGAGCACATAACATCCCGCCCACGCCCCCCAAAAAATTAGCCCCCCCCACATACAAAAGCACACGCTGGGGCGCCTACGCATGGAAAGCCAATTGCGATACATATGTTGCATATCGCCGCACACACCAGGATGAGAGCAAAAATTCTAGCACCAGATCTCCTCCATAACACTAAATTGATGACCTCTAAGGGGCTTTAAAAGCATCACCTATAGAAAATTTAGGGTATTGAAATTCGTTGCCATTTCACAAGTGCACGGAAGTTTAAGGTTTGACATGTTAGATATCTATTTACTCTATGCAACCTCATCTTTTATATTTTTCAAAAAAATAGGGTAATTTATTGCTTTTTGTGTGCCCTAAAAATCAACTTTTGCAAAAATTACAACTACCACCTTTATTCTCTAGGGTCTCTGATTTCAGAAAATATATGTTAGGGGTTTTATGCAATCTTCAGGGATAAAATTATTTTTTTAATCTTGTACAAAAAAAAAAAAAAAAAAAAAAAACGCAAAAATGGCTCTGGCAGCGAAAGGGATAAAGGATCAGCCCAACACTCCCCTTTCCTGAGGAGCAGCCAATCGGTGCTCATCACACTCTGTCCTCCCTGCTAGTCCCTGGATGCGGTGCAGGAGACAGGTAGGGGGAGGGGGAGGAGGAGATAAACAGTGCAATGTTAAAAATCCTACACATTTAAGTCGCTATAAAATCCCTTTTGTTTTTAAAACAGTCCTAAAATCACCTGATTTAAATATGGTTTTGGTTAAAATTAATTTTTTCATCTGGACAAGTAGATTGTCACGAGGGACAAGTAGATTGGCGCATCGATTTATTCCCTGGACAAGTAGTTTCGTTCAAAAATTTCCACACCCTTGCGATCATATATGGGGCCCCTGTATTATACCAATGGGGGGACACTTTTCCTCTCTGCGGGGGGTACTGTATTGTATCATATGAGGGGGGCTGTACTGCAGGGCTCGACAAATCCCAGATCACCATGGCAACTATAAATTGTACTCTGAAGCCTGGGCTTTTGTCAGCTGTCTGCCATCAGGCACCAGGACACCACTTTATTGATCCAGGGATTTGAAATCTCTGCGGCTTAATCTTTTATTTGTACCTCTCGGTGTGTACAGACAAGAGGCATTCTAATTGGTCATTACGTGGACAGCACTGACCAATCAGAATCTGTCTAGCCTGTCCTGTCAGTACTGGGAAGAGAGAAAACTGCAGAGATTTCATTCTATCAAAAACTGGCTCCTAGATTTAAAGCAAATTTGTCAAGCCCTGCCTTTAGTTATACTTTAAAGATGGCCATGCAAACTGATGTAACCTGAACCAAAAAAGTTTTGTTGTGCACAATGTGACTGAACTGACAATGCTTGTGTCAAAGGACCCCAAGTTACAAGTCCTAGGCATTCCCAACAACAGAAATGTCAGTTTTGGGTTAAATACTTCTTAGGTTCCATGCACACTAGGTGTTCAGCCCTGATGTACAAGGGTCCAGCATTTAGCTTTGGGTGGAGGTAGGATGTCCAGACCCCTTCCAGCAGCTGGACAGGGGTGGACTATATGCACTCAGTGGTATTCGTGGTAGTATGCAGAGTAAAAGTCAGCACTAGAGTACTTAGGTTTAGGACAGTAAGTGCTCAGGGTCAAATGCAGGAACACAAGAAGCCTGTGTTGCATGTATTCATTCCTGGGAGAACACTACTCTAAACGGAAGTACCACTGAGTGCACTGCTCAGTCCTGTCAAGCCACAGCAGCCATCAGCCTCCAAAAGAGTTTGAAAGTAAACCTGTGCCCTCCACCTGCAGCTAAATGCCCAGCCTGCATGGGTCCTAATGCCTGGTTCACACGTTTTTTAGATTTGCAGAAATGCACTACAGTCCAATTAACAGTTTCCTATGGGACATGTTCACATCTATATTTTCAGGCGCTGTCACCACTCACTATTACACCCAAATGTTGTAAACAGGTAAAGCTCCATCCCTTTTGGTTAGTGTTGGAACAAGCCTGTTCCCACCTACATTTCTATTGGCTCCTTACTTTGGTAAGTTGCCTTGCTGGCCAATAGGAATGTGTGGAGGTTGATGCAGCAGGCAAGTTCTATCACCACCCAAATTTGTCCCAACTTTACTCGTTTAAAGTGGCCCAGCATTTGGCTGTAGCTAAGGGCAATGAGAGCTCCTACAGATACAGTATATACAAAGTGAATGCAGAACTCCTGATCTGCCTACTAGTTCTGAGTCAGTGCCTCAGAAAGTATGGAAGGAGACTGCCAGAACATCATCATCTGAAAAACCTGGGGACGTACATGTAATGTCTTATAAAAGGAACTTCACTCCCATTTTGTTTCTTTTCAATACCCGCTACTGGTTTGCTGGGTTATTCTAAAAAAAGCAAAAAAAAAAAAAAAAAAGCAAAATTCACACACTCAGCGGCATCTTATAGTGATCTGCTGTGCCCCCGCTGACATGCAACTCTTGGACATCAGGAGCCGTCTGTCTCTTCCTGGTTCTTGCAGCCAGTCCCCTGATGATGCTTATGTGTCGCTGTGGGGTTTATTTACTAAACCTGGTTGACTCAGAATCTTGTCCACTTCTGCATAAAAACCAATCAGCTTCCAGGTTTTATTGCTAAAGCTTAACTGAACATGCTGAGGTTAGAAGCTGATTGGCTACCATTCACAGGTGCCCAAGATTCTGAGTCAACCAAGTTTAGTAAATAAACCCCTGTGTGTCATCAGGGGGCCAGCTGCAAGAACCAGTGGTATGTGTAATAATTACTTTAGTTTCAGAATAGGATTTTTATTTCTTAAGAAATACTTGTGATTCTATCCAAGTGAGATCTCATTGTTAGGAACATTGTGATTAGGAAAATAGGTTTCTAGATTGAATATGATGAGCTGTAAAAAATGTTAACATTTTGAGATATACAGTATATCTACCTTGATTAATATCTAAATATACATTACATGGATTGGATGGATTGTAACCCTTATATAAATCACTTATTATAAATATCTTATTATCCATGTATACAGATATACACACTATATCCACAAGGTGACCGCATGGATCAGGGGTGGCGAACACGCGGCTCTCGAGCCACGTGCGGCTCCCGGCCAAAATGAATGCGGCTCTGGAGCGGCCGGTCCGGTATTTCCACCGCGGCCGTGTCAGAATACCGGGCCGGCCGCTCAGCTCTGCAGCGGGACCTTATGGAGATGACTGCTGACCTTTGGGGAGGTGGGGAGCGGGTAACTGAATTTGACAGGTACCCGCTCTTACTTCTTTGACCTTACCTGTTCCTCTATCCAGCGGCGCGCTGTCTTCCCGGCTTCTGTAGTGTGGGCACTGGGCATGACAGCCGGGTGCCAAGTGCGCATGCGCAAGAAGCGGTGCTTTTTGTGAATGGTAAGGCGGTACCTGGGACACATGACAGATCCCAGAAGCCGCCGGACCAATCACAAAGCGCAAGTGCTTCTCGCTCATGCGCACTGGGCACCCGGCTGTCATGCCGAGCGCCATTACAGAAGCCGGGAAGACAGCGCGCGGCTGGATCGAGGAACAGGTAAGATCAAACAAAAACTCTGTGGAAGTAAGAGCGGGTACCTGTCAAATTCAGGTACCCGCTCCCCACCTCCCCAAAGGTCAGCAGTCATCTGTACTGTCCGCAGTCTCTAGTCATCCCTGTGCTGTCCGCAGTCTCTGGTCATCCCTGTGCTGTCCGCAGTCTCTGGTCATCTCCTGTACTGTGTCTGCAGTCCATTAGTTCAGAATTTTTTGGTGTGGCTCTCTGACTTTCACAGTTTAAAATTTTGGCTCTGTGTGTCTAACTTGTTCGCCACCCCTGGCATAGATGTATGCTTTTGCATACACATTTTCTAGCTATTAACTGAAGAAAGTAGAATACATTACTCTGTACTTTATTTCTGCCTACAGCCCTGAAGGGTGACTGCTCCTGAAACACAATGGCTGTTCTGTATCGCATAAACACCTTTACTGGACTATTGCTTCCTACATCCTAGGGCTGAAAGAACCAGGAGGGGCAGTCAGCCCCGTGCAATTACTTATGTGCATTTTTTTAGCTGGGCATACATGGATCTTTTTTTAATTTTCTCCTCAGTCAATAGGCTGATCAAAAAAATAAACATATTTGCCCATCCACACAAATGAGGTGGATGTAGAAATCCGCCCTGCTGCACTATTGTATTCTGACAGCAGGGACACCTTGGCTGTTAGAATTCACTGATTAGCACTGCAGCTGCTGATCGAGCAAAAATTTACCAACATTTCCCATTCAAGAGGAGTCCATCATTCAATTGGCTTCTCTTGAAGGAGAATGGCTATAGACGAAATTAAATTTGGCCGCTCCCTGCTGAACTTGCCAAAATTTCAAACCATGTTTGGCCAGCTTTAGATTGCTGACCCAAAGCCTGCTGAGATGAATGACACCAGTATCCTAGGAGGCCATGAACACTTGGGCGCTATGTCATTCTGGCTTAGGCAAGACCAGAAGGGGAAGGATTCATATTATGGAAGGTGGGTGTAGGGAGTGAAATTCAGCTTTAACTACACTCTAGGGATCTTGCACATTGCAGCTTGAAAAAGCCCAGCACAGCGGTTTTTTTATGGAGGTGAAATGTAGACCATTATATACAATGTGCCCTTGCACACAGGTGAGCAAATAAGCACCACGTATTTCTCAGTACAAAAAAAAAAAAAAAAGGGAAGGAAAACCTGCATATTTGGTCAGCTGTTGCCACCAAATATTTGCATAAAAATTGATGAATTTTCCCTAAGAATATATTGTGAACTTTAATATGTGCTAAACACCTAGAACTATGCTAAAAAGCACCTTCATCCCAACCTATCCTTCCAGCCCCAAGTCCAATCTTTAACAAACTCGTGCAGACTCCACCTCCGCAACAATCGCCAAAATACGTACGTTCCTAACCCCAGAAACCACTAAACAGCTCATCCACTCCCTCATCATATCACGACTCGACTACTGCAACTCCCTCCTCACTGGCCTGCCTCGCCGCTGGCTATCCCAGCTTCAGTCGATCCTGAATACGGCTGCCAGACTCATTCACCTTTCCAACCGCTCCGTCTCCGCCACCCCCCTCTGCCAATCCCTCCACTGGCTTCCGATTGCGCAACGGATCAAATTCAAAATCCTAACACTGACGTACAAAGCTGTCCACCATACTGCCCCGTACTACATCTCTGACCTAATATCCAAGTACCACCCAGCACGCACACTCCGCTCCTCACAAGACCTCCTTCTCTCTAGTTCCCTGGTCTCCTCCTCCCATGCCCGCCTCCAGGACTTCTCCAGGGTGTCACCCATCCTCTGGAACTCCCTTCCCCAACCCATCAGATTATCACCTACTCTCCTCTCTTTTAGGTGCACCCTGAAAACCCATCTCTTCAGGGAAGCCTACCCCACCCCCTGCTAACTTGCCGACCTCCTCCACTCTTCCTACCACTCCATCCCCCACAGCTATCTCCTCCTGTGCCACCATCCTCTTCCTCCTAGATTGTAAGCTCGAAAGAGTAGGGCCCTCAATCCCCTCATGTTTTGCATTGTATTGGTATTGTTCTGTCACATGTTCTGTCCCCCTTTGTAATGTACAGTGCTGAGTGAACTATTGGCGCTTTATAAATACTGTATACTAATAATACTGCATCCTGGTGCCATCTCTTCCCCAGGAAAGCATCTCACACAACCAGCCAGCCACATGATGTAAAAGAAAGCAGGCTTAGTCACCCCAGGCCACACTCTTCCACTGATCTGAGGTCCACATCTGATGATCACCTTCCCACCATAGGAGCCTGTGTGGACACAGGTCAGCATGGACACCCTGACCGCTCTGCAGCTACACAGCCCCATACACAACAAACTATGATGGCCATTTCTTTCCATACATCAACTTCAGGGAAAACATGTTCATTTGTTGCCTAATATACCCATCTACTTTCAGATGGGATTGTAATGAGATAATCAATGTTATTCAATTAGCTGTCAGTGTTTATAAAGTTATGGCTGATCTGTGTATACTGCACACTCCTCTGATACTTGTAGTTCTCCTTGATGATGAGGTCAGTCAGGCCCTCACGTTTCCTGACAGGTCCCAGATGTCTGCCCTCCTCACACCTTCACCTGCCCAGTGCTGAGACCCCCCTCCCTCCATTGCAGGCAGGCGTACACAAAGCTCTGGAGAAGGCCCACTCACTGACCTCAGAAGTCTTCCAACCCCACAGCGGTATACACGAGGCGATATCCTCTAGCTGCGCACATACATGACACAATACGACACCCGGCACAGTCCGCAGTGTGAGAATGAAACTTCCCGCGCTCTATGGGATGGCGCGCTCTGCAGCTCCGACAGCCAGCCAATCAGAGGACTGGAGACAGGCCCCGGTACTCGGCGCTCTGGAAGATGACGTACACAGTGGTCACGTGAGACAAGCCTCTCCTTGAGGAATAGCCGGGGTAGGCTGGGTAATGAGCGGATTAGTAGATGGCAGAGAGTGGAGAGAGGTGACTGGTGTCAATAGAACTAGTGCAGAGGGGATGTGTGTCCCTGACCCCTGTGTATGTACAGCAGGGATAGGGGGAGGGGTGGCAGACTGCTGGGTCTCAGGTAGTTGGAGTCATTTCTGGTGCAGAGGTTAGATCTCAGGTCTGTATGATGTATTATGGTTCTCTATGTGCTCTGTGTACACTGCAATGGAGCTGTGCAGAAACATACACATGGGGGCTCATTTACTAACACTGGAGAGCGTAAAATCTGGTGCAACTCTGCATAGAAACCAATCAGATTCCAGGTGTTATTGCCAAAGCTCCACCATTTTCCCCCCAAAGCTCATCCACTTGAGGATTTACCCCCCCCCCTTCCTGACCAGATCATTCCAATACAGCGCTGCATTACTTTGACAATTGCACGGTCATGCAACGCTGCACCCCAATTAAATTTGTCCTTTTTCCCCCCCCACAAGTAGAGCTTTCTTTCAGTTGGATTTGATCACCTGTGCGGTTTTTTTAATTTTTTGCACTATAAACAAAAAAAGACCAACAATTTAAAAAAAAAATATTTTTGACTTTTTGCTATAAAACATATCCAATAAAAACATTAAAAAAATTAAATTTTGTCATATACTTAGGCCAAAATGCATTTTTTTACGTCTTTGCTAATAAAAAAAAAAAAAAACTAGGTGTACCTCAGTGTACAAATGCCTCGGTTAACATAGTTTTTGGTTTACGAATGAAAATCCATTTAAAATAATGCCTCGGTTTACACAATTTTTACAAATTTTTTTGCAGTGTGAAGTGTATGTCGGTGCTGATTTTTAAATGCAATTGCCAGCTTTTTTTTTCTTCACTATAGCTCACAGAATTAGCTGTCACTTTCCCCGGAGTTAAAGGAAGCTTTGTTTCTTTTAACTCTGGGAAATAAAAGGAAACTTTCTTTCTTTTTAGCTGGGGGGAAAGTGACAGCTGAATCTCTGAGCTATAGTGAAGGAAAAAAGCAGTAATTACATTTAACATACGGCACCATAAAAACATAAAAAAAACAACGCCGGGTCCCCTCTCCCATCCATACCATGCCCTTCGGGTCTAATATGGATTTGAGGGGAACTCCCACACCAAAATTTAAAACTAAATGGTGTGGTCCCCCCCAAAATCCATACCAGACCCTTATTCGAGCTTGCAGCCCGGCAGGTCAGGAATGGGGGGGGGATGAGCGAGCGCTTCTCTCCTGCACCATAGTTGGCCACATGCCCTCAACATAGGGGGGTGCTTTGGGGCCGGGGGCTCCCCCCCAAAGCACCTTGTCCCCATGTTGATGGGGACAAGGGCCTCCTCATCCCCACAACCCTGGCCGGTGGTTGTGAGGGTCTGCGGGCAGGGGGCTTACCTCGGAATCTGCTCGCTCGTCCCCCCCTTGCCTGACATATCGAGCTGCATGCTCAGATAAGGGTCTGGTATGGATTTTGGGGGGGACCCCCATGCATTTTTTTTTTTTTTAATTTTGGCATTGATGTTCCCCTCAAAATTCATACCAGACCCGAAGGGCTTGGTATGGATGGGAGGGGGAACCCCACACAGGTTTTTAATTAATTTTATTAATTGCCGGAAATTCTTTTACATTCAGCTGTGAACAGCCGATTACTGTGAGCAGCCATGATAACGCGATCACTGTGACCAAGCATAGCGATCACATGATTGCAATGTAAACAAAACTGTCCTGAATGGCTTCCATTCATAACTGCTTGCTTACGGTTGTGAAGCTGTGATTGGGCTACTGCTATCACATGGTACCTGATACCCTGTACCATTTGGTTAACTGTAGCCAATCACAGTCAACAGTAAGAAAGCTGTCATAAATTGAAAGGCATTCATGGCAGTGCTTATAACAGTGATCTGCTGTATAAAGCAATACCAGTGTAAAAAAAAATCCATGATTACTGTTACTGGTAACTAGGTATCATGTGATCCCTATGATTGGTCTTAGTGATCACATAATTCCAGTGTAAAACAAAGCAGTCATGAATGGTTTCCATTTATGACTGCTTGCTTACTGTTGTGAAGCTGCGTTGGTACCTGGCTATTTGTACCATCTGATTAGCTGTAGCCAATCACAACATATCAACATAACTAAGCTGTCATGAATGTTAACCTATTCATGACAGCTAAAGCTATTGCTTAAAACAGTGTCTTTCACTGTTATAAGCAATAACAGTGTAAAAAAAAAAAAACCCTAATGATCCTCCCAGAGTAGTATTGTCACAATGGTGACACAGAACTATACTGATGAAAATAATTTAAATATATATATATATATACACACTCTTTTTTTCCACATATTGTCGCCAGTCAGTATCCCTGATCACCTCCAAACCAGTCATATGACAATGCTGTACTGCACTGGCGACAGTATGTAGGGATTTTTAAATTTTTCTTGCTGTCTACTTTTCATAAAGGGGTCATGTGGGGGGGGGGGGGTATTTTTTACTGCCCTGGCATTTTAGAGCCTCAAAAAATGAGATCAGCAAAGCCGTCAGTACGTCAGGATTGGTCAATTTTTCAAATATAATTTTATATATATATATATAATTTTTTTTATTTTTTATTAATAACCAAAGACGTGTATCAGAATATATTTTGGCCTAAATTTAGGAAGAAATTATATTGTATTGGATATGTTTTAGAAAAGACAGTGGAATATATATATTTTTTAAAATTTTCATATTTATAATAAAAATGTAAAAAAAGTGCAAAAGTAGCACAGTGCTGAATAGCAAAAAAAATGCTTTGGTCATTAAGGGAGTAAAACCTTCCAGAGGGCAAGTAGTTAGAAACCCATCGTGTTTGTTTCCCTTCAACATTGGAAGATGTCAACCAGTGCTATCAGCACAGAACTGGTGGAAGCCAGTAGGACCCAGGTACACCCATCTACTGTCCAAAGAAGTCTGGCCACAAAGAAGTCTCAGCACAAAAACTTAGGAACTGGGGTGGAGAATAATAGCAGCAGGTGCTCGGGATGAGTCAAACTTTGAAATATTTGGCTTTAGCAGGAGGCAGTTTATTCCTCAAAGGGCAAGAGAATTGTACAATAATGAGTGTCTGCCGGCAACAATGAAGTATGGTGGAGGTTCCTTGCAAATTTGGGGCTGCATTTCTGCAAATGGAGTTGGGAGATTCAGTCAGGAACAATGGTGTCCTTAATGCTGAGAAATCCATCAAGTCTGTCTGGGATTACATGAAGAGACAAAAGGATATGAGGCAGACTACATCCATAGAAGATCTGTGGTTCTCCAAGATGTTTGGAACAACCTATCTGCCGAGTTCCTTCAAAAACTCTGTGCCCAAGCACTGTGTGCACCTAGAAGAATTGATGCTGGTTTGAAATATTGATTTGATTTGGATTTCTCTTCTGTTCGTTTACTTTGTGTTTTGTTAATTGTAAAAAATAAGCTATTTACACTTCTATTTCTGAAACCATACTTAATTGACAGCATTTTTTCAAAACTGCCTAAAACATTTGCCCAGTATTGTATATCCCTTGTGCTAATTACTCTTCTTTTTGGAGAAAATTTTCCTCTGTTCTAACCCCATCCTTGCAGGGGCGTATCTGCCACGAGGCAAACAAGGCATCTGCCACGAGGCAAACAAGGCATCTGCCTCGGGCGGCATTTTTCAGGGGGGGCGGCATCGCCCCCAGGCAGAAGGGACCAGTGCCTTCACGGCAAATGGCTGTGCTTGGCCAGGGGGGCGTGCTTGTGTGTGCTAGAGCTGGGCGTGTTCTGGTGGGTTCGTGTGTGTGCTCGGCGGCGAGGATGGGTGAGGAGACAGAGAACCTGTCAGCCATGGGGCCGCCTGGAGAGGGGGCCGGGTGGCACATAGAGGACTGTGCATTTCTCGGTTGCTCTATGTGCCGCCTGGTCGCCTCTCCTATCCATCTCCTGCATGAGATCCTGTATGCTCCCCCACGCCCCCCCCCTCCAGCACTGCAGGGGATCTGTCAGCATATGCTGTCCCCAGTTCTGACAGTCCCCCCCTCACACAGACAGGAGAGGAGAAGAAAGCTGCCCCTCCTCCTGTGTCTGCCCTGTTCACACTTCCAGCCAGCCTCCTCTCTCTCTCTCTCTCTCTCTCTATTCCTCTCTCTCTCTCCTCTCTCTCCCTCTCTATTCCTCTCTCTCTCCCTTCCTTCTCTCTCTCTTTCTCTTCCTCTCCCTCCATCCCTCTCTCTTTTTCTCCCCTCTCCCTATATCCATCTCTCTCTTCTCCCTCTCTCTTCTCCCTCTCCACCCCCCTCTCTCTTCTCTCTCTCCATCACCCTCTCTCTCTCTTTCTCCATTCTCCCTCTCTCTTCTCTCTCCCCCTCTCTCTCCGCCCTCTCTTTCTCCCCCCTCTCTTCTCTCCCCCCCTCTTCTTTCTCACTCTCTCTCTCTCTCCCTCTCCCCCTCTCTCTCCTCCCTCCCCCTCCCCCTCCCTCCCCCCTCCTCCCTCCCTCCCCCCTCCCCTCCCCCCCTCCTCCCTCCCCCCTCCTCCCCCCTCCTCTCTCTCCCCTCCTCTCTTCTCTCTCCCCTCTCCCCCCTTCTCTCTTCCCTCTCTCTCTCCTCCCCTCTCCACTCTTTCCTCTCTCTCCCCCTCTCTCCCCCCTCTCTTCACCCTCTCTCTTTCTCCTCTCTCTCTTCCCCCCTCTCTCTCCCCCTCTCTCTTCCCCCTCTCTCTTCCCCCCCCCTCTTCCCCCCCCTCTCTCCCCCCCTCTCTCTTCCCCCCTCTCTCTTCTCCCCTCTCTCTTCCCCCCTCCTCTTCCCCCCTCTCTTTTCCCCTCTCTCTCCCCCCCCTCTCTCCCTCCCCCCTCTCTCCCTTCCCCCCCCTCTCTCTTCCCCCCTCTCTCCCTCCCCCCTTTCTCCTCCCCCTCTCTCCCCCATCTCCCCCCTTCCCCTCCCCCCCTCCTCTCCCCCCTCTCCTCCCCCCTCTCTCCCCCTCTTCTTTCTCTCTCTCCCCCTCTCCTATCTCTCGCCCTCTCTCCCTCCCTCTCTTCTCTCTCCTCTCTCGCTCTTCCCCCTCTCTCTTCTCTCCCCTTCTCTCGCTCTTTCCCCCTCTCTCTCTTCCCCTCTCTCTCCCTTCTCTCTTCTCCTCTGTCTCTCTTCCCTCCTCTCCCCCTCCTTCCTCTCTTTCCCCCTCTCTCCCTCCCTCCCCTCTCTCCCCCCCACCTCTCTCTCCCCCCTTCCTCTCTCCCCCCTCTCCCCTCCCCCCTTCTCTCCCCCCTTCTCCCCCCTTCTCTCTCCCCCCTTCTCCCCCCTCGCTCTCCTCCCCCTTCTCCCCCCTCTCTCCCCCTCTACCTCCCTCTCCTCTTCTCTCTCTCTCCTCTTCTCTCTCTCTTCTTCTCTCTCTCTCCTCTTCTCTCTCTCTCTCCTCTTCTCCTCTCTCTCTCTCTCCTCTCTCTGTCTCCTTTTCTCTCTCTCTCTCCCTCGTCTCTCTCTCTCACTCTCTCCTCTTCTCTCTCTCCTTGTCTCTCTCGCCCTCTCCCCCTCTCTCTCTTCTCTCTCTCCCCCTCCCCTCTCATCTCTCTCTCTCCCCTTTCCCCCCTCTATCTCCCCCCTCTCTCTCCCCCTCCCTCACCCCCCATCTCCCTCTCTCCCCCCACTCTTCTCCCCCTCCCCCCTCTTCTCTCTCTCTCTCTTCTCTCTCCCTCCCTCTCTCTCTCTCCCCCTCTTCTCTCTCTCCCCCTTCTCCCCCTCCCCTCTTTTCTCTCTCCCCCTCTTCTCTCTCTCCCCCCCCTCTTCTCTCCCCCCCTCTTCTCTCCCCCCCCTCTTCTCTCCCCCCCTCTTCTCCCCCCCTCTTCTCTCCCCCCTTCTCTCCCCCCCTTCTCTCTCCCCCCCTCTTCTCTCTCTCTCTCCCCCTCTTCTCTCTCTCCCCCTCTTCTCTCCCCCCCTACTCTCTCTCCCCCTCTTCTCTCCCCCCCTCTTCTCTTTCTCCCCCCCCCTTCTCCCCCCTTCTCTCTCTCTCCCCCCTCTTCTCTTTCTCCCCCCTTCCCCCCTCTCTCCTCTTCTCTCTCTCCCCCCTCATCCCCCCCTCTCTCTCCTCTTCTCTCTCTCTCCCCCCTCTTCTCTCTTCTCTCCCCTCTCCCCCCCTCTCTCTCTCCCTCCTCTCTCTTCCCTCTTTCTCCACCCTCTCTCTCTCTTCCTTCCCTCCTACAAAAAATGTAAAAAAATAAAATTGTAAAAATGTGGCAAAACTAAGAGGGTCGCAAAGGCCGCTATTGCGACCAGACCCTTTCGTTCCGCCCTCAGGCTCTGAGGAAAGGGTCCCTGGGCTTTGGGCTGCTCAGTCCAAAGTGCCCAGGCCTATTTTTTGTCCCAGTCCTGATCATGACCAATAAAGGGCACAATGTCTATGAAGATCTCGAGGTTCTACTCGTTTTACTAGGAGGCGCAGTATGTGAGTCTTCTCTGAGGTGCTGGGTGTTTAACTATATTAGTGAAAGCATGATGTAGACTAGACTCTTTGAGTGGCTTCAGGGTCTAACAGGTTGTGCAGCACCCATCTAATGCGTGTAGGCAAACCAGATATCTATAGTGCTTGGTATAGACCAGGCCTATCCAGCTGGTGCACAGTCTCTGACCATCTCCTGTATCCTGTACGCAGTCTCTGACTGTCTCCTCCATCCTGTCTGCAGTCTCTGACTGTCTCCTGTACTATGTCCGCAGTCTCTGATCTCTCCTATATCCTGTCCACAGTCTCTGACCATATCCTGTAGTATATCTTCAGTCTCTGACCATCCCCTGTATCCTGTCCACAGTCTCTGACCATCTCCTTTAGTATATCAGCAGACCCTGATCATCTCCTGTATCCTGCCCTCAGTCTCTGACCTTCTCCTGTATCCTGTCCTCAGTGTCTGACTGTATCCTGTCCGTCGTCTCTGACCATCTCCTGTATTCCGTCCGCCATCTCTGACCGTCTCCTGTATCCTGTCCACAGTCTCTGACCATCTCCTATAGTATGTCAGCAGACTCTGATCATCTCCTGTATCCTGTCCACAGTCTCTGACCGTCTCCTGTATCCTGTCCAGTCTCTGTCCGTCTCCTGTATCTTGTCTGCAGTCTCTGACAAACTCCTGGAGGTGGAACTCTAATAGGAAAGGTGGAGCCTAAAACAGAAGGGGTGGGGTTTACAGATGAAGAGGTGGATCCTAAACAGGAAGGGGTGGGACAAATTTAGATGGGGAGGGGGGTGATTTTAGTCTTGCCTAGGGCAGCACAAAACCAAAATACACCACTGCATCCTTGCCACCGTAATCTTCCAGTATTGTGGGAGTTAATACAGCTAAAGTGCTGTCAGAAGCTCTCATCCAGAGATTCCTTTCCTTCCAGATCTGCCATTTATAGAAGCCAGAGATGACGGTTTAGGACGGAAGGAAGATTTCTCCTACAAGAAGAAGAATCAATACAAGAACATATCAAACTTACCTGTAAGTTATGTCCATTGTGCTGATTTTTGTTTTTTTTTATTTTAGCTAAACTTAGGCTTTATTTAGAAAAAAAAATAGGGCGTTGCTTTTGAGTCAACAGATTATTTTAACCCCTTGGTGCCGACGTCACACAAATACGTGGCTTCACTGAACTGGGCTTTTTTCTGTGAGGCTGCATATTTGCGTATCTTTGTGCTGGAAGCGTGCCGCATGGTGCACTCCCAGTACAAAGGCCGGGGGTCACTGAGAACCCTGGGTCCTGTACGAATGATCGGGACCTGGAATTCCCAACTCCAGGTCACCTGATCACTGTGATTGCCTCTGATTGGCTATCACATTGGTCAGTCACTGTGAAGCCCACCCCTATGTTTTCTTTCTCTCTGAATGAAGGAGAGAGATGCATTGTATCTCTCTTTGTCCTTGCAGAGAAAAAAGAAAAAATATCTAGATCAGGGTTTGATCTAGGGCAGTGCCAGGGTTGGTGTTTGGGTCAAAGGTCAGGCGTTAAAAAAAAAAAAAATTTTGCATCAGTGTTAGTTTTAGGTAGGACAAAAAAAAAGAAAAATTTGAAAAGAAACTATTGTTTCTGGGCTGCACTGCAGGTACAAACAACAAATGACATACACATATGTGGTATTTCTGCTGCCATCAGGAGCTGGAAAAAATTATTTTGGGTTGCTCTTTGGTGGTAGGTTATGATAGTAACAAGCAACATACAGCTAAATTTAAAAAAAAAAAATTATTATTGTGGGCCAGTTTTAATTTGATAATCAAATATGAAATCAGGAGATATTCATTACCATGAAAGCCCAATTTGTCCTGAAAAAAAAACAAGGTAAAATCCACCTGGATGCACAAAGTAGTTGTGATGATATGTATAATTTCACTAACACATGTCAAAGTTGCAAAATGTTAAGATTTGTTTTACCCTTAAGCGTGAAGGGGATAAATAGTAAAATAAGTAATTAAATGTGCAGGAAGGATGGGACCCTGTAATGGGAAATGCTAGGTGCAATAACTAAAAGCAAGTCATATACACGCACACAACATGTAGTCTTACAGGTATCTTGTAATCAGCATTTAAACCATTACATATTCTATGCATGTGAAAGACAATCTACCAAATGAACACCTGCCTTTGCACATCATAGCATTTACCCGGCACTCCAAGAAATTACAGAATCCAACTGCAATATTCTTGTACTGTCAGAACTTCCACTTTTATTATCACACAACACACAGGAGGATATATATTATAGTCATCACAATCTACATAATAACACACACCAATAATAATGTGAGCATTACAGCACGAAATAGACACATCATTTGACAGAGTCACAGCATAGAATTAATACATTACCAAAGCTATGTTAGAAGCTGGAAGGAACAAATCCCATCAAAACCATACTGCCCAGGTGGTCACGGGGAAGCCGTAAGCGTGACCAATCGATGAGCCCATATAGCCTTGGCAAAAATCAGAGAGTCCCCTTAAGCATGGAATGGCTTCCATGAACTTGGTCCTGCTTTGACCTCCGGCTTTTAAACCATTTTTCTGGAAGTTTTTCAATAGTGGGTGGGCGCCACACCCACCACAGGAGGAGCTAGCAGAAGGGTTCTGCGAGGATAACAAGAGTCACGCTCAGCCACCATATTGATCCCACATTGTTATCTGAAAAGTCACATTTTTGCTTCTCATCTACCACAAACTTCTTATCTACCCTAAACTTAAAGATTTCTAAATTATCAAGCAAGTAGACGTCTTTAAGCAGGTTTTTATCTTCTAATGCAAGGTTACTAGCTGTCATAAGCACGTTCCATTCCATAAACAAGTTTTTATCTTGCCCTTAACAGAATATCTTGTGACTCCGTTCCTTTTGGCTTAGAGATATTACATCAGTCACCTCTCATGCCCCTGGCATTTGGGCAACAATGCTTTATTGTCAAAATTTCCCAAGAAGCAAAGGGTCCAAGGCCAAAACAGTTCTTAGGCATTACAGACCCTTAAAGGATAAGTTCGCCTTTTGAAAACATGTTACATTTTTCACTCGTTTTTAGGGTGTAACATGTTCCCATAGCTGCAGCCGCCACCCCCTCTCCCTCTGACAGTACGGGGAGACTTCTCCCCATACTAGCTGTCAAATTTGAAAACAGCATGGCTGTGAGGGGCTCTGCCCACACGGCCCCATCATTCATTCAAGGACTTCCGTGAATTAATGAACTGCAAGTCCCGACAGCCTTAATGGCTGTGGGCTTGTAGTTTTCAATTAACTACCACGGCGCTGTGGAGCTTCCTGTCAGAATATCTGCTTGCTCGTAAATCCCGTATGGCAAGTAGATATTCTGACAGGTCTGCAGGAGCCCTGCATGGCATCAGCGATCTGCTGATCGCTGGTGCAATGCTTTCCAGGCTTCTGTAGACAAAAATAATAAATGCACATTTTTTTACCTGCGCATTTATTATTTTTTTCCTTAAGGTGAACATATCCTTTAAGTTGATATTTTTTTGCACAGTTTTTCAAGGCAATCACTGCAAACAAGAGTTTTCTGTAACTCTCAATGAGATTTCTGCACCTGCTAACCAGTAGTTTGGCCCCCTCTTCTTGAGAAAGCTACTCCAACTCTCTCAGGTTTGAAGGGTTTCATCTCTTTCTATAGAAAGATTTAGATGAGGGCTCATTTAAGACCACTTCATAATATTCCAGTGTTTTGTTCATTCTTGGGTTCCTCTAGCTGTGTGTTTGGGGTCATTATCTTGTTGGAGAATTCATGACCTGAAACTCCTTAAGAATATTGAGATTTCATTGTATCCTTCACAGATTCAAGGAATCAGTGCAATATGCAGCAAAGCAGCCCCAGATCATAATGAGCCTCCTCCATGTTTCACAGTAGGTATAGTTTTCTTTTTTTGGGGGGGGTTTGAAGCCCTCCTGTGTTTTTCTTCAATTAAGTCTGCTATCTCAAAAAGCAATGGATAGTGCCATCAGATACTGATGAACCTTGACTAGGGAGTTCAGCTTGTATCTCTCTGAAATATTTCCTTGACTCTTTGTCTGCTATTTGTACTGTTCTGGGTTTGATTGTCTTTTCCTGGCCATGTCCAGGGATGATGGCTTCACCCTCATGGATCTTAGACTCCTCAATATTTGCAGCACAGGAACATAAAGCTGCATAGTTGTTTTTTTTTTATAGCTTTTATCGTTGACATGCCAGTCTATAATTTTCCTTCTGATCTCCTCAGACAACTTTTTCCTTTGTTTTTTTTAATAGTACATGTTCAGTGTGGTGCACATGATTATGCCAAACAACAACAGCAGAATGACTACTTTTCTCCATTCAAATCGGCTCATTCAGACTGACTGATTACACTGAAAATCTTCGATATTAATTACACACAACAGTTTGAAATACATTCAAATAAGTTATTTTACCTTCTTCCCCTACCCCTAAAGCTGTTTAACCACTTCCCCGCCACCCAATAGTAGAAGTACTGCTACAGGGTAGCAGGGCTGCTTAAAATCACGGATATATGCATGTGCACTGCCCTACCGTTCCGCCATTGGCGGCTAGGCATGTCAATCACTGGGTCCTGGCTGGAGATTCCCCGCCGGCAGCCAGCGATCGCAGTGCAAAGCTAACGAGGGAGACCTGTGTGTAAACAACACAGGTCTGTCTCCTGCCAGCAAGGACATGCTGTTTTGTATTTCTCTGCACAGCAGAGAGATACAAAACAGCATGTCCCCAAGGTAAAACCGCACATAACACACACAGTAAAAATACACAGCACACTGTTAACCCTTTGATCGCCCAAAAGGTAACAACTTCCTGCCCAGTGTCATTAGTACGGTGTCAGTGCTTTTCATTAGCACTGATCATTGTATTAGTGTCACTGAGGATGTCAGAGGCAGTTAGTTCCCACCCAGGGTCAGAATGCCCGCCGCAGTCCCGTTTATAAGTCGCTGATTGCCGCCATTACTAATATAAAAAAAATAATTCCAGTATCTATACCGCCATTTGTAGACGCTATAACTTTCACGTAAACCCAATTAATTTACACATATTGGGATTTTTTTTTTGCAAAGACCTGAAGCAGAATACATTTTGGCCTACATTTATGACAAAATTAAATTTTTTTAATGGACATGTTTAATAGCAAAAAGTCAAAAATATTGTGGTTTTTTTTTTTCAAAATTATCGGTCTTTGTTTATAGCGCAAAAAAAAAAATGCAGAGGTGATCAAATACCACTGAAAGAAAGCTCTATATGTCAGAAAAAAAGACACATTTCATGCATGTACCGTGTTGCATGACCGTGCAATTGTTAGTTAAAGTAACGCAGCTCCGTATCACAAAAAATGGCCTGGTCAGAAAGGGGGGTAAATCGTCTGGAGGGCAAGTTGATAAGCTTTTCAGTTCAGGGCAAAGGGGGGGGGAGGGGTACAATGCAAGGATATTTTACACTTTAATCCAGGAGTTCAGGCTCCATGGACACTGACTTAAAAAAAACACCAGTGCTCTTGGCAGGAAAAAAACACCAATTTTAAGTGTTTTTGTACTAGCATTTAGGAGCATTTAGCATTTTTTTCTGACAGAAAAACGCTCTCAAAAACACAAAATGGAATGGTTTTTTTCTGCCTCAAAACGCTGCTCTTAAAAAAACACCTCTAGACTACCTAATGTCCATGGAAACATAGGATGACATTAGATGCTGCAACAGATAGAAAGCTGAACTCTAGAGGTGTTTTTATAAGCCAGTGTGCATGGAGCCTAAAACTACAGAAACATATGAATTTAAATGTTCAGAAAGTCACAAAAGCTTAGAGAAACGTTAACACTGCATATGTATTGCATGAGCAGTACAGTTGTTAAGTGTGAACTTTGGTTGAAAATGCTTATAATAAAATAAATGA
Organism: Staurois parvus; assembly: GCF_062004578.1. Taxonomy (NCBI): domain Eukaryota; kingdom Metazoa; phylum Chordata; class Amphibia; order Anura; family Ranidae; genus Staurois; species Staurois parvus. The sequence continues at coordinate 110,678 of NW_028318785.1, forward strand.
TTGTAAAATAAAGTCAATGTATGTAGCAATTCCCCATATATATTCACAGAGTTACAAGAAGTCGTGAAACACTACATGTAATGCATAATATAATCGGTGTAGCATTAAGGTTGAACTTTGGTAGAAAATGTTAAAATATCCATAATAAAATAAGGAATTTTAAAATAAAGTGAACGTTTGTTGTTTGTTGTAATTTATTCATTGATGGGTTTCTAAAATAATTTAAAGCTGAACTCCAAGGAATGTAAGAAACTACCCTTCTGGGGTATAAGGTCCTATCACGTTGGTATAGTGTTCTTACGCTCTTACATAAGATTTTCCTTCTGTCTCTCTCACTAGTTGGCATGATCAACAATCAGACGCTTCATTACTACACATATTCTGCACAGGTGCCCTTATCTGTTCTTTCTGGGACTCAGTCTGGAAACTGATCTTTAGACTGACAGATATTTTGCTAGCGGATGAAATATGGCAGTGCTTGCTTCACCTCACCCCACATTCCAGGCATAGATAGAAGAAGTCCCTCTTCATCCATCTTCTCAATGCTGCTAAAATATGTATTCCGCAAAGGTAGAAATGCCCAGAACCCCCAACAGTTGGTCAGTGGATGGCTGTGATGAATGAAGTAAACCTGATTGAACAATTAACGGCTGCCTTAAAACAAAAGGAGCCTATAACCCCCTATGGCCTCCTTGGACAAGCAACCATGACTGTACATGCATACCCAACCCTCTCCTCCCAAACCCCACCCCCTTTTTTTTTTTCTTACCTGTAATTTCCTATTGAGTCTGTCCATTCTCTTATCCTGCTCATTCTTGCTTGTCATTCTGATGTCCCGATGTCACATCCACTAGGCCACACCCAACGCATTTCGTCACTTGACGTCTTCAAGGGGCGGAGTTGAAGATGTCAAGTGACGAAACACATTGGGTGTGGCCTAGTGGACATGACGTCGGGAGGGTCCTCCAAGCTGTCGGCTGTGAGATCGCGGTGCAGGAGGTTCGTCCCTTGGTTTTTTCCCTTGTGGATGTGTTATTATAGAGGCTGTCATTTCTGGTGTCGACTAGACACCTTCCTTGTGAGCGTTATACTTTACTAATACAATTTTATTGGTTTTAAACGTACTGTACCATCATATCTCTTCTTATTCCTCGAGCTTTGCCCATGTTATTGGAAGACTGCTGCTTAGCTGTTCCATATATGCTGCCTAGCTGTTCCATATGTGCTGATTGGATCACTATTGGTTGCTGTTCCTCTACTGGGATATCCTGCAGATCATCGCTCCCAGAGCAAAATGCTATCATACCGGTTTATAATTTAATCAGCATATAGCTCTGGTGAGTGTATTCATTTCATCTGGTGTCGGATTTGCACATGGGTGTTTGTTTCAAGATTGACATTAAGTTGATATTGGATTATCACTGTTTATGGTGGCTGGATTTATGTTTATATTTATGGATTTTATTTTGTTATTTCTATTTATCCTTGCAATTTTTGTGAATAATTAGCACACTCTTTATTTATACACATGTTACATGTTACACCCGTATTTAGGGTGTAACATGTAACATGTTGCTAAGCACACACCCCTCCCCCTTATTTTTTTTTCTGAAAGGTAAATATAGCCATTAAATGATGTTCAAAAGATGATTTTTTTTAAATATTGTAGCCACATTATGATAGTTAATTGAAACTAGTTAAAACATTTTGCCCTTTTCCCTAACTTTGCAATCACCCTGTAAATTGTCAGTAATGATTTAACCAGATTTAGTATTAACATTGAGAGAGAATTTGAATGAATGTGGGTGGCTTTATGCACAGTAGCAGATAATCTCCATTATGTTTATAATCTGTTCAGTCATAGGGATTGGATAGATTTTTTTTTTTTTTACAGGTAGCCAAAACATATATTGAAGCGTCTAAATATTGGCAGTTGTCATAACATCCAAATTAGAGCTGCAGCCTAAGATAAAAATAAGAATCATTGACAAGGATCATTTTTTAAAAACCTGTTTTGTTCTCTGATGTAAACCCATCGTTTACAAAAGTAGCAATGGGTTTTAATGACCTCCTACAAACCATTGGAGGGTTGGGTCGTTTTCAGGTTCTCAATACTGCTATGTTACTCTTTCCTATGATGTTTATGGCTTCACATAATTTCCTACAGAATTTTACAGCTGCAGTACCCCTACATCGCTGTCGTATTCCACATTTGGACAATGCTTCAGTTTCTTTTAATTTTAGCACCATTGCAATGTTTATACCAGCAGATGACAACCTGAAGAGCAAAAGTTGTATAAAGTTCAGAAATGCAGAACTTGGCCTGTGGACTAATGTCACTTCAACAAACAACACTGAATCCTGTAAGGATGGCTGGGTCTATGACAAGAGCACCTTCATCTCCACTATCGTCACAGAGGTAATGCACAGAACATGATGATTCTAGATGTAATAAAAGCTTTGAGAATGTTCACACAGCACAATTTGTGAATATTCACTTCAATTATTCAATCATGTTAAATTTAAATCCTGGTGTACTTATTACTGCACATCATTGGATAGTTGAAGTAAATATTCACTCAAATTGTAGGCAAGGTTTACACGTGTAATTTTTAGAACAGAAAAAAAGAGCACTGGATTGCACAGACCATTACTTGTATTCTAAACAAAATTGCACCTAACAATTCCAATTTGAACTTGAAAGGTCAAAGCTGTCCCAGTGATTTTTATTGTCACAGTTCACACCAATATAATGCATTAGTGAGCAATATAAAAAAAAATAAACAAAAACTACAATGCACAGAGACAATGCACCCCAGCACTTGCAAAAACACATGACAGCGTACATTGCCAGCACACATCTATGCATATGCACTTTCTGTGGTGTGAACCTACCAATGTTGTTGATACTTTGAAAAACTGTAGGATTCTATTATAAGGGATTCTCAGCTGCACCGTGTATTCAGAACTTTAGTTTGTGTTAGTTTTCTTCAATAGGTATAATAATCTGCACAGTGCAGAACACTTTTGTTCTTCTCTGCCATTTTAGTTTCAGGTACTTCCTGGGATGATGAGTTCAGAGCTTGGAAGCATTGCTCAGGGACTGTTCTGAATACCTTGTTGGTTGTCATTGCATCCTTTTGTTTTCTTTTCTTTTGAGTGATTTGTAGTAGCCGAATCATGCTAAGAAAATTGCAGTTAGCCTAGGGCTACACTGGTGACTTTCAGTAGCTAAAGTCTACTACAATCATACAATGTTGCAATTTAACCGCTTCCCGACTGCCCTATAGTAGAACTACTGCTACAGGGCGGCAGGGCTGTACAAAATCACCTATATATACATGATTTTATATTTCCGGGTAGGGGGCTCATGCCCTACCCACGCCACCATTGGCGGCTACAGCTGTCGATCACCAGGTCCCGGTTGGAGCTTCCCTGCCGCACCCGACAATCACCGAGTATCACTGACTGGGTAGAGGTCTGTATGTAAACTATGTAAGTGTAGCCTGCGCAGAGGACTAATCAGTTAGACTGGCCACTGCTAGCAAAACCACAAATGTGTACCAGTGAACAAATGTGTAAGTTCAAATATAAAAATTGCTGCGCTGCCTCTACTAAAAAAATTGTGGATAAATAAACACCCTACTGCATAAAGGGTTCTTACAAATGTGCATGTGCTTCAATGCCCTATGGGCTGACAATTAAAACAAAAGCCAATATGTATATTCAACGTGCTAAAAAAAAAATACTGCTAAAAATGTCAGCGTGTAGAGGTATCAAGACCACACCGACGGCCAACTTTCTGCAGGAGAGAGCTGCAACATCTAATGCGATATTTGACCTACCATTCCAGGTGGTCAGTTGTCTGTGGTGAGTGGGGCTCTGGAGGGGGAGCACTAATTGGAGCACTTCGCATAGAGAATTGCTATGGATAAGAAGATTAACTATTGTATCACTCAGTATTCACATTTGATGCTGATGGGATTTTTTTTGGATTTTATTTGGAATTTCTTTGGAACTCTTATATGTTTGCATAATTATTAGGACTATATACACATTAGTTTAAAATTCACTGTATACACAGTTTGATCGTATTGTATATTTGTTATTTTTAGCACTATTTTCACTTGAGCACGTTGAATATACATACAGTATTGGTTTTTGTTTTGTCAGCCCATTGTTAGCCCATAGGGCATTGAAGCATATGCACATTTGTAGGGACCTTTTATGCAGTAGGGTGTTTATCCACAATTTTTTTTTAGTAGAGGCAGCGCAGCAACTTTTATATCTGTATGTGTGGCTCCTTCTAGGGTGTGCCCCCTATTTGTTTCTCTGTGGGGACAACCCCTTGAGGACCAAACTAATGTTGCCACAAGAGAATCCCCTAAGTTCTATACTCCAGGACTGTATGTTTTCCATTTTTCATATCTACTGAAACTTTCCCTTGACATCCAGCCTTTGCACCCATGTCTCCTCTCTCATCCCCTTTATGTTCTTTCATCCCTCCCTTACCCCTTCTGTTTTTCTCCACTTCCTCATCCCCCCTTTTTCCTTCCTATTTCCTTAATTTTTTTTCCCTCTTTTTTTTTTTCTCTGCCCCCCCCCCCCCCCCCTCAGGAAACAGAGAATTTATGAATTTGATACTTGTCAAAAAGAATTTATGAATTTGATACTTGTCAAAAAGAAATGATTTAGTACACTTAATGACTTGCAAGCTCATTTTCTTAATGTATGGGAATCATGGCTTAAAGCAGGGGCCCTCAAACTTTTTAAACAGAGGGCCAGTTCACTGTCCCTCAGACCGTTGGAGGGCCGGACTATAGTTTAAAAAAAAAAACTATGAACAAATGCAGACACAGTACAGGAGATGACCAGAGACTGCGGACATACAACGGTGGCGGGAATACTGGGCCGGCCGCTCCATAAGATGCACGGACATTTCCCTCCAAGTGTGTCTTATGGAGCGAAATATACGGTAAATGTAGGACACCTTGCTGGGTCAGATCTGTGTACAATGTAAAGAGGGGGGGGAGAGAGAGAGGGGGGGAAGGGGGAGAGAGAGGAGGTGGGAGAGAGAGAGAGGAGGGGGGGAGAATAGTGCCTCATCATTAGTGTCAGTGGGGGGAGGAATAGTTCCCCATCGTTGGTGTCAGTGGGGGGGAGGAATAGTGCCCCATCGTTGGTGTCAGTGGGGGGGAGGAATAGTGCCCCATCGTTGGTGTCAGTGGGGGGGAGGAATAGTGCCCCATCATTGGTGTCAGTGGGGGGGAGGAATAGTGCCCCATCGTTGTTGTCAGTAGGGGGGAGGAATAGTGCCCCATCGTTGGTGTCAGTGGGGGGGAGGAATAGTGCCCCATCGTTGGTGTCAGTGGGGGGGAGGAATAGTGCCTCATCGTTGGTGTTAGTGGGGGGGAGGAATAGTGCCCCATCATTGGTGTCAGTGGGGGGGGGGAGGAATAGTGCCCCATCATTGGTGTCAGTCGGAGGAATAATGCCCCATCATTAGTATCAATGATGGGGCACTATTCCTCCCACTGACACCAATGACACTTGCTGGCCCCTGTTCCAGCATGGTGCTGCTGCAGCCAGCATACCTGGTTACAGCAGCACCATCTGCACGGCACACTTACTGGGCGGTCAGCTGTCCTCCATTCACTCTGGCCGCTCCCTCACTCGATGTTTGCGGGGCCGCTCGGCTCCGCCTCCTCGCAGGTGATTGGCCACCTGTGTGCCTTTCCTGAGCTACAGTTCTGGCGCCCAATCACCGGTGAGGAGGTGGAGCCAAGCGGCAGCGAGAACATCCAGTGAACATCCTGTACTCGCGGCAAATACGCCCCTGCCGGTGGGCTGGATAAATGTCCTCGGCGGGCCGCATGTGGCCCGCGGGCGTAGTTTAAGGACCCCTGCCTTAAAGGATAAGTTCACCTTTGAGAACATGTTGCATGTTCCACCCCTTTTTAAGATGGAAATTGTAACATGTTCCCATAGCTGCAGCCACACCCGCCACCCCCATCCCTCTGACAGATAGTACGCTGAAACCTCTTCCCGTACTATCTGTCAAATTTGAAAACCGTGCGGCCATGCGGGGCTCCGCCCGCACGGCCGCGTCACTCATTCACAGACTTCTGTGAATGAATGAACTGCAAGTCCCGACAGCCTTAGCGTCTGTGGGATTGTAGTGTTCAATGAACTACCACGCTGCTGTGGAGCACTGTGGTAGTTCATTGAAGCTTCCTGTCATTATATCTGCTTGCTCGTACATCCCATACGGGCAAGCAGGTACTCTGACAGGTCCGCAGGAGACCTGCATGACATCAGCGATCTACTGATCGCTGGTGAAATGCTTTCAGGCTCCTTTGGACAAAAATAATAAATGCACATTTTTTTACCTGCAAAAAAATTGTGCATTTATTTTTGTCCAAAAGGTGAACTTATCCTTTAATTACTCTTTGCCATTTTGGAACCATTATCATCTGAGTTACTTGTAGTCCTGTACTTTGTTTACATGTGCATCCTTTCCTAACCTGTTACCTTGTTTTCACCTTTGTCTCCCTACCCTTACCTTCATTCCTATGTCGCTCATTTCTGCTCCTTTCTCTTTCCCTTTATCCTTTCCTTCTCCTTCTGTTCCTATTCTTTTCTCCTTTCTTCCACCACATGTCCCTAGTCCGCAGACAAGTGGGATTGCCCATACTGGGTTGTCCCTATAGAACCTACCTGTATTACTTTTACATAGGTCCCAGCTGACTACATTTGTTTGCTTATCAGGGCCTCATGCACATGGTTACACAGGGGCCATAGAGTATAATGAAAATGTGCAGTCACTTTCACAGAAACTGCTGCTGCTCTGTATAGTTGCCCATTGGGATGAATTATGAGCTGTGGCTACACGTGCGTGCACCAGGGATTCTGTAAAGCAAACTATCAGTGTTGGAGCACACGTCTGTGCACAAACGTAATTGAGAAGAATCTCCCTAAGACTCCATGCACACTAGCATTTTTTTAAGCTCCTAGAAGCTGTTATCAGCATATTTCCTAGAAGCGAAATAGTGTTATCCTATGGGGTTGATTTACTAAAGGTAAATATACTGTGCACTGCAAGTGCAGTTGCTTTATATCTGAAGGGAAGCTCTGAAATGAGCCAAAGCTCTGCTGATTTCTTTCATCCAATCATGTGCAAGCAAAAATGCTGTGTTTTTTTTTATTTTCCTTGCATGTTCCCCTAAAATCTAGAGCAAGTGCACTTTCAAGTGCATTTGCAGTGCACAGCCTATTTGCCTTTAGTCAATCAACCCCTATGTGTCCATGCACACTATTTTAGGCTAGGAGCGTTTTCAAGCTTCAGTGTTTAGGAGCAGAAAAAAAATGTTTTTGTAGAGTTTTTGGGAGCGTTTTTCCAGCAGAAAAAAAAAGTTTTTTTTTTTTATTCAGCATTTTTTTAGCTTAAAAATATGCTAGTGTGCATGGAGCCTTAATGTTTCTGAATTGACCATCTACGCATGGCTATCTACCCTTGCATTTTTCTAGCAAACTCTTGCATAAAAACATGCAGTCTTGATGTTCATGTAATGTGATGCCTTTCTGGCCAATTCCTAGTCTACTATGCAAAATGGCAAATACTTACTTGCACCTGCCATACTTTATTGGACATACCGTATAGTGCTAACATGGGGTGAACTGACTCATTTGGAGGAGAAACACAGACTCAGGTCAGTTCAATAACCTGTGTTATATAAAAGAGCTTCAAAAATATCTGATGAATCTAGGATGCTTTTACCAGCAAAATATTATTGGAAAAGTGAATATTTAACTCTTTCTTGCAGTGGGATTTGGTCTGTGACCAGCGTAAAATGAGACAGGTAGCTCAATCAATATATATGGCAGGAGTTTTGGTTGGAGCCTTCATACTTGGAAATTTATCTGACAGGTAATGACAACAGAACATACAATAATTCATATCTATGCACAAAGAACATCAAAACATCCACTTTAATAATAGTTTCCCATTTGCCTTTATAAAGAAATATGGCAGGTCTTTCATTCCTGTAGCAAAATGAAAAGTAACAGCTACTAATTGAAAATAATAATTAGCATGAAAACACTTTGTCTGTTTGGCATTCCTTGACATTTAGAACTTGATGGTACATGACATTTTCATAAATACAATTTTTAACATATATTTTCTTTTTAGGGGTCTATTTCGAAATGGTTTCACACAAAATTTACACAGCTTTCATCCAGGATTGATACATATTTTCAATCAAAACCAATTAAGAAAATGCATGAATCTTAAAGCGGTAGTAAGTCCTCTATGTTTTTTTCTTTTCAGGGGCCCCCAGGTGAGTTATGCCATAATGTGCTAGTATGCACAGCATACAGTATTAGCACATTATGGCAGGCTTACCTTTTTAAATGGTGCCCTCCAGTGATCGATCCAGTGGGCCCCTGGGGCCTACATCTTTGCCCTGTCTTCCTTCCGGGTCCAGTGCCCACAGCCATTTGAATGGCTGGGCTGCGATGACATCACTCTTGCACATGCGCACGGGAGTCGCATCGCCACTGCTCAGTAGGACCCCAATAGGGTCTCTTCTGTCATAAATACCCTGCCTGTCAGCAATTTTTAAAATCAAAGTTTACTACCGCTTTGAGTAAAGAGAAAATTTAAATATTTATGCATATTTAGCAGTTGTTCATATTCAGGGTGAGAATAGGGTAGATTTCACCTAATATATATTTTCCTAGATCAAAAATTAAACATTAAGGGCCTATTCACACTATTGTGGTGTGTTAGCCCATGTGTATTAACGACTTCCCCACCGCCCTATAGCAGGTGTACTGCTACAGGGCAGCAGGGGTGCGCAAAATCACATATATATATAAGTCATTTTGCATTTCCAAGTAGGGGGCACGTGCCCTACCCGTGCCACCATTTGCGGCTGCGGCTGTCAATCACCAGGTCCCGGTTGGTAATTACCTACCAGCGCCCAGTGATTACTGACCATCTCCAACAGGTAAGAAGACCGTTTTGTTTACTAACAGTCTTCCTCCCCATTGGCTTGGGCACACTGCTCTGGATGGCTGTGCTGTGCACAGCCATCCAGAACAGTGTGCTTACAGTGAAGAACACCCGCCCCCTAGTAAACCACTCCCTACACATATTTAACCCTTTGATCACCCCTCATGTTAACCCCTTCCTGACCAGGGCCATTAGAACAGTGTCAGTGCTTTTTTTTAGGACTGATCACTGTCGTGGTGTCACTGGGTACTGTATGTCAGTGACACCAAGTCAGTTCCCCCCAGTGTCAGAATGTCCACCACAGTCCCGCTAAAAGTCGCTGAATGCCACCATTACTAGTAGAAAAAAAAAATCCCAGTATCTATACCGTCATTTGTAAACGCTATAACTTTCACATAAACCAATTAATTTACACGTATTGGGATTTTTGTCTATCAAAGACATGCAGCAGAATACATTTTGGCGTAAATTTAATTTTTTTAAATTTTTTTACTGGAGAGGTTTAATAGCAAAAAGTCCAAAATATTTTTTTTCTCAAAATTGTGGGCCTTTTTTTAATAGCGCAAACAATAAAAAACGCACAGGCGACCAAATATCACCAAAAGAAAGCTCAATTCATGGGAAAAAAGGACGTAAACTTAATTTGGGTGCAGAGTTGCATGACCGCACAATTGTCAGTTAATGTAATGCAGCGCCGTAACGCAAAAAATGGCCTGGTCAGGAAGGGGGGGGGGGGGGGGTAAATCCTCATGAGGGCAAATGGTTAAAGAACTGTATGCCTAGTATTAGTAAATACTAGTAAACGGTTGTAAACTGCAGCTTAACCACAAACCGCAAAAAAAAAAGATCCCCTGCAGGGTAATGTCATAATGTGCTAGTGTGCCTGGCACAGTAGCACATTATGAAGGACTTACCTTAATACGAAGCCCTCCAGTGGCAAGCTGTCATCGCTACAGAGGCTTCCATCTTCACTTGGTCTTTCTTCCGGGTTCGTCTGAATGGCCGAGCCGCGATGACATCACTTCTGCACATGTGCACGGGAGTCCTGGGCCATGGCACAGTGCTGTGAAGGAATGACACGGGTATGCTGTTCCTTCAGAGCGCATGTGCCGGCTCTAAAAAAGCGCAAATATCTCCTAAATGGTGCACGTTTAGGAGATATTCATTTTACCTACACGCAGGGGCGGACTGACAACTCATGGGGTCCCCGGGCAACAGGGGAGCATGGGGCCCCTGTGTCCTTGCCCAAACTCAAAAAAGCCTATGAAAAAGGTACCATGGGCATCTCATGGGGCCCCCTACTGACCCCAGGCCCTCGGGCAGTGCCCCAGTTTCCAAATGGTCAGTCCGCCCCTGCCTACACGTAAGATTTATTATAAGCTTACCTGTAGGTAAAAGTATAAAAAAAGAGTTTACTACCACTTTAACAAGCCTTGCATTAAGGGAGCTCATGCACCTGGATGGCTGCCTAGTGCACCAAAAAAGGTGCATCAGCAAGGTGTGTTAGGGTGCCTTTCAGAATAAATAGCATTGTGTCACACCAATGCATGTAACATGTTGCCTTGCTTTACTGCAACACAATAGTGTGAATGGGTCATGAAATAAAACTAAAATTGACCATATTTCACTTTAAAGGAACAGAACCTGTTCGGCTAGGTTGACACCTGTGGATGTGCTTTTCATGCGTTTTTTGGTGTCTTTTTGCAGCATGGTTTTTGCTAGTTTTCATGCTTCATTTTTTTTTGCATGAGAAAAGGAAACACAAAACCCTACCAAAATCGCACCAAAAATGCACATACATACATTGTTCATGCTTTTTTGATGTGCTTCCATTAAAGTCTATGACCCCAAAACTCCCTGCACATTTTCCAACAATGCATTGCAGGAAACTGCATAGATGCAAACAGGACCCATAGAAAGCCATATTAAATCGATGATTGTGCATTCCTGCACTTCTGAAAACACATTAAAATGCACGTGTCAACATAGCCAAATTCCTATATAATTAAAAAAACTATAGCACTAAAATACTGTGACCCAAGGGGTATATTTCTAAATGATTTTAATAAAAGATTCACACGTTTTTCCAATTGAATTCAAATGTAAAAAAATATACATATAAATCCTTGGAGGAGGTTGAGTGAATCATGTGTGAAAACTTTTATAAATACACCCCATTAATGTCACAATACTTTAGTGCTGCAGAGGGTTTTTTTTTTTACTAGGAAGAAAAGGTTCTGTTACCTTCAAGTGAAACTATGGTCAACTTTATGTACTGTATAAGTTTATGATGTATGAAAATATATGATAAATGAAATGAATAAATTTATATCTATTAGGGATCGTTCACACTTGACTGTTTTACCAACGCTTGCCAAACGCCCCTATAGCATTTGACAAGCGTTGGTCCGGCATTTGTGGGGCATTTTTTAACGCTCGGCAAATGCTCCTTAAACGCCACATGCGTGGTTTAGCGGCGGGTGCTAGGCGTTTGCCGAGTGTTAAAAACGCTCCGCAAACGCCTATAATGAAGTTTAAATGGTGTTACCGCTCCGCAAACGCCCCGCAACTGCATTGCAACTGCGCCGCAAACGCCGGTGAGGCGTTTGCGGAGCGGCACTATAGACTAGAATAGAAGGCTTCAACGCCTCCTGACTCGACCAGAGGCGTCCGTTTTGCCGCAACGCGATGCTAATGCTCCCATTAGAACAGCACCAATGTGCAGAATTGTCAGAGGCGTTTGGGAAGCAGTAAAAACGCTTCCCAAATGCCTCTCTGCTGCCTGCACACAATGCTAGTGTGAACGTAGCCTTAGGGTTGCACCGATACCGGTACTAGGCGTTTGCACAAGTTTCGGTATCTTCAGGTTTGGTTCTATCAGCTGGCAGCGGGATTCACCAGCTTACAGCTGAAATGTGAAAAAGAGAATGCCAGCTATTATTGGTTGTTAAGGACCGGGCCGCCGCATCCTTAACAACCAATGTTGCTGCCAGCTGAAGTGTAAACAAAACCAGGGGCAGCTGCCGCTGTTGCCATCAGTGTCTGAAGGAGCGTATCTTCACTTGTGGAGTCTGCCATGCATGGAGGGAGGAACAGCCTGGATGCCATGCTCAGCCCACCATGTGAAGACTTTCTTCTCTCTCAGCCTCAGAGCTCCCCTCCTCCCTCCATAGTCTCTGCTGTGTGTGCAGACAGGCAAAACACTTTTTTTTTACTGGAGCCTGCAGTCCTATAGAGCCCATCATTACCCCCTGTGCTGCCTGCCAGGAGAGGAGCACAGCTGCTGACTGGCTAATGAGGAACTTAAGGCTTGACCCTGTGCTGCTGTGAGAGTTGGCTGAGGTTGTAATTTCCCAGAGGGATGACGCACAAATGGTGGTAGACTCATAACATGAACTTTGAAACAGCAAACCCACCATTCAGGGTGCATTCATTTATATCAGGGGTCTCCAAACTTCCTAAACAAAGGACCAGATTGTTGTCCTTCAGACAAGGGGGGCAGACTGTGGCCACGAAACAATGCCTCAGACTTGGTGGTCAGAGGGAGAAAAACAATTACATAGCACCTGTAGTCAGCAGGAGGAGGAACAGTGCTCCATAAATGTTCTTAGTAGGAGACATGGTGCCTCATCATTGGTGTCAATGGGAGCAATAGTGCTCTATTGTTGGTGTCAGTGGTAGAAATAGTGCCCTGTTCTTTGTTTTAGTGGGTGGAATAGTGCTCCATCATTGGTGTCAGTGGGAGGAATGGTGCCCCATCATTGGTGTCAGTTGGAGGAATGGTGCCCCATCATTGGTGTCAGTTGGAGGAATGGTGCCCCATCATTGGTGTCAGTTGGAGGAATGGTGCCCCATCATTGGTGTCAGTTGGAGGAATGGTGCCCCATCATTGGTGTCAGTTGGAGGAATGGTGCCCCATCATTGGTGTCAGTTGGAGGAATGGTGCCACTCGTTGGTGTCAGTGGGAGAAATGGTGCCACATCATTGGTTTCAGTGGGAGCAATAGTATCCTATTGTTGGTGTCAGTGGGAGGAATAGTGCCACTTTGCTGGTGTCAGTGGAAGGAATAGCGCCCTATTGGTGTAAGTGGAAGGAATAGTGTCCTATTGTTCATGTCAATGGGATGAATAGTGCCCCATCATTGGTGTCAGTGGAAAAAATAGTGCCTCGTATCAGTAGGAGGAATAGTGATCCAAGGGCCAGATAAAAGCTAGAAAAGAGCCGCACTCAGCCCTTGGGCCACAGCTTGGAGACCACTGGTTTATATGGAAAATGTATTTATAATAATAATACTGTCCATACAGAATTTGTTGGGAGTAAAATAAATTTTAGCACTAAACTTTTTTATATTCATGCACTGTGGATGTAATTTGCATAACACATATATATGTGTAGTGTTATTTTATTGCTTTTGATATATGATTTACAGTAATTGAAATCTATGTTTAGTGTTGTATTATTAGCTTGTAAATAATTTTTTTATTTTCATTACTTGTATGAAAAAAAAAAAAAACATTTAATACACAGAGTGCTTATGATACAGTCCTCACACTGGGCTTTCTAAAAAAACAAAGCAGAACAGTAGATGTTCTTTTTTTGGCCTTCTAACTACATACAGAGCCTAATGGGGCTTGAGAGGGAAGAAAGTGTTCTGTATTCAGCAAAGTAATAAAATGATTAGGAAGTTAACTCACTTGATTGCACTAGCTGTTGGCTGCTAGTCTAAGAATATATTAATTTGCTAAACTAAAATGAAAAAAAATGTTCCTTTTTTTTAATTACAATAATAAATAGAGAAAATATATACAATATATTTAGTTTAATTTGTATTTGAATGGACTGGCAATGCACCAGAACGCATGAAAAATGTGCCTGCAACATTTTTTGCAACAGCATTGTGGTTTGCTGCAGTGCAGGGGTGTTGTAATATTACATCATGGTGTTATTCAGAATGCATAACGTGTATTGTCATGTGTTGCAATAACGTGCGTGTCACGACAACGCATTTGTATGAAAACAGCCCTAACTGTGCTTTTTTTACTACATGACCTGTATTGGTCTGCTATACTTGCTTCTGTACAGCAACAACCTGTGTCAGTAAGAAGTATTACATAATATACAGCAGGGTGTAGCGCTAAAATGACCAGATCAAAGGATATTATGAAATCAGTGGAACTTGAAGACATCAAGATCCAATAAATAAATAGCTTAAATAGCATAAATGGCATAAGACACGTGTTGTTATTGCATAAAAAACACCTCAAATTAATCAGTTATAAGATGGATAAAACATAATAACAGTGCTCTAACATGTCACTATGCAGTGACTACTGATGTGCAAAGTGCAAATTGAAAGTCCAACATTAAGGTGCATTGGAGATCATAACGATCTTCAGGATCCAGTAATATGATCCAAATAGGGTAGTGATGAATCCCAGGGTATAAAAATTGCGCACTCACCAGATACACAATCAATCTGCGCATTTAGCGATATCAATCTCAGAAAACTGGGGGTCCCCTCAAGGTCTGGTCAGGCCTGGTATCCTCACCCTCCTACATCTGCTGCCAATATTGGTATTCCCGCGCCGTGAATGGTGAAAGCTCCCAGGGAGCCCCAAAAAGAGGAGGCCAATAGCGTGATATCGTTTAAAAGGGGGTCATTTATTGCAACTAAGTCAAAGTAAAACAAAACACACTGACCAGTGACAGTAATCCAAGATGGCCACCGGGACCTAAGTGGTGCCGGTGGCGTCCAGATGCTGTAGCTCCTCTCTGACGCGTTTCGTGCAATAGCAGGTATTGCATAAAACTTGAAAATAATACTGCTGTAGTAGATACATCTAGTGTATAATAATTACATCTGAAAATAGAGAACAGACAGACACAATCCTTACTGACTGAATATTTGATAAATACAATTCATATGCTTCTTTGTCTGTCTTTAGGTTTGGTAGAAAAGCTATTCTGACTGGCTCTTATTTAATGATGGCAGTATCTGGCACATGTGTGGCTTTCCTCCCCAACTTTGTCACTTATTGCACTTTCCGCTGTCTTTGTGGGATCGCTTTCTCAGGAATTACTCTGAACACCATCTCACTTTGTAAGTAATTAAACCATAGTACATAGGATTACATTCAGAAAATAAATCCCATGGTATAGCTTATATTTGTATTATTATTTCATTTCTCTTATTGTTTAATATACTTTATTTTATCTGCAGTAAAGTGGGTATAGGGATTACATTTCCTAAGTGTCAATTAACTTTTTAGAGAATCTATAGCCATTTTATTGTTGTAACATCTGTAATTGAGAAGATCAGCTAGATTTTTATTTATGTATCGCTTATAATTGTATATATAGAGAAGGCCTCCATATCTGCTCATTATTATAGTAGGCTTCAAATACCCCTGGTCTTCATAACTACAGAGTTTCACAGCTTGCATAGGTTTTCAGATTGAAACATACACCTGCCCTTCAAGTTTAACCAAAAGGAAAAAATTACCAAAAGTCTAACGTTGTAAGAACCCTTAACCTGCAGAAGTGACAGAGAAAGCCAGAAACCCCTATAAAGCAATGTTAAGGTGACTAGAGTCTATTTTTTAAATAACAAAGATGTTATACTTACCTGAATTGCACAAAGTGGGTTCTGAACCTGATTGTGGGGGGTCCCCTGCCGGCACTCCTGGCTTTTCATCTTCTCAGTGTGCCACCATAGGAAGTTGCTTCATGGTGGAACACCTCTGGAATCGATCCCGAGCTGCACTGCTCACGTCCATAAACACAAACAGCGTGGCTCGCCACTGCCCTCTGCTCCCCCATCACAGGATTAGGCTGACAGCAGCGGGGGCCAATGACTACTTCTGCATCAGTAATGCCTGTGAGAGTGAGGAGAGCTGCTACAGATGGGCACAGCACTGGATTGAGTAAGAATTCAAGTATAAGGGGGGGGGGGGGGTGAGGGGGAGATACAAGCACTGAAAGGTTTTTTACCTTAATGCAGGGAACGCATTAGCGTAAAAAATGTTTAGGCATTTGAATAACTTTAAGCTTGCTCTAACAGAAAATTACCCTGATTGGTATTTATTTATATACAGTACATGCTGGATCAACATTCTACAGTTATTTTCTTATAAAAATTAATAACCGTTTATAGTTCGCATTAAAAAACATGTACACAGCCCTTTGTTTAGGAATTCAACTGAGCTGGCTAAAAGTAGCTCTTGTGGAAGACTATTTAACATTTTTCACATCCCTTATTATCTATTTAAAGCGGAAATCTTTCATACAGGTAACAAGCTGAGATTAGCAGCTGTCTCTTAAAGGGAGTGCTGCTAATCTCATTTTGTTACCTGTATAAAAGACGCCTGTCCACAGGAGCAATCAAACAATCAGATTCCAAACTCTCCACCATGGCAAAGACCAAAGAGCTGTCCAAGGATGTCAGGGACAAGATTGTAGACCTACACAAGGCTGGACTGGGCTGCAAAATTATCACCGAGCAGCTTGGTGAGAAGGTGACAACAGTTGGTGCAATCATTCGCAAATGGAAGAAACACAAAACAACTGTCAGTCTCCCTAGGTCTGGTGCACCATGCAAGATCTCACTTTGTGGAGTGTCAATGATCGTGAGAACAGTCAGGAATCATCCCAGAACTACATGTGAGGATCTTGTCAATGATCTCCAGGCAGTTAGGACCACAGTCACCAAGAAAACAATTGGTAACGCACTACGCCAACAAGGATTGAAATCCTGCAGTGCCCGCAAGGTCCCTTTGCTCAAGAAAGCACATGTCCAGGCCCATCTGAAGTTTGCCACTGAACATCTGAATGATGCAGAGGAGGACTGGTTGAAAGTGTTGTGGTCAGATGAGACCAACATTGAGCTCTTTGGCATCAACTCAACTCGCCGTGTTTGGAGAAGGAGGAATGCTGCCTACGACCCCAAGAACACCATCCCAACTGTCAAACATGGTGGTGGAAACATTCTGCTTTGGGGGTCTTTTTCTGCTAAGGGGACAGGACAACTGCACCGCATCAAAGGGATGATGGACAGGGCAATGTACCGTCAAATCTTCGGTGAGAACCTTCTTCCCTCAGCCAGGGCATTGAAAATGGGTCATGGTTGGGTGTTCCAACATGACAATGACCCAAAACACATGACCAAGACAACAAAGGAGTGGCTCAAGAAGAAGCACATTAAGGTCCTGGAGTGGCCTAGCCAGTCTCCAGACCTTAATCCGATTAACAATCTGTGGAGGGAGCTGAAAGTTCAAGTTGCTGAACGTCAGCCACCAAACCTTAATGACTTGGAAAGGATCTGCCAAGAGGAGTGGGACAAAACCCCTCCTGAGATGTGTGCAAACCTGGTGGCCAACTACAGGAAATGTCTGACCTCTGTGATTGCCAACAAGAGATTTGCCACCAAGTACTAAGTCATGTTTTGTGAAAGGGATCAAATACTTATTTCCCTCATGAACATGCAAATCAGTGCATCATTTGTTAGACATGCATTTCTTTTGAATTTGTTGTTGCTAGTCTGTCTCTGTGTTACAATACAGCTACCATTCGATTTTTAAATTGATAATTTCTTGTGAGTGGGCAAACATTCAAAATTGTTAGCTAGGAGGGCTGAGTAGCAGCCTGCGTATGATAGCTATCAGGGTCAAATGCAGGTTAGAACTAAGAGGCTCTGCAGATCAGCTTTCTGGAATTTCCCCCTTCTCTAGAACTTTGGAGAAAGATCTAGAAGCAGTGGGCGGAGATGAGGAGTGGCTGGTCTGTACTCTTAGAGGATCCTGGCAATCCTCAACAAGAGGCTTGGCAAGGGGCCAGGACAGCCTGTAAAAGTAACCAAGCCTGCACAGCAGCAGGAGAGTTGGAGGAGAGTTCAGGTGGAAGAGGCAGAAGTTGCCAACTGTCTGCAGAGTCAATAGCTAAAGACCTCCAAACTTCATGTGACCTTCAGATTAGCACAACAACAGTGTGTAGAGAGCTTCATGGAATGGGTTTCCATGGCTGAGCAGCTGCATCCAAGCCTTTCATCACCAAGTACAATGCAAAGCGTCCGGTGCAGTGGTGTTAAGCATGCCGCCACTAGACTCTAGAGCAGTGAAGACGTGTTATTTGGAGTGACAAATCACGCTTCTCAATCTGGCAATCCGATGGACATGTCTGTGTTTACCGTTTGCCAGGAGAAGGGTACTTGCCTGACTGCATTGTGCCAAGTGTAAAGTTTGGTGGAGTCATGTTGGAACAGGAAGGGGCCATCCCCAAACTGTTCCCACAAAGTTGGGAGCATGAAATTGTCCAAAATGTCTTGGTATGCTGATGCCTTAAGAGTTCCCTTCACTGGAACTAAGGGGCCAAGCCAACCCCTGAAAAACAACCAAACACCATAATCCCCACTCCTGTGGACTAAGACTGGGATGCCGTTAAAGTTTATGTGTATGTAAAGGCATGTGTACCAATACTTTCGGCAATATAGTGTATATTTATGTGTGTGTGTATTTAGCATAAGGAACTTAAGACTTTTCAAAGCCTGCAGTTCTAGAGATGCTGTGCCACTGTTCTGCCCTGCCTGTTCTTTGCATTGGTCATGAATGTCATGAAATTTATTGTATCTGGTTCAGGCTATGTCGTTCTGCAATTCAAAGACATTTGCTGCATAGACTGAGACTCCCTTCCTTTCCCTCTAATGTTCAGTGCAGAGTAATCATGTCATTTCCTGCTGACAGAGTGGGAAGTGTGTCTGAAAGTAGAGGATCTTGGGACTTGTAGTCTTACAGCCTAGTTGTACTGTACTCCTCTGCATTATCTGGACTATAACTACCAGAAGTAAGGCAAGCCCAAGGACTCCTGGGCAGAGATATACAGTTGCAAGAAAAAGTATGTGAACCCCTTGGGATTATGTGGAGTTTTGCATGAATTGGGCATAAAATGTGCTCTGAACGTCATCTAAGTCACAACAATAGAAGAACACAGTCTGCTGAACATAATACTCCACAAACATTAGATGTTGCCATGGTTTAATTGCACATAACATGTAAACATTCACAGTGCAGGGAGGAAAACGTATGTGAACCTTTGGACTTAATAACTGGTTGACCCTCCTTTGGCAGCAATAACCTCAACCAAACGTTTCCTGTAGTTGCAGATCAGACCTGCACAACGATCTGGAGTAATTTTGGACCACTCCTCTTCACAAAACTGTTTCAGTGTAGCAATATTCTTGGGATGTCTGGTGTGAATCGCTCTCTTAAGGTCATGCCACAGCATTTCAATCGGGTTGAGGTCAGGACTCTGACTGGGCCACTCCAGAAGGCGTATTCTGTGCTGTTGCAGCCATTGTTTTGTTGAATTACTTGTATGCTTTGGGTCATTGTCCTGTTGCATCACCCATCCTCTGCGGAGCTTAAGTTGGCGGACAGATGGTCGTACGTTTTCCTGCAAAATGTCTTGATGAACTCTGGAATTAATTTTCCCATCAATGACAACAATCCGTCCAGGCCCTGAGGCAGCAAAGCAGCCCCAAACCATGATGCTCCCTCCGCCATGTTTTACAGTGGGGATGAGGTTTTGATGTTGGTGTGCTGTGCCTTTTTTTCTCCACACATAGTGTTGTGTGTTCTTTCCAAACAACTCAATCTTGGTTTCATCTGTCCACAGTATATTTTGCCAGTAGTGCTGTGGAACATCCAAGTGCTCTTTTGCAAACTTCAAACGTGCTGCAATATTCTTTTTGGACAGCAATGGCTTCCTCCGTGGTGTCCTCCCATGTGCTCCATTCTTGTTTAATGTTTTCCTTATTGTAGATGTGTCAACAAAAATGTTAGCATGTGCCAGAGATTTCTGTAGGTCTTTAGCTGACACTCTGGGATTCTTCTTTACCTCATGCAGCATTCCGCGCTGTGCTCCTGCAGTCATTTTTACAGGACGACCATGCCTAGGGAGAGTAGCAACAGTGCTAAACTTTCTCCATTTGTAGACAGTCTGTCTTACCGTGGACACATGAACATCAAGGCTTTTGGAGATACTTTTGTAACCCTTTCCAGCTTCATGCAAGTCAACAATTCTTGATCGTAGGTCTTCTGAGAGCTCTTTTCTGCGAGGCATGGTTCACATCAGACAGTGCTTCTTCAAACCAGTAAACCCAAAACAGGTGTGTGTTTTTTAAGGGCAGGACAGCTGTCAGCAACACATCCAATATCATCACACTGATTGGAGTCAAGGTTGGCTCACTCCTGGCTCCAATTAGCTCTGGGAGAAGTCATTAAGCTAGGGCCTCACATACTTTTTCCTCCCTGCACTGTGAATGTTTACATGTTATGTGCAATTAAACCATGGCAACATCTAATGTTTGTGTAGTATTATGTTCAGCAGACTGTGTTCTTCTATTGTTGTGACTTAGATGACGTTCAGAGCACATTTTATGCCCAATTCATGCAAAACTCCACGTAATCCCAAGGGGTTCACATACTTTTTCTTGCAACTATATATTTTCTTGCTGCATCCATGTTAGCTCTCTTTGCATGGGGACTTGGAGTCTGACAGAGGAGAGTGTGACCTCTTCCCAGGAGTTCCAGGTCACGGTTGCACCAAGTAAACCCTGCTCAGTCTCTCATCATAGTGTGGGGAGACCATCAGCGTTCCGGGGACCACAGTATTATTTGAAGATTGGACCAGGCATCACTGGGCATTGTGCAAATCTCTTCACCGGTGGGTTGACTGCAGGGCTGCTGTTTGAAACTACGGAGCCCTATACAGCCAACCTGAAAGCCCCCCCTCCCCCAAAACACAGTTATGAATGAACACAGTGATCGATACTGATCACTCATTGTGTTCATTCAGGAAAGTAAGGGGCTGGTAAATGTGACATATTTACTAGTCTCTTCCCCCACTCTCCATCCTGATTGATCCTATTGTGTGGTTGCAGTTGCCGGTGGAAAGGAGAGGAGGAAAGGTGGCAGTACTGTGGGGGTGGGGACACACAGGGGAGCCTAGGCAGTAGGGGAAATGTATGGAGCACAGGGAGGGTAATGTGTGCAGTAGGAGGGGCAATTACTGGGACAGATCCCCTGTCTGATTCTCTGCTTTAGCTTAAAGTCAGTGGGGGGCAGAGAAGAAGCCATCTTTCTGCTGCTGCAGAGAGAGCCAAACGGAATCTGTTCCAGTAATTGCTCCCCCAGCCATGCCGATCATCATCTCTGCCCACATCCAATTCACTCATCTGCCTGGGCCCCCTGCTGGCCTTGGCCCCATACAGGGGGACTGGTGCTACCCCCTTATCCATGGTCCTGGTTGACCAGTTGCCCAGAGGCCATCAAGCGGCATCCTGTACTACCAAGATCCAGACAACATGAAGCGGGGTTTGGTTGTGCCACTCTAGAGGTTTGGTGAGTGGGTGTATGCCCAACAATCCTCCTTGCATAGACACTGCATGCAGACAACTTTAATGCCAAAGTTGCTGTTGAGTAAGTACTATCTGCTAATCTTTCATCCAGTTGTTACTACTGCACAGTGACAAATCTGTGCCTTATCATAAACAGGCTAGAATTAAGGAACACACTCATTGGGACTCCTCTATCCAAAGGGACTCCATCTGTGGGGAGGTTGCTGACTGTACATTGATATTGCTGAATTACTGCTTAGACATTTATAGGAGAAACTCCTGCTCAGAGTCTATATGTTGTGTTGTTTATTGCCTGTGGTGTCAGGGCCTAGAGGGAACTGACTGACCAAGGGTCTCCTCTTCCCCCTAGGATCATAGATCTACTGAAGATTTGACGTTGTCTCTGTATATACTGTATATTGTTAGAAATCTGTGAGTGACTGTTTCCCGTAGCCAGAGAGTATATTTGTTGTTTCCTTATTGACTTAATATATCCAGTAAAGTATTTCTTAAATTCTAATATCTCTGTTGGTGTCTGCAGTGACTCATCTAACCTGGTGTTCCAGAGGGATTGAGGTTGTTCTTTGGATTGAGGCAAAGCAACAGGGGACCCAAACATTCAAGCAGCTTCTTTGGCGGTAGCGCTACATGATTTTATATCTACCCAAGTACCTCCCGCTTCTTGACTTATATACACACACACAGTTAATCATACTTGTTTAGAATTAAACCAGTTTCTAAAAGTGGTTTTGCAGTAATATAGGAATGAACATCAGGGTGTTTTATGTATTTGCATGTTTTTAATATCTCTCAGGCCTAGAATGGACCCCACCCAAAGGGCGGACTGTGATTGGCACACTATTTGCCTACAGTTTTACATGTGGACAGCTTCTGCTAGCAAGCTTTGCTTATGGGATTCGAGAATGGCGCTGGCTGCAGTTCATTGTTTCTGCCCCATACTATGTCTTCTTCTTGACTTCATGGTAAGAGGTATAAATATGTAACTTTTTTAATCATTTGGAAAACTAAAAGATCTCCTACATTTTGTTTAATTAGATTGTTAATTGTTAAATTAGATACTTTATAGAAGACATTTGGAAGACAAGGTAAGTGTGTTCTAGAAATACAGAGAAATACAATTGAAGGATAATTTTCCCACATCGACCAGTAGGGTTTCATATTTCAAATGAAGCAGTCAATATAGTTGCTATGAGTAACTACTGCAGTTGATCCAGTTTGTGTTGGTTCAGATTTTTTTTACCTCTGTTTTCTGTAAATCACCCCTAAAAAAAAAATCTCATCTGTCTTTATGGCTCCAGGTTTGTGCCAGAATCGGCTCGTTGGCTTATTGTGAAAGGCCGCTCAATTCATGCTCTCAGAAATCTTCAGAGAGTAGCCTGGATAAATGGGAAAAAAGAAGAGGGTGAAAAACTTACAGAGAAGGTAAATGTTAAATATCTATGTATCTTTTATTTGTTAGTTTTTAATATGTCATCTGCAAGGTTGGTAGGACCATAAAAGACCTGAGAAACACATGACCCCACTGTAAGGCAATTTTACATATAACCTTTTCATATAAATTAAGAAGATATTCAGGAAAAAAGGTTTTTCTGAATTTGAGTATGCCCAATAACAGAGATTTCCACCCATTTCCTGTTTTAACAGGCAGTGAGAAGAAATTTCCCAAAAATGCAGACAGCAATAAATATCTGACAGAAGCTCTAACCCTTTCCACTCTATCCAAGCAAAAATCTTCACACTGTTCACTCTGCTGGTGAACACCTGAAATGTTTTGCTTACACTTTGAATGCATATGAATCTTGATATTACCATGCAGCCCTTTATGCCTACTGTATTCAACAGTAGACGTGAAAGTTGTGTCTGCAATTTAAAGTTAAAAAACCAATGTTGGTGAAGCGCTTCACATAAAGAACTATATATATATATAAAGTACAATGATATCAAAATATAAAATGCATATAAAGTGACCACTCTGTATTGAAAGATACAAATGACTAGTGCTAAGTATTCCCCCCCCCCCAAAAAAAAATATATAAGTACCAAGTGCTGAGAGTGCAAGACAGGTCATGCGTTTGCTGACTAGATCGTGCCAAAATACAATATATGCAAAATAAAAGTAATACACAATGACATTGCACACTCTAACTGAAAGTGACAGGTGCTCAGTATGAATATAAATGTTGGTTAAAGATAAAAATCCACAATAAAGTGCAATAACAAGTGCTTGTCATTTCATCTGCAAACAAACACCGCGATATCAGTGCTTCAATTCTTCACTCCAAACATGATGCGTGTTAGCATGCCACACGTGTATATCATGATCCAAAAGTGGCTGAAGTGCCTCCTCACCTTAACCATGCGACCCCTAAGGGCCACAATGCTTTAAGTAATAATGCTCCACCAGACAGGGGATCTCTGTTATAATTCTCCTATAGTACCACTCAGTCTCCTCTGCCAGGTCACTTATGCCCTCAGATGGTAATACCCCAGTATTGCAGATCTCATACAGCTGGTCTCCCATGTGCTGTGGGTGTACTGCAAGGTGCTGGGTGTCCAAAGATGGCGTCTGCCGAATGTGCGTAACCGGAAGTACGTCACCGCGCTCTACGCGTTGCTCCGCGATGTCACGTGACTTCGTCAGGAACGTAGCGCGGTGACGTACTTCCGGTTACGGATACATTCCAGATACGTTTTTGCAGTTCACACCACACGCAGTTCTGATGCAGTTTTGATGCAGTTTGCCATGTTCCAGTATGGTTCTGTGCAGAAAAAATGCAGCATGTTCTTTTTTTTTTTCTGCACTGGAACCTAACTGAAACTGACTGCACTGGTGTGTACCAGGGCCATTGGAATACATGGAAAATACTCTGCACGCATTTTTGATGCAGAAAAAAGCACACTAAACTGCATCTAGTGTGAACTAGCCCTAAATGTTTTTCCACCTTAATGCATTCTCTACTTTAAGGTATAAAACACCATATTACCTAATACACCCACCCCCATCCCTAAACACTTTCCTGATTTCTCTCAAGATCTAGCGCTCTCCTGGGTGCAGCACCCCTCCTCTCATTTCTGGTTTCACAGGAGACACTGAGAGCATAGGGAGCTATAGGCTCCTACTGTAGTCAGTTAAACCCCTGTGAAGAGCGAGTGGGGGCGTGGCCTACCAGCATTGTGTCTGCATATTGACGCACAAAGCCCAGCTTGAGAGCACATGTGCACAGGTGACTCCATGCTGCCCCGCTTTCCTTAGAAAGTACCTAGAGAAAGGAGGAGTGGACAGCGCTGGCAGTGGACTACGAAAGAAGAGGTAAGGGACTGCTCTGAGCTTGATTTTTGCACAAAGCAGTTGAGTATAACGTCATTTTTATTTTAATTAAAAATAACCTTTAATATCACTTCAAGATTTATAACCTGTCTTTTTAGGCCTTAATCGCTCACATGCAATCTGAGTTATCTAGCATAAAGCAATCTCATTCCCTTCTGGATCTTTTCCGCACTCCTGGAATGCGCCAGATCACAATCTTTCTTATGCTGGTTTGGTAAGTACCTATTTCATGATATTCATTATTCTTTGTCCTTGGAGCTTCTTCTGAGAGTCACTGTACTTATCTATTTACTGTAGCATATCAACATGTGAATTCTTATAATGATATCCTTAATAATGCACAGTCTCTATTTGCTCTTAACATTTAAGGGGTCATTTAAAAAGCAGCGGTATTGTCATAGGGCTTTGTCATCCATACACTGGGACTTAATTTTATTAAATTGAATGGACCATAGTGTGTATAAGAATGAATATAAATACATTCATATTTTGTATTAACCGCTTCCCCTCTGCCCTATAGCAGACGTACTGCTACAGGATGGCAGGGCTGCTCAAAATCGCGTATATATACGTGATTTGCATTTCCAGGTAGGGGGGCGCGCGCTGACTTACCCGATTGCCGAATAACACTGACAGGCTAGAGACCTATATATATATATAAACAACACAGGTCTCTCTCCTGCCAGCAATAACATGCTGCTGTGTATTTCTCTGTACAGCAGAGAAATACACAGCAGCATGTTTACCTAGTAAAACACACACAGCACATTATGTAAAACCCGCACACAGTTAACCCTTTGATCGCCCCAGATGTTAACCCTTTCCTGCCCAGTGTCATTAGTACAGTGTTATTGCTTTTTATTAGCACTGATCACTGTATTAGTGTAATTTGGATGTCAGTGGCAGTTAGTCAGTTCCCACCCATTGTCAGAATGCCCGCTGCAGTCCCACAGTCCTGCTATAAGTCGCTGATCGCCGCCATTACTAGTATAAAAAAATGTAAATTCCAGTATATATACCGCCATCTATAGTATATAACTTTCACGCAAACCAATTATTTTACATGTATTGGGATTTTTTTTTCGCAAAGACATGTAACAGAATATATTTTGGCCTAAATTTATGACAAAAGTTTTTGTTTATAGCACAAAAAATAAAAAATGCACAGGTGATCAAAGAAAGCTCTATTTGTGGGAAAAAAAGGACATACATTTCATTTATGTACAGCATTGCATGATCATGCAATTGTCAATCAAAGTAACGTAGCGCCGTAACGCAAAAAATGGCCTGATCAGGAAGGGGGTAAATTCTCTGGAGGGCAAGTGGTTAAAGTAACACATTTTAGGGATTTCGATATATATTTTTATGAAGATTTGTAATTCTTTGCGAAATATAATGTGCCTTAGCAATCACATAAACATGGGATGACATAGGTGTATTTTGAGTCTTTATTAGGGATGAGCTGAACGCACCTGGGCAGGTTCCATGAAGTATACTGATATTCATGTGTTGAATCTGAACCCCAGTGTCAATGGGAGCCAAATGTTAAGAAACAGTAATGGCATAATAGTCCACGGATTGTCAAAAAAAAGACATGAACATGTACCAAAAAAATAAGCAAAAAAAAAGTCTATAAGATTCAGTTTGACAGGGAACACCAATTTTTTTAATGCTTCAAGTGAAGTAATACAAATTAAAAAATAATTTGAAGAACATGCCTGTGAAGTGGTGCATATGTAAGATGTTTACAACCTACTACAGCAAAATTGACATTTACAAATAAAAAAATTTTGTTTATTGTTGGTAAATTACAGCTTCAGCCTCTTCCGTTTTTAAAAAAAAAAAGCGAAAGGGGATTGATTTAATCTATATCAGACCCTTATCCTAGTTGAGGGTCTGGTATAGATGTTAATAGGAGATGCCCACAAAAAAGGCTTTGTGTTCCCTCTAAAAATACATATGAGACGCTTAACCTTGATGAGGGTCTGGTACGGATATCAAGGGGGGCCTCATGCAAAACAAAATAAAAGCATGGGGGCCCCTCCTAATTCTATCTCAGACCTCTCATATCTGGTATCGATTGAGGTTCTCTCAACATCTAGACTCTTATCTAAGCATGCAACCTGACAAGCAAGCAGCCTCTTTTCTACTGAACCACCCATAGCATATGCCCTCAACATAGCGGTGGGCCGTTGCCAGGGTAGACTTCCCTGGCAAAGCACCTTGTCCCCATGTTGATGAGGACATATGCCTTTTCCCCACAAGCCTGGTTTGGTGGTTGTGGACATTTGTGGCCAGGGGGCTTATTGGAATATGGAAGCCCCCTTTAAATTAGGATTTAAGATCAGTTTGTGGGGGAAGTCGCAGACAGGGGGAATAGTCACAGCCAAGGCAGTTTTTTCCTGTGTGAATGTTTTTTTCTGCAGTTGAACACAGCAGTTTTACAAAAGTAGGATAACTAAAGCAGCAAGAAGATACAACAAAGAACTCAGCTCCACTCTGGACTGACTGC
Organism: Staurois parvus; assembly: GCF_062004578.1. NCBI lineage: Eukaryota > Metazoa > Chordata > Amphibia > Anura > Ranidae > Staurois > Staurois parvus. Next base: position 137,943 of record NW_028318785.1, read on the forward strand.
AAGCAAACCAACACTTTGGAAAGCATCCTCTACAAGGATGACTCCAGCTCCCTCTACCCTTTAATATGCCTCCTCTACTCTTCCTTCTCATATTCGTGTCCTCTGTTCTCAAATTCTCATTTCTCTACCCCTTCTCTCCTCCCCAAAGCTTGTACATATCACCCTTACTTTTACCCTCTCCTTATTACTATTCTCATCACGTCTTGCAAATACTTAACCCACATGCTGACCCAAACACCAGCACAGGGTGGTATACAGTATGTACTTGTATACATCACACTTCCATCTTACTTTCCTTGCCCTCCTTCTTCTCCTTATCCTGGTCCTCCAGTGTCTTAGCCCCACACCCGGCACCCTCCTTCTTCCAGCAATAGCAACAGTCCACTCAGTTTAATATCAATCCCCCACCCCTTCTAATGTACCCTTCGGAATGGAATATACGCTTTTTTCAACAAGCTCACCTCTGTCCATGACCTTTTTGTCTCCCACTCCCTTAACCCACTTGCAATTACTGAAACCTGGTTTCAAGCATCTGACTCTGCCTCTCATGCGGTCCTCTCCCATAGAGGCCTCCACTGGACTCACTCACCCAGACACAGTGGTCGGAAAGGAGGTGGAGTTGGTTTGCTTCTATCCCTACTGAGCACCTTTCAAGTCCTTTCTACTCAGCCTTCTCTATCCTTCTATTCTTTTGGGACTGCATTTGTCTGTCTTCTCACATTCTCTAAGAATTGCAGTGATCTATTGGCCTCCTGGACCAGTGTCACATTTCCTTGATGACTTTTCTGCCTGGCTACCCTACTTTATCTGCTCTGAAATACCCACTATCATCCTTGGTGATTTTAACATACCTATTAATGTTAATAGCACAGCTAATTCTCAACTTTTCAACTTTACCTAATCTTTCAACCTAACACAATATACACAGTCCTCCACTCACTCTGATGGTTATACCCTTGTCCTTGTATTCTCCGATCTCTGCACTCCTGGCAACCTCACCAACACCCCCTTTTCTTCTTTCTGATCACAACCTCATCACTTTCAGAATATCCTTGTCTTCAACCACCTATCTCTCCAAGCAGCAGACAATTACGTGTAGAAACCTTCTCCACTTCAATCCATCTCTTTTCTACTATGCAACTGACCACCTCTATGTCAAAATCTCTCCCTTTCCTTTCCTAAGCTGGCCACTTCTGTCTACAACAGTTTACGCTCATCCTACGCTGGAATCATTTGCTCCTCTCACTACGTGATGTATCAGGTCCCGACCATTACAACCTTGGCAGACTGATGACACTAGAAATGTTAAGAGTCATAGTTGTGCACTGGAACGATTGTGGCGTAAAAACAAATCCCAGCAAGCATTCACTCTATATAAATCTGCCCTCTTAAAATACAATTCCACCCTCCATGTTGCCAACAAGCCTACTTTGTCAGTCTCATTAATACTCTGTCATCCAGTCCTCATCATCTCTTCTCTACTTTTTACTCTCTACTTTCTCCACCTCCACCCAATAACTCGCTCACTGCTGACGAGATTGCCAATCACTTCAAAAACAAAATTGATTCAATTTGCGGGGACATCTCCATTGCACAGATATCTATCCCACTCAACACACCCTGTACAAAGCCACCTTCAGCGCTTTCCACTTTGACCTTGCTACTATTGAAGAGGTTGCTAAAGTTTTCTCAGAAGCCCTCCTTAACCACCTGTCCACTGGACCCAGTTATCTCACAACTACTACGGTCACCCTCTTCTTCTATTCTATGCTCCCTCACTCACATCTTCAATTTCTCCCTCTCTACTAGCACATCCCCCTCCCCTCTAAAACATGCACTGATCACCCCCATACTTAAAAGGCCCTCACTGGACCCCACCAGCCTGAACAACCTAAGACCCTTCTCTTTGCTCCCATTCATGTCTAAACTTATAAAATGCCTTGTCTACAACCGTCTTAACTCCTACCTCACTGACAACAATCTTCTTGACCCCTTACAGTCCAGCTTTCGCTTACTCCATTCCACTGTAACTGCCCTACAAAAACTTAAGAACGATTTACTAACTGCTAAAATCAACAGCCACTACTCTATACTAATACTACTAGACCTCTCTGTGGCTTTTGATACTGTTGACCACCCCCTCCTCAATAAAATAACTCCACTCTCTTGGCCTTCAAGACTCTACCCTCTCTTGGTTCTCCTCCTACCTATCACAGCGCTCCTTCGGTGTTAGCCATAACTTTGTTTCCTTCTCTCCACTTCCTCTATTTACTCCATCTACACATCCTCTCTTGGTCAGTTGATTATTTCCCATGGCTTCTAGTACCATCTCTATGCTGATGAAACCGAAATCTATCGCTCTACTATTCACCTCACTCCTTCAGTCTCCTCTCACATTACTAATTTATTAACTGACATATCAGCATGGATGTCACACGACTTCCTCAAACTCAGTCTTTCTAAAACTGAGATCATAATACTCCCTCCAGCCCGTGCTCCCTCCCCTGACTTCTCCATCTAGATCAATAATACAGCTATCAAGCCATCCCCTCATGCCAGGGTATTTGGTGTAATCCTGGACTCTGACCTGTCCTTTCAGCCCCAAATCTGATCGCTGTCCAAATCTTGTTGACTTAACCTCTGTAACATTTCCAAAGTACGCCCCTTTTTAACCGTTGAAACCGCTAAGCAACGTATTCACTCCCTTTTTATCTCTTGACTTGACTACTGTAACTCCATCCTCCCAGGCCTACCTGTTCACAGGCTATCCCCTCTTCAGTCTACCATAAATGCTACTGCCAGACTCATCCACCTTACCAACTGTTTAGTGTCCGCCACCCCTCTATGCCAATTCCTCCACTGGCTTTCCATTGCCCAATGAATAAAATTCAAAACATTAACAATAACATACAAAGCCATTCACATCTCTGCCCTCTACATCACCAATCTTGTCTCCATATATTACCCAAACTGCCCTCTCCACTCCTCTCAAGACCTTCTGCTGTTTAGCTTCCTTGTCTCCTCCTCCCATGTTCATCTACAGGACTTCTCCAGAGCTTCTCCCATCTTCTGGAACTCCCTACGCCAATCTGTCGGGCTATCTCCTACTCTGTCCACTTTCACGCGATCTCTTCAGGGAAGCCTATCCTGCCTTCAACTAATTACCATATCTTTTATTTCTCCCATCAGTTCATCCCCCACAGTTGTTACCTTTTGTTCCACCAGCCCCTCCCTATTAGAATGTATTCTCCCGGGAGCATGGCCCTCCTAACCTTCTTGCTTTGAATTTGTATTGTTGATGTATTGTCTTCTTTTATATTGTAAAGCTCTGTGCAAACTGTTGGCGCTATATAAATCCTGCATAATAATAATAATGTCTGCCCCAAGACATCAACCCACCCCCACAAAATAGGGGGACACTGTACCCATATTCATTCACCACAACATTTAAATAGTAAATAAAAACACGACACTTTTCGACAAGCTATTATCATAAATAAAAAATAAACAAAAATATCCCATGATGTACATACATTGTCAATCACACCATTCAGTGAAGCAGATCATCATTAATCACGATTGCCGAAGGAACAACTGATCCCCTTGCTACACTCGCTGCAAATTACAGTTCTTCTTCCCGCCACTAAATGTAAACAAAGGAGAATATGGGATACTCAATGATGTCCTTGTCCAAATATGGCCATGGCCATATTGCTTGAACTAGATGGACGTGTGCCTTTTTTTTTTTTCAACCAGACTAACTATGGCATTATTTGGTTAATGTCATTGCCCAGATATGGCCATGTGGCTATATTTGGGCAATAATGTCAGCTACTATGTCTGCCTCTTTGTTTACATGGTTAGGGATTTCCAGCCAGCAAATAGATGGGGCAGGGTGATGTCACTGGTTGTTAAGGGCACAGTGGGTGCAGACAACCCTTCTTCCTGAACAACCCTTGACAATGGAAAAAGGGAGCTGTCATATATACTGTAGTAGCGGTAGAAATAATGTTACTATATATAACATTCAACGCCCACTGAGTGGGTTACAAGCTTGGACAAATGCTTGAAGAAGTAAACTGTATTCAGACTAAACTTTTAACGCATCCCTTATCTTCATGTGAGATAATATATGGAAAAAATTACAAAAAGTTAGAAGTAGTGGCTTAATGCAGTTACTGTCTGTCTGCTTAAAGGAAAAATATAATGGTTTTATTTTTAGGTTCATAGGTTTTGATCTGATGTTTATTATGTAATCTTACGATTTATATATTTTTCGTGAACATTTAATACATGGAACTCCCATGACAAAGGATTCCCAGAACACAATGGCTTTGCTGAAGAGAGTACAGCAGAAGCTGTTGGCCTGCTTTACTTTCTTTCTCTCTCTCTCTGCTAATGGAGAAGACCAAACATAGCAGGATAGAGGGAGAGTTAAAGAGGAACTTCTTTCTCTTAACCACTTGACCTCTAGAGGATTTACCCCCCCCCCCCCTTCCTGACCAGGCCATTTTGTGCGATACGGAGCTGCATCGCTTTAACTGACAATTACGTGGTCATGCAACACTGTACATAAATGAAATTTATGTTGTTTTTGTTGCACAAATAGTGCTTTTTTGGTGGTATTTGATCACCTCTGTGTTTTTTTTTTTTTTTACGCTATAAATAAGAAAATACAGACAATTTTGAAAAAAAAAAAATTTTGCTATTAAATATGTCCAATAAAACAATTTAAAAAATCAAATTTCGTCATGAATTTAGGCCAAAATGTATTCTGCTACATGTCTTTGCTAAAACAAAATCCCAATATGTGTAAATTGGTTTACGAGAAATTTATAGCGTCTACAAATGGCGGTGTATATACTGGAACTTTTATTTATTTCATACTAGTAATGGTGGTGATCAGCGACTTATTGCGGGGCTGCCACTGACATTCCCAGTGACACTAATACAATGATCAGTGCTAATAAAAAGCACTGACACTGTACTAATGACACTGGGCAGGAAGGGGTTAACTTTTGGGCGTTGCACTGTTTTATTTTGGAGACATGCTGTTTTGTATTTCTCTGCTGTGCAGAGAGATACAAAACAGCATGTCCTTTCTGGCAGGAAAGATACCTGTGTTGTTTACACACAGGCCTCTCCCCTGTCAGCTTTACACGGCGATCGGCAGGGGAATTGGCCAGGACCCAGTGATTAACATGACTAGCCGCCAATGGCGTCGCAGGTAGGGTGGTGTGCACACGTGCGTGCGCTCCCTACCTGGAAATGCAAATCACGTAGCAGTAGTTCTACTATAGGGTGGCGGGAAAGTGGTTAATCAACATTTACTATTTTTAATCCTAATGGTGCTAGCATTAGTAAATGGATATAAAAATATATTATGGTTACTTGTTTTTTTAATTTTTTTCAGTTATTTCCTGGTTTCCAAGCCAAGGAAAATTGTCATACATCCAAAGAATCTTCAGCAGGGGAGAAGGGGTTTTCTCAGCTAAGCACACCCTCCTGCCTGCATGCCTGAGCTGAGGGCAGATGGATTATAGGAAGTAAATGCTACATGAATCATCTGCCCTTAATCAAGATGGCCATGGCCAGAAATGCTAGGGGTGTTTTTTGCAGTGATTTCTCAGCAAAATAGTATAATATATAAAGTATGGAGACATGGATGTATGGGTGACCTGGCTTTGAATATTTAAAATGAATTAGTGTTTTTTGATTGTGGCGCTCAGATGCAGTGTAGTTCCACTTTAAGGGAAAATTTAGTCATTGCTCTGACAGATCCACATATTCTTTTAAACCTTTTTGAATACTGAGCTCTGTAAATTTTGGCTTATTTTAGCAAAAAAGATTAGGAGACACAAGTAAACAAAAAAAAAAGCCAAGATTGCCACCTGCTGCTTGCATATGAAAATTTCAGTAAACATATTTACCTTTTAATAAAGTAAAATTACATTTTAAATTCTGACAATATTAAGTTAACCCCTTCACGCCTAAGGGTAAAACAAATCTACCGTATTTTTCGCTCCATAAGACGCACCTGACCATAAGACGCACCTAGGTTTTAGAGGTGAAAAACAAGAAAAAAAAATATTCTGAACCAATGGACTGCAGACATAGTACAGGGGATGACCAGAGACTGCGGACACAGTACAGGAGATGACCAGAGACTGCAGACATAGTACAGGAGATGACCAGAGACTGCGGACAAAGTACAGGGGATGACCAAGAGACTGCGGACATAGTACAGGAGATGACCAGAGACTGCAGAAACAGTACAGGAGAAGACCAGAGACTGCGGACACAGTACAGGAGATGACCAGAGACTGCGGACACAGTACAGGAGATGACCAGGGACTGCGGACACAGTGCAGGAGATGACCAGAGACTGCGGACACAGTACAGGAGATGACCAGAGACTGCGGACACAGTGCAGGGAATGACCAGAGACTGCGGACAGTGCAGGGGATGACCAGAGACTGCGGACAGTGCAGGGAATGACCAGAGACTGCGGACAGTGCAGGGAATGACCAGAGACTGCGGACAGTGCAGGGAATGACCAGAGACTGCGGACAGTACAGGGGATGACCAGAGACTGCAGACAGTACAGGAGATGACCAGAGACTGCAGACAGTACAGGGAATGACCAGAGACTGCAGACAGTACAGGAGATGACCAGAGACTGCGGACAGTACAGGGGATGACCAGAGACTGCGGACAGTGCAGGGAATGACCAGAGACTGCGGACAGTGCAGGGAATGACCAGAGACTGCGGACAGTGCAGGGAATGACCAGAGACTGCAGACAGTGAAGGGGATGACCAGAGACTGCTGACCTTTGGGGAGGGAGGGGGAGCGGGTACCTGAATTTGACAGGTACCCGCTCCCACTTCCGCGGAGTTGCCTTCCCTCTTCTTCCCGGGCCGGCTTCTGTGACAGCCGGGTGCCCACTGCGCAGGTGCAAGAAGCGCTTCGCTTTGTGAATGGCCCGGCGCCTTCTGTGACCTTTCATGTGTCCCAGAAGACAGCGGATCATTCACAAAGCGCAGCACATGCGCAGTGGGCACCCGGCTGTCACAGAAGCCAGCGCGGGAAGACTGTGCAGCGCTGGAGCGAGGAACAGGTAAGGCCCTGCAGGAGAGAACAGCTGAGCGGCCGGCCCGGTATTCTGACATGGTGGCGGCAGAAATACCGGACCGGCCGCTTTACATTCGCTCCATAAGACGCACTGACATTTTCTCCCCTTTTTGGGGGGGAAAAAAGTGCGTCTTATGGTGCGAAAAATACGGTAAATGCCTAAGCACAATTCTGCAACATTGATGTGTTAGTAAAACCGTACATATCATCACAACTACTTTGTACATCCAGGTGGATTATACCTTGTTTTTTTCAGGACAAATTGGGCTTTCATTTGGTGGTAAATGGTAATGGATAGCTCTTAATTTTTTTTTTATTATTAAAGGAAAACTGGGCCAAAATAGTAAAAAAAATATTTTTTTTTAATTTAACTGTGTGTTTCTTGTTACGACCATAACCTACCACCAAAGAACAACCCAAAATACATTCTCCAGTTCTTGATGATCGCAGCGATACCATATATGTGTATGTTATTTGTTGTTTGTACCCGTAGTACAGTCCAGAAACAACAGTGCGCATTTTGTTTTTGTCTTTTTTTTTATTTTTTTTTTACATAAAACACACTGTCACTGACATTGACATTAACACTAACTGACACTGATACCAATTTTTTTTTTAAATCCTGACCTTTGACCCTGACCTTTGCCCTTGACCCTGACCTTTGACCCTGACCTTGACCCAAACACTAACCCTGGTACTGAACTAGATCAAACCTTGATCTAGGTATTTTTCTTTATTTTTTCTTTTATTTTTTAATTATTTATCTTTTTTTTTTTTTTTACAAACTTTTTTTTTATCTCTCTATGTCAGGAGTTCGAGAGATACAATGTATCTCTCTTCTCCATTCATAGAGAGAGAGAAAACAAGGGGGCCGGGCTGCACACTGATTGATCACTGTGATAGCCAATCAGAGGCTATCACAGCGATCACGTGACCCGGAATCGGGAGTCCCGGGTCCCGATCGTTAGAACGGGACCCGGGGCTCTCAGTGACACCGCGGTCTTGGTGCTGGGAGCGCGCCGAGCGGCGCGCTCCCAGCACAAAGACAGGTACGCAAATATGCGGCCCCACGGAAAAAAGCCCAGGTCCGTGAGGCCGCATATTTGTGTTACGTCGGCGTCAAGGGGTTAAGGAGTAAATATATACAAAATCACCACACAGTACTTCCAATAACATTACTATCAAAAACGGTGTGTCTTGTGTGTCTCTGTGTCTTGTTTTAATGACTCATAGATGTGCATTAAATAAACGTTAGAAAGCCGCTATGGTCTCTCCCATACACATGCTCTGCTTCCTGCTTTTCATTGCTACACTATAATTGTGATTTACTGCTTCTTTCTGTAATGCAGGTTTATGACTTGGCTAACTCTATAAATAAAAAACACCACTTATGTGACTGATATGTTATCTCAGCAGTTGCTGGAGGAAGTACTGTATCTAGTGATTTTGCATATATTTTTTTTAATTATTTTTGCCAGGACTATATATGTATTATCTCACAGAAGTGAGTACACCCCTCACATTTTTGTAAATATTTTATTATATCTTTTCATGTGACAACACTGAAGAAATGACACTTTGCTACAATGTAAAGTAGTGAGTGTACAGCTTGTATAACAGTGTAAATTTGCTGTCCCCTCAAAATAACTCAACACAAAGCCATTAATGTCTACACCACTGGCAACAAAAGTGAGTACACCCCTAAGTGAAAATGTCCAAATTGGGCCTAAAGTGTCAATATTTTCTATGGCCACCATTATTTTCCAGCACTGCCTTAACCCTCTTGGACATGGAGTTCACCAGAGCTTCACGGGTTGCCACTGGAGTCCTCTTCCACTCCTCCATGACGACATCACGGAGCTGGTGGATGTTAGAGACCTTGCGCTCCTTCAACTTCCGTTTGAGGATGCCCCACAGATGCTCAATAGGGTTTAGATCTGGAGACATGATTGGCCAGTCCATCAACTTTACCCTCAGCTTTTTTAGCAAGGCAGTGGTCGTCTTGGAGGTGTGTTTAGGGTTGTTATTTTATTTTTTTATTTTATTTCAGGTACTTATATAGCGCCGTCAATTTAGGCAGCGCTTTACACATACAGTATATATTGTACATTCACATCAGTCCCTAACCCTCAAGGGGTGTACAATCTAAGGTATGTTATGTTGGAATAATGCCCTGCGGCCCAGTCTCCAAAGAGAGGAAATCATGCTGTGCTTCAGTATGTCTCGGTACATGTTGGCATTCATGGTTCCCTCAATGAACTGTAGCTCCCCAGTGCCGGCAGCACTCATGCAGCCCCAGACCATGACACTCCCACCACCATGCTTGACTGTAGGCAAGACACACTTGTCTTTGTACTCCTCACCTGGTTGCCGCAACACACGCTTGACACCATCTGAACCAAATAAGTTTATCTTGGTCTCACCAGACCACAGGACATGGTTCCAGTAATCCATGTCCTTAGTCTGCTTGTCTTCCACAAACTGTTTTGCGGGCTTTGTTGTGCATCATCTTTAGAAGAGGCTTCCTTCTGGGATGACAGCCATGCAGACCAATATGATGCAGTGTGCAGCGTATGGTCTGAGCACTGACAGGCTGACCCCCCACCCCTTCAACCTCTGCAGCAATGCTGGAAGCACTCATACGTCTATTTTCCAAAGACAACCTCTGGATATGACACTGAGCATGTGCACTCAACTTCCTTGGTCGACCATGGCGAGGCCTGTTCTGAGTGGAACCTGTCCTGTTAAACCGCTGTATGGTCTTGGCCACCGTGCTGCAGCTCAGTTTCAGGATCTTGGCAATCTTCTTATAGCCTAGGTCATCTTTATGTAGAGCAACAGTTTTTTTTTCAGATCCTCAGAGAGTTCTTTGCCATGAGGTGCCATGTTGAACTTTCAGTGGCCAGTATGAGAGAATGAGAGCGATAACACCAAATTTAACACACCTGCTCCCCATTCACACCTGAGACCTTGTAACACTTAACGAGTCACATGACCCTGGGGAGGGAAAATGGCTAATTGGGCCCAATTTGGACATTTTCGTAGGGGTGTACTCACTTTTGTTGCCAGCGGTTTAGACATTAATGGCTGTGTGTTGAGTTATTTTGAGGGGACAGCAAATTTATACTGTTATACAAGCTGTACACTCACTACTTTTACATTATAACAAAGTGTCATTTCTTCAGTGTTGTCACATGAAAAAATATAATAAAATATTTACAAAAATGTGAGGGGTGTACAATTTAGTAAGGTAAGAATGCAATACTACATTTTCATATGCTGCCAGAAGGTTTTATCGTGCTGGGTCTTCCTTATCTTTTTCCCGGTATCGCCATCAACAGGATCTCTTGTGCCATGGCTCTTTACAGCAGTTTGTATTGAATACACCTAAAGAATCAAGGTTTGGTTGTGTTATAAAAGAGAGCATGTTACAATGGCCAATGTAATTAACTAAACAGGTTTTTTTTAACATAATTATTTTTTTGTTGTTACTAATTTATTTTGTGTTACAGGTTCTCCACTAGTTTTGCATTTTATGGCCTTGGCATGGACCTGCAGAATTTTGGGATCAGCATTTTCTTGTTGCAGTTTGTCTTTGGCAGCATTGATTTACCAGCTAAACTGGGAGGAGCCATTCTGATGAGCTGTATAGGGCGCAGAGTGACACAATCAGGGTCCCTGGTTCTTGCTGGAGTTGCCTTGCTTTGTAATGCTTTTCTTCCTCAAGGTCAGTTCATCCAGCAGAGGATTGGTGGAGGTGTCTACAATAACCAAAAATTTTCGTTGCATTATTATTTACAGCAAGCCTAATGCCTACATAAAAAAGAGAATCCTGAGAAACAGCTGAGAGCATAAGCTGTCATTACATAATATACATTACAGCACCATCCAAAGCCCCTGATGTTTCTTCACCTCCAGTGGAGGAGCTTAGGGCCACCACTTGCTCCCATTCCAGAATGCATGCCTGGTGCTTGTGGGAGCTTTCAACAGAGGCATTATTAAGGGGTCTGAATCTTCCTATGCAAATAGCGACTTTGAGAAAGTCCGAAGGCTCTGGGCAGTGCTGAGCTGTTCTGATTCCACAGTATTAGGCACTGTATGTCATCTGTTACCCTCTACTAATGTTAATATGTCATTGGGCAGCACAGTGGATAAATGGTTAGCACTTCTGCCTGACAGTACTAGGGTCGTTGGTTTGGATCCCAACCACGGCACCACCTGCCTGGAGTTTGCATGTTCTCCCTGTGCCTGCATGGGCTTCCTCCGGGTACTCCGGTTTCCTCCTACACTCCAAAGACATGCTGGTAGGTGAATTGGATCCTGTCTAAATTGGCCCTAGTATGTGTATGTATGAATGTGAGTTAGGGACCTTAGATTGTACACCCCTTGAGGGTTAGGGACTGATGTGAATGTACAATATATATGTAAAGCGCTGCATAAATTGACGGCGCTATATAAGTACCTGAAATAAATAAATAAAAATAATTGTTGTCAAGTTCACTATATCATTTAACAACAATATAACAGTGTTTCTAGCATTGTGTGACATACACTGCTGCTGTGTAAATAAAGAATTTATTTCTACTTTTGGAATCAAATGAGAAAACCCTGCTATATGTTTGTTATGTGGTACCTTTTACACAGCATGAAAAAAGGGATATGTTTTTAAAAATAATTCTTACCTTTCTTTTAGATTTTGTTTTATAATAGGAAATGACCGCAAGGATATCTCGACAATGTCTGAATGACATTTTCTCTCATTAGCATGCAATGCAAGGAGCCCAGTTACTAAATGTTTAACCCTTTGTTAGGATAGACAGTGTTCAAGTCAAGTTTACAATTGATATTAATTGATAACAGTACAGTTAATTAGGGCAAACACAGCTCCCCAGCCCCCCCATAATCAAAAAGAACTTGTACAATTTTACAGTGTAAAGCAGCCCATAGATTATGCTGTTTTCTTCCCCTCTTCCCAAGAAAATTGCTGTGTTGATGGGGGAATGTGGTACTATTGTTTTTTTGCCAGCAGGGAGCTTTCTCTGCTAGCAGAACACAATGATCACTGCTAGAAACTATAGCCACGAACAGTGATCGCATGAAAAAAAAAACCCAGCAGGCTGGTTGAACTGAAGTTGATTTCAGTGCATAGCCAGTTCTGTCATCTTACTACTAAAAGTTATGTGCTGACCAGGGGCGAACTGACAACTCATGGGGCCCCCGGGCAATAGGGGATCATGGGGCCCCTGTGTCCTTGCCCAAACTCAAAAAAGCCTATGAAAAAGGTACCAGGGGCATCTCATGGGGCCCCCTACTGACCCCGGGCCCTCGGGCAATGCCCGAGTTTCCAAATGGTCAGTCCGCCTCTGGTGCTGACCACCTTTCTGATAGAATCATCAGGTATTTTTCTTTATTTAAACATGGAGAAACGTGAATGTATTGGAGACCTGTACTGAGTAAATATTTTTTGATTTTTAGCTCAGACATACACTTTTATGCTATAACTCATAATTAATATGTCCAATTAAGATGTTAAAGCTGAACATCACACTGCTCTTGTTATTCAAAGATTGTTTCCCACAATTCTGTGTATTGTGAGTTTTTGGAGTGGACTGACTCTTCAGTGCTGTAGATAGGGATCGAACCCCATTCAAACTTATCCTCAGCTGATGCTGCTCAGAAGAAGGTCTAGATCCTTTTGCTAAGAAAAGTATTATATGTCATATCGCTCATCTTCGTTGAAGCCTTATTTGTTCAAAAAGATTTTCTCTTTGTTCCTTTTTAGATATGAGAATTGTTCGAATAGTGTTGGCTGTTTTCGGTAAAGGCTGTCTGGCCTCCTCATTTTGCTGTGCTTACCTGTATTCTAGTGAGCTCTTCCCAACTGTTATCAGGTATATTGACAACACAATCACTGGAGGACTTAATGACTGGACTGGAAAGGTTTACCAGGACTGCCCATGCAATATCAGACAATGTTGGTGAAAAAGGCTGAGCCCTCTCTGATTGGCAGGCTGAAGGTTTGTTCTTCAACTGTCAGACTAGGTTCACACTAATGCGGTGTGGTACATTGCATGTGATTCGCACAGGAACCGCACTGCTTTCCTGTGCAAATCACATGTGATTTGTATGCGGTGCGACTGGAGCCATACATTTTGTATGGCTCCAATCGCACTGCACCTGCACCAAAAAGGTGAAGGACCCTTTTTGGGTCTGTACTAGAATCGGATCCCATGGGTATTCACACCTATCCGATCCCATTCTGCACATCAACCGATTTTGGGGTGTTGTTAACATACACATCCGCTTCGGTTCACATGAATAGGGTGTGATTCTAATGCGGTGCGGAATTCGCACAGAAAACGCTGCGAATTCTGCAACGCATCAGTGTGAACCCAGCCTTACTGGAAAAATCTGTTTCTTGGTTCTTTAAGGCCCTTTTACTTATATGGGATACAATAATGCGCGCATGTTACTGTGCATTATTTGGCTTCTTAATGTGCTTTGCATTAAGGCAAACCAATATGCCTAAAATTGCATATGACACTTTTTTTTTTTTTTTTAATACAACACACTATAATGCTACTATGCAGGTGCATTGCTTTAATGCTTCTACATTGTATTGCAGTAAGACCATACCTAACTGCACTGGGGAAGTGTGAATCCAGCCTAAATCTTCCTCTTGGCTCTTAGATTTTACTGGTTCTTGAATTCTAACCGCAGGTGGTTCCTCGCAAAAGTTAATTACTTTTTAGTTAAACTTTTTGCTACTCGGCGCTGCACTAATTCAACTGATAATTGCGCGGTCATGCAATGCTGCAGCCAAACGAAATTTACATCCTTTTTTTCACACAAATAGAGCTTTCTTTCGGTGGTATTTGATCGTCTGTGCGCTTTTTATTTTTCACGCTATAAACAAAAAAAGGCCAAAAAGTTTGAAGAAAAACAATATTTTTTACTTTCAGCTATAAAAAATATATAGTAAACTCAAAGTTGGTTATAAATTTAGGCCAAAATGTATTCTGCTACATGTTTTTGGTAAAAAAAATCCCAATGAGTGTATATTGATTGCTTTGTGTGGAAGTTATAGCGTCTACAAACTATGGTATAAATACTGCAACTTACGCCATTTTTCTGCTATACAGCGCTGCGCTAGTTTAACGGACAATTGCGCGGTCATGCAATACGGTACATAAATGAAATTTACATCCCTTTTTTCCCCACAAATTGAGCTTTCTTTTGGTGGTATTTGATTGCCTGTGCAGTTTTTATTTTTTGCGCTATAAAAAAAAAAGGCTGACAATTTTGAGGAAAAAAAAACAATATTTTGGACTTTTTGCTATAAAACATGTCCAGTAAAAAAAATGCAAAAATCAAATTTAGTCATAAATTTCTGCCAAAATGCATTCTGCGACATGTCTTTGCTAAAAAAAAACCAATATGTGTAAATTAATTGGTTTACGTGAAAGTTATAGCGTTTACAAATGGCGGGAAAGATACTGGGATTTTTAGGGTTTTTTTATACTAATAATGGCGGCGATCAGTGAATTATGGCAGCGACCAGCGACTTATGGCGGGACTGCGGCGGACATTCTGACATTGGGGGGTACTGACTTGGGGTCACTGACATCCCCAAAAACACTAATACAGTGATCAGTGCAAAAAGAAAAACACTGACACTGTACTAATGGCACTGGGGAGGAAGGGGTTAACTTTATTTTGCAGGGAAGGGTTATCTGAGTGAGGGGGAGTGTTTTACTAGGGGGCGGGGTGTGTACTGCACTGGACACCGCTGATCGAGAGAGAGAAACTCTTCTGTCTCGATCAGCTCGTCCTCGAGCTGACAAGGAAGTGATAGACAGCACAGCTACTGCAGCTGTGCTCTCTGTCACTGTTTACCGCCGATTGCCGGGAAACAGCCGCTAAGGACCGGCTGTGACCCGGCGACTGACATCCGCGGTGGTGATCAGCGGGACAGATAGGGCGGCGGTGCGCCTCGTGCACGCCCCCTATTTGTTTACAAAACACACGTTTTAAAACGTGGTTTTGCCTGCCAGTGCCGCCCTGCCGCCGTATTTCTACAGTGACAGGGCGGCAAGTGGTTAAAGGTATCTCTTTTCACATTTATA
The DNA here is from genome assembly GCF_062004578.1 of Staurois parvus. Lineage (NCBI taxonomy): Eukaryota > Metazoa > Chordata > Amphibia > Anura > Ranidae > Staurois > Staurois parvus. Next base: position 153,202 of record NW_028318785.1, read on the forward strand.
TGTTTCACAGATATATTTGATTATTCATTATTCAAGTTTGGGACACTCTAAGTTTGGACATTTTTATTATTTTAGTCAAATACCATTGTATTCTTTATATTAGTTTAAAAAACATTTTTTTTGTCCTTCATTCAATTTTCTTTTCAGAGTTATATCACAATTGTCATAGATCAACCAATTATTCTCTGTAAAAGCGCGGCACCATTTACCATATTATATTCTAGTTCACATAAATGAGGATGTGATTAGGAGCCTGCTAGCTTTTATATTACTATTTAGCATATTATCCTAGTGGCTCACAAGTAACCCAATTCTTTCTTTAGATAACACATCTCCTGTATTGGAGTGCCTACACTTTGGTGAAGGAGCTCAGAGTCAATTTTGGACAGCAACATTGTCAGTCTGTGGGGAAGGGAATGTTAGATGCATTACCAAATTGAACAGATTGAAGCTAAACTCCAGATAACATTTATTAAGCAGTTACAGTAACATTTTTTTTTCCTTTTGGGATAAAGGTTTTACATAAATAAATAAAAGCTGATAATTGTAAACACCCCTGACAGAGTTAAATTATTTGTTTCAAGTGCTACATCTGCAGGACGGCTTGTTCTGTTGAAAAATAACAGACTTACTGGCCAGATCACCAGATGAAAATAAAGGAAAGAAAGCCTAAAAAATAATACGGACATCACATCTAAGAATTAGTAGTGTTCAATATAATAATTGTTTGCTTTTGGGTCTAATACTGCTTTAAAGTGGTTGTAAACCTCAGACATGAAATATCAACAAAACATATTTCTTTATACTGTGTACTGGTCTCAATTAGGAGCACTAAGTGTCATTTCTGCCTGCTGCTTTGTTCCTCTGCTATCAGCATGAATAATTTCTGACAATTTTTCCTGACACCAAAAGAAAAAAAGTGACGGGAGGGAGCTCCAGCACACAGCCTGTGATTGACAGCTGCAACTATGTTCCATTGTGCTGTGTGAAGGGGGATTTGTGCCTTCCCTCCAATCAGCTCTCAGAGCTCTCTCCACTCTGCAGTGTGTAATTGCAGCTCTCTTCTCCATTTTCTGAAAGCTCAGACAAGCTTTATAAATTCTGGACTGTGAACAGATTTAGAGAAGAAAATACTGTAGATAAACAGGTACAACATATGTAAAAACATTTGTTTCATCTCTGCAAATCACCTGAGGCCAGTCACTTCACTGTCTATATGTAAGAGTTTACAACCACATTAAGGATGAATTGCTACATAGTGCCTCCAGCTACAGAATTTAGTGAGCGCTCATTTTACCGGCTTTCCCTCTGACCTATAGTAAATGATGGTCCAAACAGGAGCGCTGCCATCCTGGGTGGACGTCATATGACATCCTCCCAGGATTGCACTTCACGGGCCGCAGGGCACAGTGGATGACATCGAGCTGCTGCCAGTACCATGTGAATGCTGTGACCATTCACAGCAGATCACATGACAGTTGTACACAATGAATTGCTTTGTGTTGAGGTCTGTGATTGGTCACAGTGATCACATGGTACAGACAGGGCTAATCACTGCATCTGTATTGTGTGATAGCTGTGGCCAATCACAGATACACAATAGCACCCACTGGATAAATGGATGCCATTCATAAAAATGGATTATCACTTTTATAAGCTATCAGAGTGTGTAAAAAAAAAAAAAATCCTGATCACCTCTCCAGAGTAGTACAGTGTCACTATGGTAACGCTATACTGCTCTTGTCACAGTATGTAAATAAATAAATGGTAGCAAAAGAAAACAATTGTCAAAAAAAAGAGTGGTTTAAAAATTGAAAAACAAATGATTATATATACAGTCATGGCCGAAATTGTTGGCACCCTTGATATTTCTCCAGGAAATCATGTATTTCTCACGAAACGTATTGCATTAACACATGTTTTGCTATACACATGTTTATTCCCTTTGTGTGTATTGGGACAAAACAAAAAAAGGGAGGAAAGAAAGCAAATTCGACATAATGTCACACAAACCTCCAAAAATGGGCTGGACAAAAGTATTGGCACCCTTTCACAACTGCGGATAAATAAGAATGTTACAAGCATGTGATGCTCCTGTAAACTCACCTGGGGCAAGTAACAGGTGTGGGCAATATAGAAATCACACCTGAAAGCAGATAAAAAGGAGAGACGTTCACTTAACCTTTGCATTGTGTGTCTGTCTGTGCCACACTAAGCATGGACAACAGAAAGAGGAGACGAGAACTGTCTGAGGACCTGAGAACCAAAATTGTGGCAAAATATCAACAATCTCAAGGTTACAAGTCCATCTCCAGAGAACTAGATTTGCCTTTGTCCACAGTGCGCAACATTATCAAGAAGTTTGCAACCCATGGCACTGTAGCTAATCTCCCTGGTCGTGGACGGATGAGGAAAATTGATGAAAGATTGCAACGCAGAATAGTCCGGATGGTGGATAAGCAGCCCCAAACATGTTCCAAAGACATTCAAGCTGTCCTGCAGGCTCAGGGAGCATCAGTGTCAGCGCGAACTATCCGTCGACATTTAAATGAAATGAAACGCTATGGCAGGAGACCCAGGAGGACCCCACTGCTGACACAGAGACATAAAAAAGCAAGACTACAGTTTGCCAAAATGTACTTGAGTAAGCCAAAAGCCTTCTGGGAAAACGTCTTGTGGACAGATGAGACCAAGATAGAGCTTTTCGGTAAAGCACATCATTCTACTGTTTACCGAAAACGGAATGAGGCCTACAAAGAACAAAACACAGTACCTACGGTAAAATATGGTGGAGGTTCAATGATGTTTTGGGGTTGTTTTGCTGCCTCTGGCACTGGGTGCCTTGACTGTGTGCAAGGCATCATGAAATCTGAGGATTACCAAAGGATTTTGGGTCGCACTGTAGGGCCCAGTGTCAGAAAGCTGGGTTTGCGTCCAAGATCCTGGGTCTTCCAGCAGGACAATGACCCCAAACATACGTCAAAAAGCACTCAGAAATGGATGGCAAAGAAGCGCTGGAGAGTTCTGAAGTGGCCAGCAATGAGCCCAGATCTAAATCCCATTGAACACCTGTGGAGAGATCTTAAAATTGCTGTTGGGAAAAGGTGTCCTTCCAATAAGAGAGACCTGGAGCTGTTTGCAAAGGAAGAGTGGTCCAAAATTCCGGGTGAGAGGTGTCAGAAGCTTATTGATGGTTATAGGAAGCGACTGATTTCAGTTATGTTTTCCAAAGGGTGTGCAACCAAATATTAAGTTAAGGGTGCCAATACTTTTGTCCAGCCCATTTTTGGGGTTTTGTGTGACATTATGTCATATTTGCTTTTCTGCCTCTGTTTTATATTTGTTCCAATACATACAAAGGGAATAAACATGTGTATAGCAAAACATGTGTTAATGCAATACCTTTTTTGTGTGAAATACTTGATTTTCAGGAAAAATATCAAGGGTGCCAACAATTTCGGCCATGACTGTATTTTTTTTCATACTGTCACCAGTCCCTGATCACCGCCACACTAGTTATACAGGGGTTGGACAAAAAATATGGAAACACTACATGATTTGCAGGTGTGAAAGTGATGACATGTTTCGCATTGAAAGCAGAAGTGACACTTTTGTTTCCGCTGTGTGATGAGACACCTAGCTAACAGGTGGGAAGCCTCACTTTCATAGTTCACTGCATGCGCTGCTAGTAATATGGAGTAACGTCAGAGCTTACTGAGCTTCAAAGAGGGCAAATTGTTAGTGCCCGCTTAGCTGCTACCTCTGTGGCTGAAGTTGCCAATATATTTGCCGTGTAGCGAGGTACAGTATCAAAGATTATAGTGGCATATAGAGTTTCTGGGAAAATGTCATCTGATAAGCATAAGCACTTCGGTCAACTGACCAAAACAGACAGAAGGACATTGCGCAGGGTTGTGACCTGAAATAAGAAATCAACTGCTGCAAAAGTGACTGCAGAGCTCAATCTCAGTCTTCACGGGACTCAGATTGAGCTCTGCAGTGACTTTTGCAGCAGTTGTCATAACCTTTGATACTGTACCTCGCGACACAGCAAATAAATTGGCAATTAGTCATGGAGGCACCAGCTAAGCGGGCACCAACAATTTCCCCTCTTTGAAGCTCAGTAAGCACTGACATGACTGTATTACTAGCACCGCATACAGTGAATGACGAAAGTGAGGCTTCCCAGCTATTAGCTAGGTGTCTCATCAAATAGCGGAAGCAAAAAAGTGTTACGTGACTTCTACTTTGAACATGAAACATGTTGTTACTTTCACTCCTGCAAATCATGTAGTGTTTCCATTTTTTTGTCTAACCCCTGCACTGATGGCGCTTTATGTTAAAGATAATTGTGTAAAAAAAAAAACCAAAAAAACGCTTTTTTTTATTTTATTTTACTAAAAATGGTGAAAAAATTACAACTTCAAAAAACTCGCCATGCCTCTCACTAAATATCTTGGACTGTCTACTTTCCAAAAAGGGGTCATTTGGAGGGTATTTGTACTGTCCTGGCATTTTAGGGCCTCAAGTAATGAAATAAGCAGTCAGTACATCAGGATTGACTGATTTTCAAATTTATATCATAGTTTGTAGACTCTTACTTTCCTAAAGACTAAATGATATACACTGATTTGGGTTATTTAAAAAAAATGTAGCAGTATACATTTTGCCCTAAATCTATTAAGATTATGTATTTGCAACATTTTATAACAGAAACGAAGAAAAACACATTTTTTCCCCCAAAATTTTCAGTCTTTTTTGTTTATTTATCAAAAAACTGCAAAAACAGTAGTGATTAAATACCACCAAAAGAAAGTTTTATCTGTCTCAAAAAAAGATAAATATTTAATTTGGGTACAGTGTTGCATGATTGAGTAATTGTCATTCAAAGAGTGACAGCATTGAAAGATGAAAATCGGCCTGGGCTGGAAGGGGGTGAAAGGGTCCGGTATTGAGGTGGTTAAAGTTCTGCTTATTATAAATTTGTAAATACTTAAATGTCTATTGTCTGGCCACATGTTCACTTTAAGCATTCTTTGAATGTTTGTACTCTTTTTGTGTTTGCATAAAAGTATTTTGGCAGTCAATCAACTGGTTGAGTTCTAGAAAACATGGCAGATTCCTGTAGACATCAGGTCATCAAGCAAAGATCACAATATATGCAGATCTCCATAGACTCGGCACAGAACTTTTTTATGTCACGTTGTGAAGCCCTGCGCAAACTGTTGGCACTATATAAATCCTGTAAATTATAATAATAATGTCAAAGGGAAAATCTAATAACTCTGTTGGATATTGATGCCAGTTACATGCTGTACCTCTAGCATTATAGCTGCTCTGGGATTGTCTACTATGCACATAGGAGTATTCTATGCACTTAAGATATGAACATGCATATGTTTGTACATACTGTCGGAAAGAGAAATTGTGAAATGCCTTGTAGAACTCTCCACGATCCCCAAAGACCAGCCTTTCTCAACCAGGGTGCCTTCAGGCTTCTTCAGGGGTGCCTTACAATATGCTTAAAAACTGCCCAAAAATGGTATAAAAGCCAGCAAGTGGATCAAGCCTGCATTTAATTACACAAAGCCATAGGTTTTCATTGCGCACTTTTACAACCAGCCAGCTGAAGGCATCCTAACAACCAATTACATCATTAGTTGATAAGGAGGACATTGGGCGCCTGCACAGCATCCTTGTTTGCCCCTTCCCGCCCCTCTTTATCAGCAGTGAAGTCACATTAGCTGAGTGAAGGAGAGAAACTAAGGGAGAAACACTGGAATACTAGTCAGTACCCGTTTGCAAAGCAATATTTGCTTTGGAAGAATAAATCACCTCTAACGATGGGTGTCCTACACATGTGGATGTTGCTGCATTATTTAAAACTATTAGAATCGTTTTTTACATTTTAGAATGGGGTGCCTTGAGATTGTGCAGAATGTTAAAGGGTGCCTTGAGATTGTCCATAATTTTAAAGGGTGCCTTGACTGAAAAAAGGTTGAAGTAACACTGGAGTAGACAAATTACAGCCTTGGCAAATGAACTCTCCTATTTGCATTAAAGAGCTGCACAGCTTTTGGAGCTCCCAAGAGATGAACAAAGAATCTGACCATGTTCTGACACCTATACGCCTTCACTGTGCACATTTACCTGCAGTTTGGAGGAGTTACAATAAAAACACAGGTTAACTGTAGGAATATTTCATATCATATAAAAGTCAAAACTGGAAAACACAAATTACAATTTTGCTTTATTAAAATGATCTTCCTTTCTTTTCCAGACAGAGTGGAATGGGGGTTGTTGCTATGAAAGCCCGCATGGGCTCCATGGTTGCTCCATTGGTTTTGATGTTATCAGAGATTTCTCCTATCTTTCCTCCAGCAACATATGGAGTGGCAGCAATAATATCCGGGATTGTAGCTGTGTTTTTGAGTGAAACTTGTAATCTGCAGTTGCCAGATACAATAGAAGAAGTTGAAGCCAGGTAGGGTCACATTTTAAAGATCTTGATTCCTGCCATTTTACAACATAATGTCTGTTTTTTTAGCACTATGTTATATTTCTCCTCTGCTGAAGACAAACCAAAAATTGCTGAGTACTACAGATCTGTAGAAAATATAGAGAAACACATTAACAAATGTGCTGATCCTTGTTCAAATTGAATTGATTTCTTCTTTCCTCTTTTAGAGCAGGGAGTGGTTCATGCTCAGTCTTTACATAGCCCAAGGCAATATAACAAAGCTAAAATGTAATAAATAATTTGTTTCAATCAAGTTGTGTATGACCATCCTAGTCCATCCTTTGTGCTATGGTTCTGTTTATTCTACAATTAATTGTCATTACATAAAGCAGACCTTTCTACCCTTTCACAGCAGCATAAACCTTTGCATGCTGATATGAAATCATCTTACATTCATTGGTAACCAAGATTTTACGTACAATTATTTTTCACCTCCTGGTTATGTGAGGTACTAGTGATGTAATCCCGGCCTCACAGCTGCATCCTGGGAAATTGCTGTCTCATGTTCCAGGAGGCAGACCCAAAGTTCCAGGCAGAGTTCCAGGAACTAAAGGGAGTTGGTTTCATCTGAACATGCAAAAGATCAAAAACTAAAAGCCTGGCTCAGTCTCTACTTCTTAACCCAAATTATATATAGTTGAAAAATGGAAATCCAATGGACAGCTAGGCACCCATAAACAATTTAGTTATCCATCCATATATTCTTTTATTACTTATCATAGAAAAAACACATACAAAAACATTATCGCTGTTATATATATGTAGCTGGCTGATCATGTGAAGATCTAAAATCAGGTGGGGTGTATGTATTTTTGTTCCTGTATTGTTTAAGGGACTATAGAGAACAATATTGTGCAAATATGCGGATAGTGGGTACTCTACCCTTCTTCCCTTAAGTCTTCCAGCAGAAAGCCCTGGGTTATAACTAGTTGTGCACAGATTACATATTTATGTGATGTGATGGACTCAGAGCCTGTGCTAGACTATTTTGCGCCCTAGGCAAGACCAGCTACTTACGCCCCCCCAGTAAATAAATAATTTTAAAAACAGTAGAAAATATTAAATCAACAAAACATGAAACTGCTAAATTTCTTTTAATGTGCAAAAATAAGTGACATAAGATGCTACCAGCACCAATATTAAAGACAAAATCAGTGTCATGGGTGAACTGTATCTGTGGTTGGCAGTGGCAGGGTGACACTTGCAGTGAGTGGAGGATGATAGATCCACACTGACAGATTCCAGGCTGGAATTCCCCAGGCAATGGGGGGAGATAAAATTTTGTCACAGCAGGCAGCTGAACTGAGTGCTTCCACACAGTGACAGGTCCGACACACACAGATCAGCAGGCACTAGAAGAGCAGGCTGTGGGTTCATGATGATTTCATCACTCACTGACACATTGCATATGTGATGGATGTCCAGCCAGCCGGGTCACACTCACACAGACAGGAGACGTCAGCGTCAGACATTACCTTCCTCTGCAGGTGCAGCTCCGCCTCTGCTGACGAATGGGAAGAGAAAGACTGGAACTCCATAGTGATCAGCAGCCACCAGCTGGCTTGCAGTAAGGGACTGAGTCTGAGAGGAACATTGGAAGGAGTGGCAGCTCAGCTGAAATTGCATACCAAGTTGATGGGACCATTATTGTTTCCTCCATAGTTTCATGATGTGAGGAGTACATAGAATATACCTCAGTTGCATAAGTTGATTACTGGAGGACTTTTTCTAAATAGATCAGCTGATGTGATACACTGCAAGACACTTAAGCCAGCTATAGAGGGACCGGCTGAGATTCGATCCATCTATGGGCAGGCTGACTGTAGTCAAGTTGATCCATCGATCAACTTTGGTACAACCAACATGTAGGATTTTTAGCATGAGATCGCCAGCAGCTTGCCAGCTAGCAGTAGTCATTGTTTTCTCCTGACAGGGACAGCTTCCCGTAACCCCCCCCCCCATCCCTGGGAGAACAAAAGCTCCACAGGAGGTATTCTCCCAACAACACAGACTGTTGATGGGGGACTGTTGCAGGAAAGAAAACATATAATTTATGGCCTGTCTAAGCAATACTCCACACCAGATAATAAAGGAAAATTCTAGACCAACATTGCTCATTTTCATCAGTACCTGGGTGGTATATGGGAGCCAGGTGCAGCGGCTGTTTTTATGAGTTGTCTAATTGTGTTGTCCTATTATCGTGTAGGTGTTTTTTTATATTAAAAGAATATATGTATGGATAGCTAAATTGTGTGTGGTTTCCTAGCTGTCCATTGGATTAAAAGTTTTTTTGACTTTATTTATTTATTTATTTGGGGGGGGGGGTTGAGAAGGAGAGTCTTAGCCAGGTTTTTATTTTTTGCATCAAATAGATATGCATTGGTGATTCCTCCTCTTGTAGTTGTATTATGTAGGTACATTGATAGGACAGTTGACTGAGGACCTTTTTTATTTATTTAGTATAACCTTAGGAGAATTGGAAGGTACAGAAAAATAAGGTATACAAAGAATAGGAAGCCTGCAATTATCTAAAAGTATCAGTGATCGGTGTTACTTAAAGGCTTTACTGTAGATAATAGGGTATTTTATTTCAAAAATGTATTCTATAATTTGTCATGTTTATATTCATATTAAAATCATGTTTTGGTACAAAGCATTGCAAAGTTATTTATTTCTACATAAAATACTTTTTTTCAATTCTGCACTTTTGTAATGCAACACTAAACAAATCAAAATAAAAAAAGGTTAAATGTTAATGGTTAGAAAAAGAGAAATAAACAATAACAAATAAGAAGTTAATTATGACCGGCTAGGAACTAAAGATAGTAAATAATAAAAGAATTCTGTATAACAACAAAACACATTTTTGGAAACTATTTGCTCTGCATTAGGACTGGAGATCAGGAGATCAGTATATAGCTAATACATGGACAGCAATTTTAAAAACACATTTCAAGTCATTTTGAAAAGTGTATAAAATCTCCGGGAAGTGGTGATTGCAAAACTGTCTTCAAATTCTAAAGCGTACAGCAGAATCTCTATATCCAACAACCTGCTCCCCCACCGTACTCAGTGGTTCCTCTCACCAGTCCACACGTCAGCACTGCAATGACATAGACCCAGCAGAATGGAACCACAGTGCAAAGTTAAAGATACAGGTATCTGACAGTCCCAAAAGTGTTGAATACTGAAGATTCTGCCAGAGATTTTAGCACTTAAAGACAACACCGTCCAGAAGTAAGCATTTGTATTACAGAAGTCATTTCAGGTTTTTTTTGGAAGCAAAAGGGTGACTTTAACTGACTATATCCTTTTCCAAACACTAAATCAAAATGTACTTGCTTGTCCCAAAATCAAAAGAATATACCCAAATAACCTTTATCTTTTTACAGATCTAAAGGTAAAGATATACACAGGATCATCCCAAAAGAGGAAGTCCCCCTTACAGAGAGTCAACCTCAAGGTCAGCCTTCAAGAAGACTCTTAGTGGAAACGGCGTAATCAGCCCTAAGCTATAGGCATGGATACAATGCATTTAGTGTGATACGTTGACAATTTGTCCATGGGAGCAGAAATTGTGTGTGCAAATTGCAAACAATCAAGACACCAAGACCATTTCTTCAACTCTATGTGTTTAGGAGAAAAATAAACCTAATACAATCTTAAATATGTTTGTTTGAATTCACATGACAAAAGATAAATTCCTGGTAATGATGCAATTCACATTTTGTATATGGAGGCAAGGTTTAGGGTCATGTGACCGCCATGACACGCCGTCACAGCGGTCACATGATTGGGAAAGGTCCCGATCGAAAGAGGAGATCGGGACCTTTCCGTGAGCACCGGACATGTGTTCTGGGAGCGCGCAGGGCACGCACTTTCAGCACATATGCTCTTTTTTATTAGAACGCAAATGTGCGGCCGCGAGGCGTCTAGGCCCAGATGCCGGGAGGCCGCACATTTGCGTTCGGCCGGTGTGAAGAGGTTAAGCCCTCTGCTTACACTGATGTGCTGCAGAATTCGCAGCAGCATTATAATCGCACTGTTCATGCGAACCGCTGGGGGGGTGTATGTTAACAACACCCCAAAATTGGTTAGCAAACGCGGTGCGATGTGTAGAATCGGATTGCATGGGTGTGAATACACATGCAATCAGATTCTAGTGCAGACAAGAAAAAGGTTCTACACCTCTTTGTTGCGTATTCAGTGCAATTTCAGCCATACAGAATGTATGGCTCAAATCGCACCACACAGAATTCAAAAGGGTTTTGCACAGGAATTCTGTGTGGTTCCTGTGCGAATCACATGCGATATACCACACCACAGAAGGGTAATAGCTTAAAGGCAAACAGAAGTCTCACATTTTTTTCTGTCTCATTGCTGTACTGCTCTATTTTAGGAATTTTCAATTTCCCCTTGAAGATGCCTTTTTTCCTCTCTATAAAAGCTCTGCTAACTGCCCCCCCTCTCCAGTGCTCTATGCTGACATAAATGACTGATGACCACACCCCTTATCACAGGCACTCTCACACAAATCTATACCACCAGAAAGAGACAAGCCAAGTCAGTAGGAATGCACTGGACAGAGAATTGCCTATTGGAGTGCACATTCTATATGTAGACACACTTCTGTGACTTCAACTGGGCTTTAAAGTGAACCTGTCGGCCATTTTAAACTTAAAGTACCGTAAACTTAAAGGGGGGAAAATGTCAGTGCATCTTATGGAGCAAAGATGGAGCGGCCGCTCCGGTATTTCCGCCGCCGCCACCATGTCAGAATACCGGCCCGGCCGCTCAGCTCTTCTCTCCTGCAGGACCTTACCTGTTCCTCTGTCCAGCGCTGTAGTCTTCCCGCGCCGGCTTCTGTGACAGCCGGGTGCCCACTGCGCATGTGCGCGAAGCTCTGCACTTTGTGAATGGTCCAGCGACTTTTGGGACACATGACAGGTCCCAGAAGGCACCGGGCCATTTACAAAGCGCAGCGCTTCTTGCGCATGCACAGTGGGCACCCGGCTGTCACAGAAGCCGGCGTGGGAAGAAGCCAGCGTGCCCACACTAAACTTCAGGTACCCGCTCCCCCTCCCTCCCCAAAGGTCCGCAGTCTCTTGGTCATCTCCTGTACTGTCTGCAGTCCCTGGTCATCCCCTGTACTGTCTGCAGTCCCTGGTCATCCCCTGTACTGTCTGCAGTCTCTGGTCATCCCCTGTACTGTCTGCAGTCTCTGGTCATCCCCTGTACTGTCTGCAGTCTCTGGTCATCTGTACTATGTCCGCAGTCCCTGGCATTTTCCCTGTACTATGTTCACAGTCTCTGGTCATCTGTACTATGTCCGCAGTTTCTGGTCATTCCCTGTACTATGTCCGCAGTCTCTGGTCATCCCCTTTACTGTGTCCGCAGTCTCTGGTCATCCCCTGTACTGTGTCTGCAGTCTCTGGTCATCTCCTGTACTGTGTCTGCAGTCCATTGGTTCAGAATATTTTTTTTACTTGTTTTTCACCTCTAAAACCTAGGTGTGTCTTATGGTCAGGTGCGTCTTATGGAGCGCGAAATACGGTAGATCTAAAGGCAAAACTTTTTTTAATTTTGGATAGAGTAAACAAGGGTTACAACCAGTCAGTTTTTTTTTGCCACTTCTGTCCTATTGGGAAGATTTTCATTCATTTCCTGTCCTATAGTCCAAACTGGAAGGGAGAGGAAATTAGATAAAAACCTTGTTACTGTGGAAACATGTATATGATGTAGGCAGCTGCCTGCTCACCTAGATAAAAGGTGTGGGGGATAAGACGTTTAACAATAAACATGAAAAAGCAGCCCCTAGGAAAGCACCCCAGGAACACAGCGGTGTACTGCACCCCACAGGGTTGTACTGGGTAAACAATCCAACACATGGACACAAGAAGAGAAATATTATTGAGAAACATTCTAATTCTTTATTTTCAATATCAAAATTAAAAAAAATAATCACAAAATCATATAAATGCTCCCCCTAAATGTCAGTAATAAGTTAAGACTTCCCACTGATCTTAAAATATTAGGTTCTTTTTTCAGCACTATTGATTTTTGCATATCATTGGTGGGTAGAAGAAGTAATCACCGTGACTGGGACTCATAAAGGGCATTAAGCCTTTTCCTTCATAGTGTTCTGTGGAAAGGTTTGGACTGCACTTATTTTAATTAAGACAACGTTGTTTTGTTTTATTGTTGTTTCCATGGTGAATGTGGTTTTGACATTTAGGGAGGAGGGTTTATATGATTTTGTGATTTTTTTTTGTATTTTGATATTGAAAATAAAGAATTAGAACCTCTCTTGATAACTTTCCCCTTTATTGTGTCCACGTGTTGGATTGTTTAGCCTGCACAAGCCTTGTGTGGTGCACTACACCACAAAATCCCTGGATTCCCACACTGTTGTCACCAGGGTTACCAGAAGTAGAGCGCCAATTGGACGATTTCCCTCCTATTCCTGTTCTGTGCCAACCAAAAATTTGCGATTTTCTTTTGCTTTCACGCCTGGTGATAACCATAAACAGCACACATTTAGAGAGTGATACAGACAGCAATAAAAACCTCAGAGATGTTCCAATTCCTCTGCTCTCTATCCAAAACTAAAAAAGTGTTACCTTTTATTTGAACTGCTTAAGTGCCTACTAAGAGGAAACGCCACAAGACGGTGGCTTTTACCTGTATTGTCCGCTGGGGCCAATACAGATACACTCATTGGAAAAGGGGATGACAATTGTCAGACCTTAAGCTAGCCATGCACTGCTTGGATTTGAGTCAGTTACTGTGAATTGGCCAACATTTGAGCTGTAGGTGGCCCTTCCAACATCACCCTTCTGGACAAACATCAAATAAGGAGCCAGAAGGAAAGAAGTGGACTGAAGAGTGGCTGCAGCCAATCAGCTGCAGACCCTGTTTGGGTATTCTGATTGCCATGGGAGCCAGCTGTCAAAATGCAATAGACCTAGAATTGAAGCATCACACTGACATGTTCAAGTCTGAAATGAAGTTTATTCCAAACACATTTAATACAAATCCCATTACGTTTTGGGAGCCAAATATGGCCCCTTTATCAGGGCTTATGAAGATATGAAATCAAAATGTGAGGACTCAAAAGGTAACAGTCTGACTATCCCACAGGGTTTCATCACACCGTCACATGTACCACTGACGTTAATATAACTTCAAAACCGTTTTCCATCTTCACTTCAAGACTTCAGTGCCCCATATCCACCCCCAGAATACAATAGTCAGCAGTGAGAGAGTCATCCATCCTTTATATTTAGTATGGATTTGGGAATTTATGGATGGCCGGCTTTAGTTTTGAACTTAGACCCTAATGACAAAGTGAAAATAGAGGTATATGAAGGGACGTTTTCTGGCTACTAATTTCAGGCATCTTGAAATGTCTGTTCTTAGGTAGGTTCACATTAACATACTCAATAATGTTTGCACTGAGATATGGTAGTTTTTTAATTTGATTAAAAACAACATAGAATTCCCCTTCAGCTGATCTAATATATTGTGAAAGACTGTTCTGAGACGTAACCAAGTTCTGGATGTTGCCTGCAAAACACAAAAAAACACTGCTCTGTCAGTGGGAGGGAAAAAAGTCTACTACATCGGTGGTGTCATTACAAGGACTGTTCTGGCATCTTTGTCATTGGAATGAAGGAGGGGAGCTTGGGGGCTTTGTGAGGCTCATTTAACCCTGATGATCATTTGGACCCTGTGTGGCTCTAGGGAAGGGTGGAGAGCTGGTGGACTCTGAAAAAGATTGGGTAGTTATGAGGCCCTTTGTGGAATTCAGGTATAGAGGGGAGCTGTGGGGCTGAGTTGCTTCTACCCACTCTCCTTGTAATCACGGTTCAGACTTCCTTCTTTGTGTAGTCCCTGCTTGGAAATGGAAACAGCTTATCCTTCTCCCGGTCTCGACTCGTATATGTCCCATGACAAAGGGAGACAGGAAGAAGAGTAGTCTGCTCTCCATCCTCGATGCTCGTGTCTTCAAATTCCTAGTGCCAGCCCATTAAGATACTGTGCCTAGTGTGGCTGCCCCTCCTACCCCCTTCTTCAAGTTACTACTTTAGGGACAGGAACACAGGCACTGCATGTTACATTGAAGACTAATTGGAGCTGCGCTATCTCTAGGTGATAAATAAACTCCTGTGATGTTAATACCCCACACAGTGTACAAACTTGTAAATAAATATACATAAACCAAAAATTATTGAATAGAATGCACATGAAAACATCCAAATTGTGGATAATAGTGAATACCACCCAAACGTAAAAAGGTGTAACTTAGGTACACCGCTAGAAATAAAATAGGTGACTATGGGTGAACAAAACACATAATTACACAAAACAAAAAATTATTGAATAGAATGCACATGAAAACATCCAATTAGTGGATAATAGTGAATACCACCCAAATTTAAAAGGTGTGACCTAGGTACACCCCTAAAAATAAAATAGGTGACTATGGGTGAACAAAACACATAAATTACAAAGTAAATAAATATATGAATATATATTACTGCTTTTTGAATTGTGCCCAAAAAAAAACATGATATGATCCTATTGACAATCCCAAAACTCAGTGATACAAATACAACACAAATAATATCCTGCAACTGATTAGTTGCTATAGGAAATGCTCCCAAAATTTAAGTGTTCACAGTGAACATAATAAAGAATAGGTGGAAGTGAAAAAATAAAATCTAAATAAATAAACAGTAGAAACTGGTGTGGAAAAATAAAATAAACTGCAAAGTAATTTCTGCAACATCTATTACTGAAATCCGCTGAAGCTTACGGATTCAAGTGAGATTTGTGAAAAAATAAATGAACGTGAAATCACAAAACAGTGACCCCTAAATCAGGGGTATGTGAAATAGATGGTGTATAAGTGACATAAATAAAATGAACATAATGAATCATGAATATCATACAAAAGACCCTGTCAGGGATCCGGGTATGACCAGAAATGTGTGGGAACACAGGCGTGGTCAGGGCTGGAGAGGTGGAATGGTCAGGCAGGCCGTATGGGTCTGTAATGCACCATCTGGCGGTACCTCTAGCAACCCACAGAATAGGATTCCCCAGAGTGCGGAGTCTAAGTCCCAGTCTGCTTGTTCACCAGGGCCCCTGATGGTGGGGATGGACTTGGAGCAGACAGAGACCAGGTCGCGGCCCCTGAGTACACCCATCTATGGTAAAGGGATCCGCCAGAGGTATATTCTGGAGGAGAGCCTGACGTGAAGAAGCAGATGGGTCCGTGCAGGATGGATGGATGGCTGAGGAGAAGCGTAGTCAGACAGGCCGGGTCGGTAACGGTGGGGAAAACGCGGTACAAGGCAGCAGGCACAGAATAGTTGGGTCACTCGTCGGGTCAGTAACAAGATCAGATCCAATGAGGGTATCCAAGAGAAGTCAGACAGGCCAGGGATCAGGCAGGAGAAGTCAGCAGAGGTTAGGATCAAAGCAGGGTCAGCAACAAATCAGATAGGCAGGAACACAGGATACCAGGTACAGGGGCTCATGGGAAACAACACCAAGGCACTTACTGCAGGTCTGGCCATTGCTTAAATACACCTGCAATCAGCTTCAGGTGATGACTTGATTGCAGGAGTGAGATTCTGGCTGCTGAGAGCACCCGCTGGCCAGCACTGGTACTGCAGCCCACAAGGTGAGTCCCACCACCAGTGGCGAGTCCATTCCTGACAGACCCGATGGCGACAAGTCCCATGAACTACATATACTCCAGCCAAAAATGTGAAGTCCAATACACCTAAAGACGGTGAAGGTGTCTTGTAGTTCTTAGATAGTGCTGGTATTGTGAAGGTGAATATGTAATGTAATAAGATCCAACACTAGGAGAAATGCCCCCTCACCTCCATGAAGTGACCCTGCAGGGCCAAAAATCCTTTCTCATAGATCTCAACCCCATAGAAAACCTTTGGATGGAGTTGAAAGTCCGTGTTGCCGAGCGACAGCCCCAAATCATCACTGCTCTAGAGGAGATCTGCATGGAGGAATGGGCCAACATACCAGCAACAGTGTGTGCCAACCTTGTGAAGACTTACAGGAAACGTTTGACCTCATTGCCAACAAAGGATATATAACAAAGTATTGAGATGAACTTTTGATATTGAGCAAATACTTATTTTCCACCATAATTTGCAAAAAAATTCTTTCCAAATCAGCCAATGTGATTGTCTGGATTTTTTTTCTCATTTTGTCAGTTGAGGTCTACCTATGATGCCAATTACAGGCCTCTCTCATCTTTTTAAGTGGGAGAACTTGCACAATTGGTGGCTGACTAAATACTTTTTTGCCCCACTGTATACCCAACAAGGACCAGCGACGTACTGGTACATCACTTGAGTTTGAATGGTTATACCAGGATGATGCCTACAGCTGCAGGCATCATCCTGGTGTCATTTTTTTCAGCTGGCAATAGGCCTTCATGTAAAAGCAATCCTAGTGGCTATTTAGCTGCAGGATTGCTTTCACAAGCAGTAGGAGACAATGACCCCCTCCCCCGCTGCCTTCCACAGCCTTCTCGGGCAGTCCCGTGCCATCGGGGGAACCTGAGAATGCAGCCGGTGTTTCTGCCAGCTGACCATAGAGCTGAATGGAGAAGAGAATGGTGCCAATCATCTCTATAGCCTAAGAAATCAGAAGCTACGAGCATTTCATAACTTCAGTTTCGCAGGATATAAACAGCGCCATTTGTAAATTGGGAAAGCATCTGATAATACCGATCCTGGTTTGATTAGATAATGTAAGGACAGAGGAGATATCTAGAGTCTAATAGAACCCAGATTTCTGAAAAAAAGAATATATGACAATTCCCATTGAAGTTATAGGGGATATTTGCATTTCCTGTGATAGCATTAAAAGTGATAAAAAAATGAAATAAAATAAAGGGACAGTGTAAAAATAATGAAAAAAAATCAAAATAACTTAAAAAAAGGTACCCTAACCCCCCCTGTGCGCACGAGTGCACCTGCGTTCGTGAGCCTTGACCCTGTGCCAGTATGGAACAGCAGTTTCACCATGCATGTAAGGTATCGCCACGAACGTCAGCTCAAGGGCAGTAATTCTAACTCTAGACCTCCTCTGTAATTCCAAAATGGTAGCTTGTAAAGACTTTTAAAACATTGCCTATGGATATTAAAACGTATGCAGTTTGTCGCCATTGCACGGGGCATGCACAGTTTTAAAGCATGTCATGTTTGGTATCTATTTACTCAGCATACCATAATCTTTTATATGTTACCAAATAATTGGACAATATATTGTGTTTTTGTGCATTAAAAGTAAAAAAAGTGTATTTTTTTTAATTACTTTTGAAAAATCGCTGCGCGAGTACTACAGTATATGATGCCTCGACTACTGTAACTCCCTCCTCACTGGCCTACCTCACCGCAAGCTATCCTCACTTCAGTCTATCATGAATGCTGCTGCCAGACTCATCCACCTTACTAACCGTTCTGTATCTGCCACCCCTCTCTGCCAATCCCTCCACTGGCTTCCAATTGCCCAACAGATAAAATTCAAAACGCTAACACTGACGTATAAAGCAGTTCATAACACTGCCCCAAACTACATCACCGATCTTGTCTCCAAATATCACCCAAACCGTACTCTCCGCTCCTCACAAGACCTCCTACTCTCTAGATCCCTTGTCTCCTCCTCCCATGCTCATCTCCAGGACTTCTCCAGGGCTTTCCCCATCATCTGGAACTCCCTACCCCAATCCATCAGACTATCACCTACTCTGCTCACCTTTAGGTGCACTCTGAAAACTTATCTCTTCAGAGAAGCCTACTCCACCCTCAGATAATACTGGAATCCTCTACTCTTCCAACCACTCCATCCCCCACAGTTATTACCTCTTGTACCACTATCCCCTCCCTCTTAGATTGTAAGCTCCAAGGAGCAGGGCCCTCGAATCCCTCTTGTATTGAATTGTACTGTTACTTTACTGTCTTGTGTACTGTCTCCCACCATAATGTAAAGCGCTGAGCAAACTGTCGGCGCTATATAAATCCTGTATAATAATAATAATAATGTACAGTGAAGGAAATAAGTATTTGATCCCCTGCTGATTTTGAATGTTTGCCCACTCACAAAGAAATGGTCAGTCTAAAAATCGAATGGTAGGTGTATTGTAACACAGAGACAGAATAGCAACAAAAAATTCAAAAGAAATGCATGCCTAACAAATTACAGTATGCAGTGATTTGCATGTTCATGAGGAAAATAAGTATTTGATCCCCTTCACAAAACATGACTTAGTACTTAGTGGCAAATCCCTTCTTGGCAATCACAGAGGTCAGATGTTTCCTGTAGTTGGCCACCAGGTTTGCACACATCTCAGGAGGGATTTTGGCCCACTCCTCTTGGCAGATCCTCTCCAAGTCATTAAGGTTTGGTGGCTAACGTTTGGCAACTCGAACTTTCAGCTCCCTCCACCGATTTTCAATCGGATTAAGGTCTTGAGACTGGCTAGGCCACTCCATGAACTTATTGTGCTTGTTATTGAGCCACTCCTTTGTTGCCTTGGCAGTGTGTTTTGGGTCAATGTCATGCTGGAACACCCAACCATGACCCATTTTCAATGCCCTGGCTGAGGGAAGAAGGTTCTCACCCAAGATTTGACAGTGCATTGCCCGTCCATTGTCCCTTTGATGCGGTGCAGTTGTCCCGTCCCCTTAGCAGAAAAACATCCCCAAAGCAGAATGTTTCCACCACCATGTTTGACAATTGGGATGGTGTTCTTGGGGTCATAGGCAGCATTCCTCCTCCTCCAAACATGGCGTTTTGAGTTGATGCCAAAGAGCTCAATTTTGGTCTTATCTAACAACACTTTCAACCAGTCCTCCTCTGCATCATTCAGATGTTCAGTGGCAAATTTCAGACGGGCCTGGACATGTGCTTTCTTAAGCAGAGGGACCTTGCAGGCACTGCAGGATTTCAATCCTTGTCGGCATAGTGTGTTACCAATTGTTTTCTTGGTGACTGTGGTCCCAGCTGTCTGGAGATCATTGACAAGATCCTCACGTGTAGTTCTGGGATGATTCCTCATGATCACTGACACTCCACGAGGTGAGATCTTGCATGGTGCACCATACCTAGGGAGACTGACAGTTGTTTTGTGTTTCTTCCATTTGTGAATGATTGCACCAACTGTTCTAACCTTCCAACCAAGCTGCTTGGCGATAGTTTTGTAGCCCAGTCCAGCCTTGTGTAGGTCTACAATCTTGTCCTTGACATCCTTGGACAGCTCTTTGGTCTTTGCCATGGTGGAGAGTTTGGAATCTGATTGTTTGATTGCTCCTATGGCCAGGTGTCTTTTATACAGCTAACAAAATGAGATTAGCAGCACTCCCTTTAAGAGACTGCTTCTAATCTCAGCTTGTTACCTGTATGAAAGACACCTGGTAGCCACAAATCCTGCTGAATGATAGGGGATCAAATACTTATTTCCCTCATGAACATGCAAATCACTGCATAATTTGTTAGACATTATTATTATTATTATTATACAGTATTTATAAAGCGCCAATAGTTCACTCAGCGCTGTACATTACAGAGGGGGACAGAACATGTGACAGAACAATACCAATACAATGCAAAACATGAGGGGATCGAGGGCCCTGCTCTTTCGACATGCATTTCTTTTGAATTTTTTGTTGCTATTCTCTCTCAGTGTTACAATACACCTACCATTCAATTTTTAGACTGATCATTTCTTCGTGAGTGGGCAAACATTCAAAATCAGGATCTGTATAGCACTCTGCCCGAAAGCACCTTGGTCAGAACAAACACTGTACAGAGTTCTATTACACAGGGTCCAGCACTGTAAGGCTGCATTACAGGCAAATCTCAAGGATTCTTCTCTCCTATCCAATAAGGCTCGGGTACCATCCATGTTAGCTAACAGCTTTCCAAATGGATTCGATTTCAGTCCATGATTCACAGAGGAACCATTTCGGACCTCCACGTATGCTCCAAGAGTACATGCAGCACATAAGCGACCATCCACCTTACAGACATTGGTGAAAAACTGAAGTATTTCCCATGTAGGAGGGGTTATAGAGGGGAGGAATTCCTGTATGATTGATCTGCCAAAGTTCATTCTCCTATAAGTGGCGCATAAGCCACATAGCCATTAATATAGCCATCTCTCTGTCCCGTGATGTATGATAAAGAAAAAAAACGGTTTTCATTGTTTGAGTGCCTTTATGTTAAACTCCATTTGGCCATTGCCTGAAAGATGGTTTTTATTTCCTGGTTCAGTTTAACCACTTGCCCTCTAGAGGATTTACCCCCCTTAATGACCAGGCCTCTTTTTGCTACTCGGCGCTGCACTAATTCAACTGATAATTGCGCGGTCAATGATGTACCCAAACAAAATGTACGTCATTTTTTTCACACAAATAGAGCTTTCTTTTGGTGGTATTTGATCACCTGTGCGCTTTTTATTTTTTGCGCTATAAACAAAAAAATACCAAAATTTTTGATGAAAAACTATATTTTTTACTTTTGGCTATAAAAATTATATAGTAAACTCAAAGTTAATTATAAATTTAGACCAAAATGTACTCTGCTACCCTGTGCCAAAATGTATCAAAAAGGTAAAACTAATAAACTGTTTGATCAATGCCCCCTGAAGAGCGATATGCGGTGAATTGCTTTTCAAAGGGCATTTGACTGGCAGTGAGGCGGTGATAAGTCATCTCCACACCACCAAATTTAACCCTGTAAATGCTGCACTACTGTGATGCAATTGCACGCGGCTCCATAGACATGTTTATGACAGCGCCCGCCAGAAGTGACATACGGTTTCATTTTTGCCAGGGTTGCGAAGCACAGTGGCATGTGTACACTCCTGAGCAGCTGCATGTCCGTATTCCGGCAGGCGGTCAGGGGCCAGTAAAAATACCACTCAACCGTGTTGTTTGACTGCCCCTGGCTGCATGTGTGAACAAAGCCTTAAAAACCATAAATCCCCTTCAAGTCTAATATATTCATATCTGTAAGCAAGTTGGTGTGTTTTGATATACTGTATGTGTGGTAAACACTCTGAGCTGATCATGTACAGTCTTGTAAGTTTTCAGTAAAGCAAATTAAATGGGAATCAAATCGGGGCATTGACTAGAGCAGTGGTGGGCAACCTTTTTTTTTCAACTGAGCCAAATCTCGCCAAAACCACGATTGAAATTTATTTTGAGAGCCACATTTTTAAAACTGAAAATACATCCCCCATATAGTAATTCATCCCCCATAGTAATTCATCCCCCATAGTAATTCATCCCCCATATAGTAATTCATCCCCCATAGTAATTAATCCCCCATATAGTAATTCATCCCCCATATAGTAATTCATCCCCCATAGTAAATAATCCCCCATATAGTAATTCATCCCCCATAGTAATTCATCCCCCATATAGTAATTCATCCCCCCTATAGTAATTCATCCCCCCTATAGTAATTCATTCCCCATAGTAATTCATCCCCCATATAGTAATTCATCCCCCATAGTAATTCATCCCCCATAGAGTAATTCATCCCCCATAGTAATTCATCCCCCATATAGTAATTCATCCCCCATAGTAATTAATCCCCCATATAGTAATTCATCCCCCATAGTAATTCATCCCCCCTATAGTAATTCATCTCCCATATAGTAATTCATCCCCCATAGTAATTCATCCCCCATAGTAATTCATCCCCCATATAGTAATTCATCCCCCATAGTAATTAATCCCCCATATAGTAATTCATCCCCCATAGTAATTAATCCCCCATAGTAATTCATCCCCCCTATAGTAATTCATCCCCCCTATAGTAATTCATTCCCCATATTGTGTCAATTCACTTACCTTTGCTCCGCGCGTTTCTCTCGCCGTGTTCCCGCGCCGTTCCGGTCTTCAGGGCGGACTGTGAGAGGAGAGGAGTTCGTCACGCTGCCCCGCCTACATCCTGGCTGCCCCGCCTACATCCTGACAGCCAATGTTTGCCACGCTCCGCTGGCTGGATTAAAAGGTCCGCCGGGCCGTAGTTTGCCCATTGCTGGGCTAGCTGCAGAGTCCTGACTTTTGGGGCGGCCGCCCGAGAGGAGGGAGGGGAGCGGGCGCCCGGCACACAGAAGAGCCGCATTAAAATGTGTAAAGAGCCGCATGTGGCTCGCGAGCCGCGGCTTGCCGACCACTGGACTAGAGCAATCTATAACCCTACGGTTTTTTGTTTGTTTTTTTAATAACCAATTTTTGCTGTATATACTAGTTTGCTTTGGATCATTATAATGTTCAAACACTCATTTTAAGTTCAATTTTAACCTTTCTTGCAGATTGCCTAACCTTCTCAAAAAACACATTTTGAAATTGTAAAAGTGACATTCACTAAATTCAGTAAAATCATAGTAAAACATTACTGTATCAAACCATTTCACATACATTTTGTCCCTAATGCTTTGTCCTATGCCCTGCCTGCATTTTTACTGTTCTTTCTGCCTTGAAACTGAGAAATGTCCATGGCGTCCAAAAAGCATCCCTTTAGGTCAAAAGCGGTTTTAGACCAGCTAGAGAACAGTGATAGTAAATCAGAACCACTTGCAGAATTGAGTGATAATGATTCGTGGGGAAATTCGTCATCAGACACTGAAAACGATTTTGCGACTTTGCTCAGTGATGTGCGAACTTGGCGCTCTATTTCAAATTTCAGTGTTTTTGGTTTGATTATACAGTTGCAAGAAAAAGTATGTGAACCCCTTGGGATTACATGGAGTTTTGCATGAATTGGGCATAAAATGTGCTCTGAACGTCATCTAAGTCACAGCAATAGAATAACATTACATGTTATGTGCAATTAAACCATGGCAACATCTAATGTTTGTGTAGTATTATGTTCAGCAGACTGTGTTCTTCTATTGTTGTGACTTAGATGACATTCAGAGCACATTTTATGCCCAATTCATGCAAAACTCCACATAATCCCAAGGGGTTCACATACTTTTTCTTGCAACTGTAAGTATGACATGTTTGTTATTAAAAAAAAAAGCCTCTAAAATCACTTTAAAAGGATTAACTGTTAAAATATGAAGCCAATCAAAGAGCAAGTAATATAAAAATGCATGACTTAGTGCTCTTTCAGGTGTGTGCTGAGACCCTTCCTCTGTGATGGGCCACTTTCTGCTGTGTGTGCATCCATCCTGGAGCTGTGCCAGGCAGCCTGTCTAGAAGTGGATGCAGATGCAGCAGCACACACAGTCGCATGTCAAAATCTGACATGTGCGCAGGAGTGAGTGCACAGATCTGAATGCAGACAATGTGCGTTTGGATCTGTGCACCCCAAATGTTGACATGTGACTCTCTCCATGCAGCCTTCTTTTCTATACAGACTGCCTGTACGTGGCTAAGAGGTGGTTGCACACACAGCAAAAAGCAGCTTAGTGTTGAGGATGGGTCTCCGCACCCCTCTGAAAGAGCCCTTAGACATTCCAATGCCAATCTCCATACCATAAGATTAAAAGAATGCCAGAAAAAAACATTTTTTTTTAGCTTTTCAATGTCAATTGTAGGAAGGGATTCGGTGGGGGGTGGGGGGGGCAAAGGTGCTCCTTTGCCTAGTGCCCTATTCTGCCTTAATCTTTTCTTGCTGGGACATTGCTGCTAAAGCCTGCCTGCCCTGATGACCATTTGTTTTGGTGTAGCAGGCACAGGAGGAGAAAATAAACCTTCCAATTAGGTGACAGACAAAAATAGAGCCTGACAAAACTTTAACTCTTCCTCACTCTATTTGTGTTAAAAAAATGGCTGTGATTGGGCATTAATGCTTTGTAAATTTTAGAAGAACAGTTTAAATGAACAGAAGAGATGTTCCCAGATTAATTTGATAGTCATCACTGCGGTCTGAAGTTAACATCTGAAATTGTAGTTTTAGTGTATGTTGGGTTTCTTCATCTTCCTTTCATGTGGAGGGAGGAGAGGGCAAAGGCCATCATGTTGAATTATGGACTGCACAGTTCGCTCCCTGGAACATATATCTGAGAATTAATAATGGCAGTTCAAAAATGGTACTGAATATTTTTACTTCTTGAAATGTTTACTTCTATAAATAATGCATTGTCTTGAAAAATAAAGTTTTATCCTCTTCATTGATAATGTAATAAATACAATAATCTGAAATATTTTTCACACTGCATTTTTCATACTTTCCACTAGGTGTCACTTTATGATTACCTTTTCATTTCAAAATTGAGCCATATTATTTTCTTTTATCACTTACAGCCCAACTTCAAGCAATTTTTTTTGTTCTCCAATGCAGTGGGGCAGTGCCCGCACTGCACAGGTCAACTGCTCATTTTTTCTAGGGGTCAGCAGAAAGCTCATATTCACCTGATCTGTTGATCCTCTGGAAAACCAAGCTCCCCCATGGTCCAATGGTGGACTGTTCCTATTCATGGAGTGTGCTTACCTCAGAACCAGTCCATTTATAAGAATGCTGGAGCGCAGGGGTGCCGGACTAGTATTGTGGTGAGGATCGGCGGATCAGTTAAGTATATCTCCGCTGTCCTCCCCCCTAGAACAAAAGGAGCAGTTAACCCATGCAGTGCATATCCTCACAGCACAGGAAAAAAATTGCCCGGAGTTGTGCTTTAACATAAAACTAAAGACAATTTTTTGTTTATAAAGATAGCCTAAAGTAGGGTTATGACCCCAGTCAGTTTTCTTTTTGTCAACTGTGTCCCATTGGGGAGATTTCCCTTTACTTCCTGTCCCATAGCCAAACCAGAAAGTAAGAGGCAATCCCTCCAAAGTAGGAGAATCACAGGGAAATTTTCTAGCAGAAACACTAGTTCTGGTGACACCCTAGGACAAAAGTAGAAGAAAATACCAAATTTTGGGTTGTCCCCAGAACAGGAATAGAGGGGAAATCTTTCAGTGGGGTTACTAGTTCTGGTGATAACCAGAGATTCTCTCACTTTGGAGGGAA
This sequence comes from Staurois parvus, assembly GCF_062004578.1. Lineage (NCBI taxonomy): Eukaryota > Metazoa > Chordata > Amphibia > Anura > Ranidae > Staurois > Staurois parvus. The sequence continues at coordinate 178,733 of NW_028318785.1, forward strand.
TTTCTCTCACTTCCTCTTTTGGCTATAGGACAGGAAGTGAAGGGAAATCTCCCCAATGGGACACAGAGGGCAAAAACATAAACATCTGGAAGGGTTTATAATCCTCCCTTACTTCATCTACAATGAAACAGTTTTTCCTATGGGTCTACTTTGGTGATGGGTGCGGTTGGCGGGTGGGTTGTCGTCTGGCTGGGCTGTGATGTATGGCGTTTTATAGATGGTCTTTGTTCCTTGCTGCTCTGCCTTCTGCTGTCATGTTGGGGCTCCGGCCTTGGTGCTTTGCTTCCCCTCCACTGCTTGTGTCGCGGCTCAGTCTAATAAAGTGGAACTCCAGTCAATTTTTTTTTGTTCTACCACACAGTTGGGTTGTGCCCCTACTGCATAGATCAGCTGCTTGTTTTTTTCACCTGACCAGCTGATTCTTCCGAAAACCGTGCTCCCCCATGGTCTAGTAGTGGACTGTTCCTGTCTATGGAGTGTGTTGACATGAGGAATAGTCCATTCCCCCCTTTGTAATGTACAGCGCTGAGTGAACTATTGGCGCTTTATAAATACTGTATAATAATACTGTATAATAATTTACAAGACTGCTGAACCGTGGGGGAGCAGGAACTGAAGGGACCGGTCTGGTGCAAGGAGGATTGGTGGTTCAGGTAATTATATCTCTGCTGTCTGCTGCCCTCTCCCCTAGAGCAAAATGAGCAGTAAATCCATGTAGTGTGGGTACAAATAAAAATGCCCGGAAATCTGCTTTAAAGGATACGTTCACCTTTGGAAACCTGCTACATGTTCCAGCTGTTTTTAGGGTGGACCATGTAACATGTTCCCAATGCTCTAGCCAGACCCGGACTGGCCATAGGGCTCCCTGGTCATTTGCATGGTGGGCCGGGGCTGCCTGGATAGGAGGGGGCTGCCAAGTGACACATAGAGGGACCCATCCATGCATTTCACTTCTATCGCTACTGTTGCCCGCTTCTCCTCCCCTTGCAGGCATTCAGCAACGATAGGAGAGAAATGCATGGATTGTTTCCCCTATTTATTTCCTGCTGCCCTGAGCTCCTGTATACTTCCCCGGTGCTGGGCTTACACACTCTTTTAGGAGCTTACAATCTAAGGTCCCTATCTCACATGCACACACATACTGTAGAAAGGAGCCAGCAGTTTATTGGCGTGTGGGAAGATACCATAGTACCTGGAGGAGACCCATGTAAGCACAGGGAGAACATGCACACTCCATGCAGATAGTGCCCTTTCTGGGATTTAAACTGAGGAGCCCAATGCTGCAAGGAAAAAGAGATGACTACAAAGTCATTGTGCTGCCAATGAAAGTAAGAGGATGGGCAATTATAAAGAGGAATGGGAGTGAGAGGCAATGTTGGAGGAGGATGTAGGTATAGGTCAGGGGTACAGAGAGGAGGGGAGGAGGAAGCAAGGAGCAGTGTGACAACTCTAGCTTGCATAAGGGTTAAGCCCTTTGGGTATACAGCAGGACACCAGCCTTTTTTTTGTTATAGGATACTTGTTCCTGAGGTTTATTTACAGAACTTCTCTCCCTTTAGAGGGGGTACATTTATGGGTTAGATAGACTGCAGTACTCATAAAGAGGATCCAGGGGGCCCCAAAGATTGTTGAAGTGTCATGGGTATAATTGGGTTGGGCTGACTCTGCCTCTCCTGCACTGGACTCACCCAGACCCAGTGGTTGGAAAGGAAGTGGAGTTGGTTTTCTTCTATCCCTACTGAGCACCTTTCAAGTCTTTCCTACTCAGCTTTCTCTATCCTTCTATTCTTTTGGGACTGCATTTGTCTGTCTTCTCACATTCTCTAAGGATTGCATTGATCTATTGGCCTCCTGGACCAGTGTCACATTTCCTTGATGACTTTTCTGCCTGGCTACCCTACTTTATCTGCTCTGAAATACCCACTATCATCCTTGGTGATTTTAACATCCCTATTAATGTTAATAGCCCAGATAATTCTCAACTTTTCAACTTTACCTCATCGTTCAACCTAACACAATATACACAGTCCTCCACTACAGGCGATGTTTTCAAATTATTTACAGGTTACCAGTTTAGAGTTGCAGGGGAGGTCTAACGCTGGAATTATTGCTCACACTATAAAGTTTGTGGCGATACCTCACATGTGTGGTGCGAACACCATTTACATATGTGTGCATGATCTGTGTATGCGTTTGCTTCTGCACGCGAGCACAAAGGGATGGGGGAGCTATTTTTTACATTGTCCCTTTTAAGTTAAATTAAATTAATTTAAAATTGTCTTTGGCTGAATTGTTACCCCTCCTCCCCTTCCCATACTTACAGTTGACTCAGATTATCACTTTGCCTGCCCAGAGCTTGAAAGCAGCTTCTTCCCCTCTCCAGTTATGTGACATATCACATGACAAGGGGAGAGAGGAAGAAGGGCAGTCTGCTCTCACTCTCACAGTGCCACACTGAGACTGAGATGAGATTTTATTCTCAGTGCTGGTTCTCTTCCACCACCTGCAGGCCGAAGGGAGGGAAGCCGAATCCTCCCTCCAGGAGCTATGGCTGCTGCTTCTGTTAGGAGTGAAGGTGCAGTCACACCTGTCAGTGAGGAGTGGAAGGAGCAGCCACATCGCCAGCACCCCCTCTCAACACAGCACCTGTGGCACATACCTGCTTTGCCCCCCCCCCTTCTCCCATCCCTTCAAGGGTACATACTGTATGCATTTTTCCACAATGGACCAGAACTCCCCTTAAGGCTCAGTACGCTGTCTGCTCTACACAATACAGCCAAGTTGTGCTGGATAAAGATGAATACAATTTAATTTTGACATTTCATCAAAATTAGAAGGAAAAAAAGTACACAGTGTTAAATGTGCAACACACCCCATCCCCTATGGCTCTCACGCTGATAGCTTTCTGCACAATAAAAGCCCGTGTTTTACCATGTGGACACTCCGGAGGACCAAAAATCACTCTGGCAGTAGTGGGGAAAAAATGGCAGATAGAAATATGCCCTCGGGTCCAAGGGACCAGAGAATGCCCCTCACCTCATGTCCCACGTAGAAGGTGAAGGCAATCTCCCCAATGGGGTCTCTGGCTGTCATGCTGACTTTGGCATCAATACTTTAAAGTGGAATTCCAGTCATCACTTAACCAATCTTAAAATGCCTCCCCCCCCCAGCCCTCAGAAAAGCATTGCACAAGGATGATGTCAGACGCCAAACGTGACCGACCTCGGACATCTTGGAGACTCTGCCAGGCTTCACCACCTATGCTACACATACATAGCACCATCTGCTGGTGGACCTAGGCTATCTCCTTCTGGTACAGTCACCCAACATCTGGCTATAATACGTTTTACCTCTCCACTACATGAGCCTGTTTTTTATTTCTAAGATGTGAGTTACTACTTATCTTCTTATTAACCACTTCCAGTCCAGACACTTTTACCCCCTTCCTGACCACGGCAATTTTCAGCTCTCAGCTCTATCACACTTTGAATGACAATTGCGTGGTCATGCAACACTGTACCCATATGAATTTTTTACCATTTTTTTGAGACAGATAAAACTTTATTTTGGTGGTATTTAATCACCGCTGGGATTTTAATTTTTTTTGCTATGTAAATGAAAAAGTCCAAACATTTTGAAAAATAGTGTTTTTCTTATAAAATTTTGCAAATACATAATATTTCATCATAAATCTTGGCCAAAATTTATTCCGTTATCTTTTTAGTAAAAACAAAATAAGCCAAATTAATTTATAACCAAAAATTATAATTTTTTTTATTATTATTTATTTTATTATTATTATTATTATTATTTTTGTTACATACTGTCACCCTAGCAGTACAGTGTCACCATGGTGACACTGTACTACAGTTGGGGGGTGATGAAGTTTTTTTTTTTTTTTTACACCGATTGCTTTTACACCCATATAGGATGTAAAAGCAATCATTTCTATTTCTCTCTGTCTGCATTCTTGCAGCCATTGAGAACTACTGAGTGAGCTGTGATTGGTCACAGCTTGTCACATGGTACAAGGCTGTTGTGAATAGCCTTGTACCATATGACCTCTGTGATCATTCACAGATTTCACATGTAGTAAGCAATGATGTCACAAGTGACATCTTGTTTACTACTTTGCATGTGATCACTGATTGGCCAAACAGTGATCACGTGATCGGGACCTCGTATAGAGGTCCCGTCCGACGATCGGTGTTTCATTGTGTCCGGAGGACACAACGGGCACCGGATCGCGGTGCTGCACGCTCCCGGGGAGTGCGTACAAGCAGGGTGCGGGGAGGCTGTTTATAAATGGCCACCCGACCCTGCAGTGCCACCGTCCGACCGTTTATATACAACGGCCGGTCGGGAGGTGGTTAAATACCATTACAATACACACAGAGGCGCTGTGTTCCTTTGTTCCTTCTAACACAGAGTTACGCTTTGCTCCATCGCAGCTTGCCCTTTGTGCCTACTGGACTACCCCTGCACATTTGGAACTTCATACTACATACATGGATTGCTACACCATGCGCCTGTCATTCTTCCTTTACTGATGTTGGACTATCCTACTACAATTCCCCATCCCTATCCCCAGTTCTACAATAAAACTCCAAAATAAAACATCCACTAGATTGGTCATTGAAGACAACAAGCGGAAGTGTGTTTGAGTGTATTTGACTGCAGAAATACACTGTGCCTGGCTGTGAGGCAAAGCAAGGGAAACCCATGGAAAACATACAAGCGGCTCCTTTGGGGGTAGCACTACACAAGTATTGGGAGGGGAGGTTGTATTTAAGTTTAGTTATATGGTGCCTGGAATCCCACTATAATTTGGATACCCAGAGCAGGTTTGTAAAGTTCATATGTTCCCTCAGTCAGTGATTCAGTTTTAAGCTCTAGTGGATCACTAGGAACAGCCCAGTAAATGGCATGTTATGTACAGCCAGGGTCATATATGTTTGTATCCTTGTAAGAAAAGTGAAGAACCCACAATTTATTCAGAAATAACTTGAAACTGACAAAATTAATTGGTATCCATCATTGTCTATTCCATGGTTAAACCCCAAGTTTAGCTAAAATCACCACAAGGGACATAACCTACAGTTAGTGTTATATGTTCTTGTGCCGATTAATCTTCTTGTAGGAGAAATCTGTGGACATCCTACCCCTCAAACCTGCCATGGTATGGAAGTTGGTAATACAGCTAAAGAGTTGACAGCAGTTCTCATCAAGAGATCCTGACTGTGCTTGCCCTTTTCTTCCAGATCCGCCATTTATAAATCCTGGGTCATTCATAGAAGCTGTAGTACTGTTTCTATCTATGGTAGACATGGCAGAAACCTGTAGGCATAGTCGGGACACATCATACTAACTGTAAGTTATGTCCGTTGTGTTGATTTTTAATTTTTTTATTTCAGTTAAACTTAGGCCTCATTAAAAAAAATAGTGCTTTGCTTTTGATTGAACAGATTATTTTGTACAGTAAAACAAATTAAAATGTCATTAATAAAAGGGACCCTTAAAGTGATATTTTGTTGCACAACTTTTCAAGGCAGTCACTACAAAAGGAGATTTCTGTAGCTCTAATTGAGACTTCTGCACCTTCTAAGCATCAGTTTGGCCCACTCTTCTTGAGGAAACTACTCCAAGTCTCTCAGGTTTGAGGGGTTTAGCTCTTTCCATAGCTATTCTAAAGAATTCAGGTCTGGGCTCACAGAAGGCTACTTCAGAATAGTCCAGCATTTTCTTCCTAGCAGTTCTTGGGTTCTCCTATCTGTATGTTGTGGACCATTATCTTGTTGGAGAACCCATGACCTGGAACTGAGACAGAGCTTTCTCACACTGTCCTGCTCCAGAATTCCTTGAGAGTATTGAGGTGTCATTGTATCTCCCACAGATTCCAGCCATCTGTGCTGTGTGCAGCAAAGCAGATCCAAACCAGAATGAGCTTCCTTCATGTTTCCAATAGGTACAGTGTTCTTTTTTGTGCATGATACAAAAGAAAAATAACAATGTAAAAATACTGCAAGGGATATCACATAGGACTGACAAACCAATAACAATAATAAATGTTCTAAACTGCAATCATACACTTATATGATAGCGGGGTTTGTGGTCAATTTGCACAAAATAGAAAACTAAGGAAGAAAGAAAAGAGTTAGGAAGAGGAAAGAGCCAAAGAACAGAGAGGAGGGGGGAGAAGAGAAGTACTAGTCCACAAAAGAGTGGTCTCAATGGGGAGCTCAAATAAAATAACCAATATTTAGTTATGCACAGCACTGGATTGGTTTGGGGCATAGGTAAGTATTGGGGGTGGGGAGCTGCTGTACACAGAAGGTTTTTTTACCTTCATGCATAGATGAAAAACCTTGAGCCTTAACAACCACCTTAACCACTTCAATACTGGGCACTTTCACCCTCTTTCTGCTCAGACGAATTTTTAGCTTTCAGTGTTGTTCCACTTTGAATGACAATTGCGCATGTAACAATGTAACATTGTACGCATATGCAATTTGTATAATTGAGACTTACAGAGCTTTCTTTTAGTGGTATTTAACCACCACTGGGTTTTCTATGTATTGCTAAACAAAGGGAAAAAGACTGAAAATTAAAAAAAAAAAAAAAAAAAAAAACAGCTCACCTTTCCTCACACAGACACAGTGGGGGTTATTTACAAAAGCTGGAGAGTGCCAAATCTGGTGCAGCTCTGCATAGAAACCATGCTCCAAATTAGCTTCCAAATTTTATTACCAAATCATAATTGAACAAGCTGAAGTTAGAAGCTGATTGCCTACCATGCATAGCTGCACCAGATTCTGAGTGCTCCAGTTTTAGTAAATCTCCCCCACTGCATGAGGAAACGACTGCCGATAACCGGCAAGTCTGTTTACATGTGATCAGCTATGATTTGACACAGCTGATCACATGGTAAAGGGCCGTTGTGATTGGCCCTTTACCCTGATCTGTGACCAGCTGCTTCCCCAGGGGCGCACAGGGGGTGGGGTTATGGGAGACCGTCCATGGATGCCCTCCCAGAACTAGACAACTGCGCAGTAGCTGTCCTTGGTCTATAACACAGCACTGAAGTTAAACTGGTTAAACTTCTTAATAATATTTGCAACTGTAGTCACAGGAACATATAGCTGCATGGAGATGGTCTTATACTGTAGCTTTTTTAAATAATAATGTTTAACATGCTGGTGTGTAATTTGCTTTCTGATCTTCTGAGACAACTCTTTCCTTTTCTTTTTCTAGTCCATATTCACAGTGTAGTGCACAGGATAATACCAAAGAGAAGTATCAGAATGAATGCTTTTCTCCATTCCAATAGGCTTCTTCAGACTGAGCAATTACATGACTGAATCTGGGATATTAATTACACAAAACTAGACTAATAGTCCTGCATTGTATGTGAGGACCTACCCACAACCCAGAGTATCAGAGAGAAGGCTGTAAGTCTGCCAGAGGAAGGAATATGGTAATACACCTTATTCTTCCACCCCTAGAACTGACTAACATTTGCAGTGCTGGACAAGGGGGGGCAAAGTAAAGGTATTTTATGTTTATGTATCTCTACCCTCTGGAGGTCCGCTGTTTTTCTGGATCCTTTCAAGCGTCTCACAGCCAGGCAACACAAATGTTCCACATTTGTATCCACAGGCAGTGAACAGTCAATGAGTTTAGTTTTTGTTATTTTATTAGGGGATGTAGCCAGCTGTTGAGCAGGAGGTAGACATTTCTACAGGCCTGATGCGGTTGCTACAAGCAACAGCATAGCACAGTAGTCAAAGTTATAGCAATACAGCACAACTCCACATTCCTGCTTGATTCCTGTGATCACTTGACAGCACATAACAATTCTCTGGCTTGATGGTTGCCCATTACTAGGGGTAACGGCCATGCAGGTTGCTATAGGGATATTGTAGATGAGAACCCCCAAATGTTGCGTTACCCTCTTGAGGCCTGCTGTGTTTCTGGATCTCTCCAAGCTTCACACAGCCAGGCAACATGCATTTTCCACATTTGCATCCACAGTCAGTGAACAGTCCATGAGCTTGATTTTTGTTATTTTATTAGGGGATGTAACTTGGATAGGGTAATAGGGATTATGGGATGCCCAACTTAACTGAATCAATGCACAGGGACAACTTCCTTCCTATTTACAAAACAGATCCTGGACTGTTCTTTTCTTTGAATGCGGCCAGTCATTATGGATCATTACCAACTGCCTTTACGGGCTTGGGACTCGTAGCCCCCAGAAAGTTAGCATGGCTTGTTACAAACAACGTGCAGAGATGTCTCCTCTCCCCTGTAGAAGTGCTCTGAGCTCCATATCCTGCAGACACTACCAGCCCTCCTGACTACTCTGAAGATCTCCCAGGACAAGGACAAAGTATTAAGCACAGCTTTGAAATCTTGCTACATGTGTCAGTCTCTCCCCCTGGGTATGGTGATGTACTCACTCTGTCCTCCTTGCTCCCACAGCTACCAGGCCTTGATCCTGTTCAGGCTGTGATGCTGAATTGATCCTCCTGAACCAGCCTGAGCCTAGCCTGGAGGCCAGCCACCCTAGACCTAGAGGACCCTTCCCAGGCCACTGACAGTCTCCTCAGCACTCCCTCTTCCACCCAACTCCCCTGCAGGCCTGACTATCCTATATTTATGAGTTGGTCTCACCACTCTACCAGGGCCTCCAAGCCTAGGATTGGTTAGACTCCAATAAACATGCAGATTATATCTTCCCCTTTTCTGCCCACTGGCTTCTAGAAGGTTCCATGGTCCTCCACAACCAGGTGGATGTAATAGAGTCCCAACCTGTTAAGCCATCCAGCTTGACCTGCAGTAATCTGACCTTGACCACAGACCCACACAGTTACCATGAGTCATAGACAATAGATGTACCTACACTACACTAGTAGCATGCTAGAAAGTGTTACATTTAAATCCTGGAGTTTGGCTTTGAATTCTACAACAGCCTAAGAATATCAGAAATGTATAATTAAAAAATGTTGTTCAGAAAGTCACAAAAGTTCATAGTGACACTAAAGTTTTGTTTAAAAAAAACCCAAACAAACAAATCTATACTTACCCGTTCTGTGCAATTGTTTTGCACAGAGCAGCCCAGATCCTTTTCTTTTCGGGTCCCTGCTGGCACTCCTGGCTCCTTCCCCTTTGAGCAATGCCCCCCCCCCCGGGAAAGCCATTCGCCCAGGGGGCACAGCTGCGTGCTCGTCGCCGAGCTACTGCTCTATACATCCCCCCACACTCTTTTCTCTTTTTGCTCACTGGCTGTGATTGACAATTGGCTGCTCTCTCAGCCAATGAGGAGGAAGAGTCCCCAGACAGTAGAGGCTGCCGAGAAAATTGCTGGACTGGAGGGAGCTCAGGTAAAGATTGGGGGGGCGGGCACTGCACACAGAAGGTTTTTTACCTGCATGTATAGAATATATGAAGGTAAATAACCTTCAGCCTTTAGAACCACTTTAGGAGAGCCATTAACACTGCATATGTATTGCATGATCAGTATAGTGTTAAATGATAAGTTCGCCTTTTTATAAAAAATAATAATGCACATTTTTTTTGCAGGTAAAAATGTGCATTTACCTTTTTCTTTTTTAGGAACCAGTAGATCGCTAGTGCCATGCAGGTCTCCTGCAGACTGCCAGTGTAATCAGTCTGCTCATACCTTGTACGAGCAGATGGTTTTACACAGGAAGAATAAATGAACTACCACAGTGCTCAACAGTGCCATGATAGTTCATTGAGGACTACACGCTGACAGCCGCAAAGCCACACTCTGTTTGAATTTTGGCATGAAGCATAGGGAGAAGATCTCCGGTTCACTGCCACAAGGTGGGGGGGGGGGATTGGGGGAAGAGGGGTCTTAGGCTGAACATGTTACACCATAAATATGGATGTAACATCTTCAGAAAAGTGAACTTATCCTTTGAGGGTGAACTTTGGTTGAAAATTGTTAGAAGGCCTATAATAAAATAAGGAATTATGAAATAAAGTCAAAGTGCGCCACAATTCCACACATACTATATATATTCACAATGTCACAAGAGGTCATTTAACACTGTACATGTAATGCATAATCTATGTACAATTAAGGCTGAACTTTGGTTGAAAATGTTAAAACGTCCCTAATAAAAAAGGGATTGTAAAATAAAGTGAGTTTGTTGTTATCCTCTGTATTTATTCTTGATGGGTTTCTAAAATAATTTAAAACTGAACTTCAGAAAATTGAATGGCAGATACTTACCATAATTTTCCTTTCCTGACGAGCTCCATGTCAGCACAGCTGGGTATGGGCCCTGCTCCCCCATGCTTCCAGGACCGATGCTTCCAGGATAAATTTGAGCCCACCTGCAGCCTCCACATTCTGTAATTAGTCCTACCAAGCTCAGTGAAAATTGTGCTGACATGGAGCTCCTCGTAAAAGAAAATGACATTAAATGTATGTCATTCAATTTTCTATTTTCCTTGAGGGCTCCATGTCAGCACAGCTGTGAACTAACTAACCACACGGGGGGGGGGTTAATGCTACACACTCCTTAATTCTGGCTAAAAGCAGAAGCCAGGATGCCTCTGCCGAACTCAACTGTCTTTAAGGCTGCTTCTATACAGTAGTGAGCCATGATTGTATATGTTGACGCTTACGTAGCTGCCTTGCAGATTGTTTCTGGGAACACTCAGCCTGCTGCTGCTCACAAGGTTGAGACCCTTCATGTGGAGAGTGCCGTGATCCCCCTAGCGCAGCCAACTCTTTCAACTTGTAGGCAAAGGAGATGAGCTTCACCAACCAAGAGGCAATAACAGGGGCGGACTGACCATTTGGAAACTCGGGCACTGCCCAAGGGCCCGGGGTCAGTAGGAGGCCCCATGAGATGCCCCTGGTACCTTTTTTATAGGCTTTTTTGAGTTTGGGCAAGGACGCTGGGGCCCCATGATCCCCTATTGCCCAGGGGTCCCATGAGTTGTCAGTCTGCCCCCGGGCAATAATCTTGTTGGAAGCTGTGAAATTATTTAACGCTCCATCTGGAATGACCAACAGGTGCTCTGACTTCCTGATGCCAGGTGTTGCCTTTCTGTAAAATTTTAAGCTTGGCTCACATCCGATGGGCTAATTTCTTGGGCAGTCCCCAAAAGGGACATAGGAAGGACAACTTCTTAGGCTTAGGAGGCAGGAAGGGGCGGGGCCAAACTTGACCTTTTCAAGAAAAGTCAAGATTTGCAGATATTTATAGTCGTATGTATCTGTGGATGTACTGATTGTTTCTACATGTGGTTTTCACTGATGGAGGCCTGAGCACAGTGCTGTCATAGGCCAAGTCTGAGTTTGCAACAGGTTTACTTTAGGAGCAAATGAAGTGATTATGAGAGATTTTTGTACTTGGTGTAATGCTTTTACCCACAGCGGGTAATCTATGACATCCCAGACAGAGCTTCCTTGACTGTATAATGTAATGATGTTCTCTGTGTGACATCCAAGATTTTGGTGACTTGTATCAATATCATGTGATGTTGGCCAAATAAGCACGGAACATTTTTTTTGTGTTCGTTATAAAGATTCCACTACTGCTGGCTTAGTGTCTGAAGTGTAAAAATGCAATTAATTTTGCTGTTTATTAAAGAACTTTTAAGCACTACTTACCTCTAAGGGCTCCTTCACCCAGGTGGCTGTGCCACAGTTTTATAAACCCCCCCCCCCACAGCTGTCATCCTGAAGGGAAGCCTATCCTGCCCTCAGCTAATAATGGAATCTCCTACTCTTCTAACCAGTCCATCCCCCACAGTTACTACCTTTTGTACCACTAGCCCCTCCCTCCTAGATTGTAAACTCCAAGGAGCAGGGCCCTCCTATCCCTCTTGTATTGAACTGTATTGTTGCTGTATTGTCTCCCATTATATTGTAAAGCGCTGAGCACACTGTTGACGCTATATAAATCCTGTATAATAATAATAATAACTTCTTGTGTGATATTGACTCTGAAGGCCACTTTAGGCACAAATTCGAGCACTGGCATGAGTACCACCCTGTCTAGGAAGAATCTGAGAAAGGGTTCTTTAAATCCCAAGGTCAGTAATTCCGATATTTTTCTGGCTGATGTAATTGCAACCAGGGGACTGCTTGGTAGCTGAGTGAATGGAATTATTGTATGCGAACTCCGCTAACAGAAGGAGAAATACCCAGTCATCCTGTAAATATGCGGAGAAGCATCGGAGGTATTGTTCTAGAGTTTGTTTCGTTCTCTCCATCTGTCCATTTGTTTGTGGGTGATATGCAGAGGAGAAGCGTAATTCAATCTCTAATGCCACACACAGAGCTTTCCAGAACTTGGATGTAAATTGTACTCCTCGATCGGATACAATATTGATAGGAACGCCATGCAATCTTACTATCTCTTTAATGAAGGCAGAAGCAGTTTCCGTGGAGGAAGGAGTCCCTTTCAAGGGAATGAAGTGAGCCATCTTTGATAGGCGGTCAACCACTACAAAAATAGTGGTGAATCCCTCCGATAGGGGAAGTTCCACAATAAAATCCATAGAGATCATATTCCAAGGTTTTTCCGGTACGGGTAAAGATTCCAACAGGCCCCAGGTCTTGGCTTTGTCAGATTTATTTCTAAGACAAACTGCACAAGATTTCACATAGTTCTGGCAATCTTTCATTGAGTTTGTCCACCAGAAGGAACGGGAGACCAAATTTGAGGTCTTGTGGATCCCGAAGTGACCCGCTAAGGGGTGATTGCGACACCTTTTGAGGATAAGAGTCCTGAGTTGTTCGGACACAAAGATTTGTTCCTTAATGAAAATACAGACCGTCCTTTAGCTGAAGATGCATATCAATAGAGGGTGGATGATCGTCCATCACTTCTCTTATTAGTGTTACAAGATCTGTCTGCAGAACCAAATAGTTCTTGGCTGGCAAAATCGTGTCAGGTTCAGACTGTACAATTGGGTCGGGAAACATACGGGAGAGTGCGTCGGGTTTACCATTCTTTGATCCAGGACGGTATGTCAAATGAAAGACAAACCGGGAGAAGAATAGTGCCCATCTTGCTTGTTGTGGCCTTAGACGTTTTGCCGTTTTCAAATATTCAACGTTTTTGTGGTCCGTGAAGATGAGAATGGGATGGGATGCTCCCTCCATTAAGTAGCGCCATTCCTCAAGTAGTGATATCAATACCTAAATAAACAATGCAGAAGGGATTTGAGTCCCTGTCTTTGTGACAAAATGGCTCCTACAGCATTCTCAGAAGCCCCCACTTCAAGGACAAAGGCTAGAGCAGGATCTGGGTGCTTCAGGATAGGTGCGGAAGTGAACAAGGTCTTTAATTGTTCAAAGGCTGCTTGGGCCTCAGGAGCCCACCTGAAGGTAACATGTTGCCTGGTTAGCTGTGTTACTGGTGCAATGATCCCAGAAAAGTTTTTGATGAATTTCCTGTAGAAATTTGCGAATCCTACAAAACGTTGCACTGCTTTCCTGTGTCTTGGAACGGGCCATTCTAATACAGAGGACACCTTTTGGGGGTCCATAGAAATGCCCTCGGGGGTGATCACAAGTCCGAGGAACTGAATAGTCTGTCTCTTGAATTCACATTTTTCAGCCTTTGCGTAAAGGTGATGTTGACGTAATCTATCCAGAGTCTATTTTACATGATCCCGATGTCTTTCAATTGAACTGGAAAAAACTAAGATGTCATCCAGGTAAACGATAATGAATAGATCCAAATAGTCCCGAAATATATCGTTTACAAGGTATTGGAAGGTTGCTGGGGCATTACAGAGACCAAAGGGCATCATCAGGTATTCAAAATGCCTGAAACGAGTTTGAAGGGCCGTCTTCCATTTGTCACCTTCATGAATTCTATCTAGATTGTAAGCGCCTCTCAGATCCAGTTTTGAGAAGAAACATGCTCCTTGTAGCCTTTGGAATAACTCAGGAATTAGAGGAAGGGGATAACGATTTTTGGCCGTTATCTTATTCAGGTCACGGTAGTCCACACAAGGTCTGAGGGTGTGATCCTTCTTCTCAACAAAGAAGATGCCAGCTCCTGCTGGTGATGTAGAAGGCCGAATAAACCCTTTTTCCAAACTCTCATTAATATAACCCCGGACGACCTCTAATTCTACTTCGGATAGGGGGTAAATTCGTCCGAAAGGAATTTCGGCGCTGGAAAGGAGCTCAATCGGACAATCATAGGGGCGATGTGGAGGAAGAGTATTGGCACTCATTTTATTAAATACATCCAGATAATCGTGGTAAACAACAGGAACGAGTTTCATGGTCTCGGGATCAGAGTGAATACTAAGAAGAAGAGTTGCTGCGCTTGGTTCTTTAGGAATGCAGTGATTCAGACAGTATTCAGAAGGGAGAAAGATCTCTCCAGACAACCAATTGATGGATGGGTTGTGTGCTTTTAGCCAGGGCATGCCGAGAATAACTGGAAATATTGGATAAGTAATAATATCCAGACCAAGAAATTCCTAGTGTCCCGAGGAGGAGTGGCATAACATTGGCATGGTCTCTTGTGTCACAGGACCAGAACCGATATGAGAGCCATCAGCTAGATGGACTAAAAGTCTTTGTGCCTTGGTACGGAGAGGAATCTTGTTTTGGGTAGCAAACTTTGCATCCATGAAACAACTACACACACCAGAGTCTATAATGGCTGGGACCATAATCGTCCTTTTGGACAGTTGTAATTGAAAGTGGAAGGAGAGATGCGTTCGGTTTGCTCCTTGGGGATGCATCATATAGAACCAACTAGGAGAGGACTTATGAGGTCTTACTGGACACGTCAATACATAGTGACCTGCGTCACCACAGTAGAGACAGAGATTGAACTTCTGTCGTCGAAGACGTTCTGCAGAGGACAACGGTGGTCTCCAAAAGCTCCTTCTAGGAGAATTAAGATGTTCTCCTTTGTTGATAAGTAACTCTGATGGGACAGCAGTAGTAGAGGACACAGGGGTCCCCATTTCTGAACATATCAAGATCTCCCCGTTAGTTTTCTCATCCTGTCTCTCCCGGATCCAACGATCGATGTGGATAGCCAAGTCTATCAGGTTCTCTAGCCGGGTAGGTACCCCCACTTGAGCAAGCTCATCTTTCAGAGTGTTAGAAAGGCCAAGAAGGAACTGGTAGCGGAGAGCAGACTCATTCCATTGAGTGTCAGAACTCCATATGCGGAAATTGGTAACATATTCCTCAATAGACCTTTGGCCCTGCTGTAGCTTGCTAAGCATAGATTCAGCAGTCTGACGCAGGAAAGGATCAGCGTAGAGTTGTGCCATTGCTGTGAAAAAAGAGTCTACCAAAGCTAGAGCCGGATCGTGTTGCTCACAAAGGTGGTGTGCCCAGGATTGGGGTTCATTCTTAAGGAGTGAGATAATGAACCCTACTTTGGTGCTTGGTGATGTAAAGGTTCTTGGAAGCAGGGAAAAATATAGCTCGCAGGAGTTGCGAAAAGTTTGGAACTTCCTGCAGTCTCCCGTGAAAAACTCAGGTATTGGAACCCGGGGTTCTGGTGGAGGAGAAGTTCCATGAATCATACTGAACTCTGTTTGAGTAGTTACATCTGAGACTGCAGAGAGCTCCGTGGCTGTGGGGTCATCAGACTCAGGTAGAAGTTGACTCTCCAGATGCTCATGGTCTCTTTGCAAATCTTGCACCAAGTAAAACAAGGCAGATACTGATTGACAAATGTCCCCCAATGCAGAGGCCTCCCTTTCAGACTCCATCATTGGCTGATTGGTACTGTCACATACCTGATGGGAGAATGAAATGACGAGGTCGGCCTCACTTGTGGCACTAGCCCTGACCTCACTGGAGTTGGAACAGAGGGAGTCTAGGACACAGGGGAACAAAAGCGCCAGTAGTTGTTGTTTGCAGCTCTTGCAGATGATGACCCTGGAAGACTGATAATCTTCTGATTCAGGCACAGTAGTAACAAGCAGGATCTTTTTTCACAGGTCTTGTAGATTGCCAGGCGTTCACCAGAGCAAGGCAGGTAGTGAGGGTAAGAGACAGGAGCAGTGTCATGGGAATAGCCAGGGTCATCAACAGTCAGGCAGCATGGTACAGAATCAGAAGGAAAGCCAAGGTCAGGAGCAGAGCCGAAGTCAGGAACCAGTATCAATCAGGAGAGCAATCAGAGTCAGCTGAGGAACAAGCCGGGTCAGCAACAAAGGAATCACACAGGAATAAGCAGGACATGGGGGAGCTGAAAACCAGTCAGCACTCAACATGGGCAGAGACACTCTTTAAATAGGCTGTCTGGCGCCAATCTTCGGCGTGCGTGTGCACGTGCGCGATCGCGCTTTTATGCGCGCATGCGCACAACCGGTAATTCTTCTCTGGGAATTCCTATGCGCATGCGCGTTTCTGATCGCGATTTGTCTTGCCAGAAATCCCTTACAGCATCTGATGCAACAAAGTCCAACACCAATCAGAGATACCATTTCAGAAACAACAATCCCTTAGGAGGGTTTTAACCAAATTACAGCATGAAGAACAGTATAATTAAGTGTTGGATGTTCACTGTATGCCAGTAAAGGCAGAGATAGCTGAACTGTGGACCTATAGTATACTTACACGTAGACCTAAATCAAGCCCCACCTGCAGAAACTTCAGAATATGACAGACTTGTGAAGAGCCCAGTGTAAAACTTTGATCAGCAGCAATCCTGTTATTTGTGCCATAGGCACTGTTAGTGCTGTCCTTTGCTTTCATAAGAATATTCACAACCTTTACAGAGCACCCGAGATCTATTAGCCTCTGCCTCTCAAGACCTAAGACATCAGCTTGAGCCTGTCAGGTGCTGGACGAATAGGACTTTGGAGAATATTCGATCTTACTGGCAGAGGGAGTGGATCCTTGACACTCATTAGGAGGAGCAGAGGGTACCAAGGCCCCTTCGGCCAATCTGGGATTACCAGGAGAACTGTCACCTCCCCCCCAACAGCCTCAGCAGGAAGCTGAGAATCAGAGGAAGCAGCAGAAAGGCATAAGCTATCTTGGAGATCCACTCTGCGATCAGCACCTCCACCCCTATTGCCTGCAGATGCTGGACCCTGGAATAGAACTTCAACAACTTGGTGTTGACTGGGGATTTGAAAAAATTACCAAGCTTCATTCGTTCTCAAAAGACTTGAGGGCAGTCTGGACCATTCATTGTCATCAAGGATTGTCCTGGACAAATAGTTCACCTGAAGATTCTTCCAACCAAGCACATAGACCACAGAATCAGAAAAACCTCCTTCAGGAGGGAGAGATTGTGAGTGCCCCTTTGTTTATGGATGTAGGCCACAGTCCTTGTGCTGTCTAACTTCACCAGGACAGGTCCACCCCAGGTGAGGTGATAGAAGGCTAGGGGAGCCTGAAATGCTGTTCTCAGGTCCAGGATGTTGGACACCATATTGGACCCTTGAAAAAGGCCATTGGTCTTGAGCCAATTGCTCCAGAAATAGGGGTCCCCAACTATATTGCTTGTGTCTGACTGCACTCCAATCACAAGTTTAGGCTCACTTTAATAGAGAGCATATTCCATATCTTCTGACCTCTGCCTGCCACTGGTCCAGAAATCCGACTTGAAAGGGTACAAGAGTTCAACTGAGCCTATCGGACCTGCTAGAGCGAGGTGAAATCTGAGGCATGAAGGATGAAAGATCTCCCAAATATGACCTGAATGCTTGCCTTGAGGGACCTTGTGTCCATCACCAAAGCTATATCTATGTCCAAAGTGGAGCCACCAATTGCCTATAAGACATGTATGGGTGGCACAATCCCCAAAATACCAGAAAGCATCCTGACATGGAGCTCTTCACTGACTTCTTGGATTATGGGCTAGATTACCAGTTTTTTCTGGACTCCCAGCCAGAAATGCAGAGGCTAACCTCTCTGGAGTGAGCGAGGAAACTGACTCTTGAACTTTGGTCTCCTTTAACTCAACAGGCATTCATCTTGAGGCCACTCCTCCTGCCCGCACACTTCAATCAGCTGGAAGTTGGAGATATCTAATCCAAGGGTCCCAAACACTGTCAAACCTCGAAGACTGATCTTTCAGAATGCTGACCAGCTTTTCATAAAGCATGATCCATGTAAGCTTATGTTTCAATACAGCTAGGTCTACTACTGGTTTCTTTCAGACAGTCGCTATGGAGAATTTCACCACAAGAAACATAAAATATATTAGTGTTTGAGTGTGTTTAGGAACATCAGCAACAGGCTCATTAAGAAAAGCTACTCTGGGGTTTTTCACTGTATTTACCATTGTCACTGAACAGTCTGCAATATTTCAAGCAGTATCATCAAACCTGCCCATTTCTCCTCTGTTAACTACAGACTAATTCCTTCGAATGGTATGAAGATGAGGAGAGGGGGTGTTCTGTAGTTCTAACACACTTCCTGTCCTATGATGACAGCACTGCTCCTTTGTACTGTAGATACAGTGCTTCGAGTGAGTATTGTCACCCTAGGACAGAAAGCATATTTTTTGCAGCATCACCAATTGAAAAAATGCCTGGGAAAAAAGGAAACAAATGCTGCTACCACAATGAAGGAATAGTAAGCTACAAAATACTGTATATCGTGCGTGAGATTGGATTTGGACACAAATTAAGAGTTACAGTATCACCAGGCATCTTCTGTGAAGGGTTTTGGCAACTTTGTGGTTTTCAGCAGCCACGATGGAATGGGAACTGTATCTGTTAGCCATTAGCACAGAAGAGGTGGGAGATGCTGTGACCAGAAATATATTTCCCATAATCTTTGAATGGTAGCTTTCAGTAGGGAATCGAAGAATGGTTGGGAGACAAACAGGGGAAGTCCAGACATGTACTGTAGTGGATCTACAAAGCAGACATACTTACACTTTAAAAGCTACCTTTAAGCAACATGTTTCACTTTTTTTTTAAATGTGCTTTATTGAAGTCAAGCTCACATTACAGCATAAATGCACAAGACAACATGGTACAGTGCCAGAGAGAATCATTGGAAGAGTAGCAAAGGGCAAAATACCAAATAAGACAGCAGGAGGATAGGGGGCACTTCAATATTCCCAGGAAAGGAAAAGGTAAGGGGGAAGGGAAAAGGGATGGGGGTAAAGAGTTAGGAAGGAAAAGGGGAGGGGGAGGGAGGACAACCCCAAAGAGAGGGAGGGGGGGGTAAACACTGATCAGATGTCCATGGAGCCCATACCCTATCATACTTCCAAGGGAAACCATGGTTGATATAGGTGATTTTATACAGCGGCAAAAGCTGCACCTACTAGGGCTTCCCAGGCAGACAGCTCAGGGGAAGCTGATGAGGACTATTTTAACAGTATCTCCTTTTTATCACAGTTAGAGATCAGAAGCTTGGCATGATGTGAACGCTGGTCATCCTCATGGATACCCAGTAGGGCAACGTGTTTCACTTTAGCAACATTACATGTTACATCAGTATTTAGGGTGTAACGTGTAACATGTTGCTAAGTATCCACCCCCCATATTATTTTTTTTCTTATAGGTGAATATAGCCTTTAAATTAATTCTATAATTTGGCAAAAGCATTTTTTTTTAATTGTAGTCACATTACGTAGCCCCGTTAGTTCAAACTATTTTAAACATTTTGGCTCTTTCCATAACTTTGAAATCAACCTGTAAGTTATCAGTTATGATTTAACCAGATTTATTACTAACCTTCAGAGAGAACTGGAATGAATGTGGGTGGACCTTTTGCATAGTAGCAGATAATCTACATTTATACTCGTTTATAATGTGTTATGCCAGATGGATTAGACAGAAGCTTTTTTACAGGCTCAAAACACACAGGTCAACGCATACAGGTATATGGAATCCTCTAAGCATTGGCAGTTATCATACCATCCAAATTAGAGCTGCTGCCGAAGATTAAAAAACACAAATCATTGACAAGGATAATTTAAAAAAAAGGAACTTGGATGTAAACCCATCATTTCCAAGAGTAGCAATGGGTTTTAATGACCTCCTACAAACCACTGGAGGGTTGGGTCGTTTTCAGGTTCTCAATACTGCTGTGTTGCTCTTTCCTATGATGTTTATGGCTTCACATAATTTCCTGCAGAATTTTACAGCTGCAGTACCCCTACATCGCTGTCGTATTCCACATTTGGACAATGCTTCAGTTTCTTTTAATCTTAGCAACATTGCAATGTTTATACCAGAGGATGACACCCTGAAGAGCAAAAGTTGTATAAAGTTCAGAAATGCAGAGCTTGGCCTGTGGACTAATGTCACTTCAACAAACAACACTGAATCCTGTAAGGATGGCTGGGTCTATGACAAGAGCACCTTCATCTCCACTATCGTCACAGAGGTAATGCACAGAATACGATGATGCTAAATGTAATAAAGGCTTTCAGAATGTTCACACAGCACAATTTGTGAAGATTCAATTATTCAATCATGTGAAAATAAAATACATGTTTACTTATTTCTGCATATGATTGGTAAATATTTACAAAAATGTAAGACTAGACCTACATCGGTAATGTTTAGAATATAACAAGAGCACTGGGTTACATAGATCATTATTTTTATCAAACTAAACAAGATTGCACCTAACAATTCCAATCTGAATTTGAAAATAAAGTAAAAAAAAGTCCCAATAAGTGTTGTTTACTAAGACTGACGATTGCAAAATCTGGTGCAATTCTGCATAGAAACCAATCAGCTTCCAGGTTTTATTGCCAAAGCTTATTTGAACAAGCTGACGTTAGAAGCTGATTGGCTACCATGCACAGCTGTACCAGATTCTGAGTGCTCCATTTTTAGTACATCTACCCCATTGTTTTGTATTGATATATTTCACATCACTGCAATGCGTTGGTGTTCTCCTTAAAAAAAAAATACAAGGCATGTAGACAATGCACCGCAGCACATGCAAAAACACACAACAGTGCACATTGCCAGCGCACATCAATGCATGTGCACAGATGTGCTCTCTGTGGTGTGAACCTATCCTTATTGTTGACACTTTGCAAAACTGTAGAATTCTATTGAAAGGTATTCTTAGCTGCACTGTTTTCAAAATTGAAGTTTGTTTTAGTTTAATTCAGTAGATGTAATGATCTGCACATTGCAACACACTTTTGTTCTTTTCTGACATTTTAGTTTCAATTACTTACTAGGATAATCAGTTCAGAGCTTGAAAGCATTGTTTAGGGACTGTTCCAAATACCTTCTTGATTGTCATTCAGGGCAAACATTGGCTATTGCATCCTTTGTTTTGTTTTCTTTTGGGTTACTTTTAGTAGCCGAATCATCTTAAAACCTCCTACACACAATGAAAATGTCGGACAAACAATCATCTGGTTTTTTTTGCATGCTAGTCTCATATTGAAAATGAAGAGGTTACTAAAGTTATGAAAATTCTTGTACTCAATTGTTTTTGGATGAACACTGTACTGATTAAACATAAATCATTTGCTCCGGTATCATACAAGAAAACTTTCCGTGCTTGTCCCTTTGGATAATTTTGCATGAACTGTCGTGATCAGCTCTCAAAAACTGTGTATGAATAATCATATTATCGAATGATTGTTCTGAAATATTTTTCGTATGATTTTCTCATCATGTGTACTAGGCTTAAGAGTATTGCTAGTAATTAACCTAGAGCTACGCAGGAGATTTTCAGTAGCTAAATTGCACTAATAAAATCTACCACAATCATACAATGCTGTAATTCAAAGTGGATCCATGATGCAGTCTGTAACTAGTATTAACACAGCAGGTTTTTTTCCTGAATACCCCTGTAACATAGTTTTATCAACTATTAACCTCCCTAGTGGTATTCCTGAGTGTAGCTCGGGGTTAATTATCATTGCCAAAAGCGGTAACCCCGAGCTGCACTCGGGATTACCCTGCAGCGTTGCTCAGGGATTCCCAGCTTCACTTACCTTGTCCTGGGCTCCTGCGATGTGTCCCCTGCAGCGTCCCCGGCCATCTCCTCCGGCGGATGCCAGCATCCGTCTTCTGGGTTCCGGTCCCTGCGAGCATCAGGATGTACGGGGGCCGGAACCGGCGGGAAATGTAAAAATTTTAAAAACGTACATTCACAAAATACACTAAAATCACATAGTAAAACATTACTGTATCAAACTATTTCACATACATTGTGTCCCTACTGCTTTGTCCTGTGCCCTGCCTGCATTTTGACTGTTCTTTCTGCCTAGAAACTGAGAAAAGTCCATGGCGTCCAAAAAGCGTCCCTTTAGGTCAAAAGCGGTTTTAGTCCAGCTAGAGAACAGCAATAGTAAATCAGAACCACTTGCAGAATTGAGTGATAATGATTCGTGGGGAAATTCGTCATCAGACACTGAAAACAATTTTGTGACTTTGCTCAGTGATGTGCGAACTTGGCGCTCTATTTCAAATTTTAGTGTTTTTGGTTTGATTATATTATTGAATTAAATTTATTATTATTATATTATTATTTTTATGATTATTATATTATAATTTATGATTTCGTGTTTCAAATTTTATCATACCTGGGATGTTTACTAGACTCTTGTTCGGACAGATTTCAGTGAGTTATTCCTAAAAATTAAAGGCCTACAATAAAAAAATACATATTTCCATGCAAAAAAATGTACCGCTTTGAGCACAGAAATATTGACATAATCATACCGCTAGGGAGGTTAAACATACCTTCCTTTAACAGACAAAGTTATCCAACAAAAGTGGCACTTACAGATGTTGGAACAAATGATATAACACTGGCAGGGGTGCTTACAATGTTCAGATTTTATTCATTTGGCTTTAACACTTTTCAAAAAATATAAAAATTATTGGTAGAAATCCTGATTATACCTTGCATTGCTTCACTCATGCTAAAGCCCTGCATCCCCTTGACTGCCCAATGTGGTTGTTTTTTTTGGCTTTCTTAATGAATTATCCTACTGTGTGTGGCTCCTCCTGTGGTGTGCCCCTACTTGTTTCTCTGTGGAACAACCCCTTTAGGACCAAACTAATGTTGCCACAAGATAATCCCCTAGGACCTATGCTCCAAGATTGCATGTTTTCCCATCTTTAATATCTACTGATGCCTTCCCTTTACAACCTGTCTCTTCACAGATGCCCCTCCCCCCCATTTATTCCCTCTCTTTATATTCTTTCACCCTTCCCTTTCCCCATCTGTTTTCCTCCATTTACTCACCCCTTCCCCCCTTTTTCCTTCCTCTTTTCCAAATCTGAAGATCCCCTTTTGACTATGTTCATCCTCGTTTTGAAGATTATTGAGCTTGCTGCACATGTGAGCGGGGCCAGACCAGCATAGCCAGGAATTGTGAGGAGTCAACACACTTTGATATTTAAACTGTACTCTATACTGTATTGTAGAAACAGATTGCAGGAGTAAGGTATTTTACAGAAAAGGCTATACAATTCTCCAAGCAAAAAATAAAGTCCATCAACAAAGCACTTTTTCAACAGCAATATATATATGCCCCCTAGTGTACATAGTTTGTTGATAGTAGTTAGAGGCTTGCTAGAAGCCTGGGTTTAGACAAAGTGTTACTTCAAGTTAATCTGGAGGGATCGAAAAGGCAGTCCTCTGGTACCTCCCCTGCTCTAGAAGCTTGGAGAAGCTTCTAGAAGCCAGTAGGTGGAGGTGAGGATGGGCTGATCTGCATATTTATGGGAGTCTGACCAATCCCAGGCAGGAAACCTGGTAATGTGGCAGAGCAGCGCATAAATATGACCATAAGGGGAGTCGGGTGGAAAACGAAGTACTGCTGTATAGCTGGGGAGGGGGCCACGGAGGAAAGGGTGTTCTGAATCCAGGCTGGAGGCTTCATTGCCCTGCAGTCCACCAGGAAAGGACATCCTGCATTTTTTGGAAAAGAACCAGACCAGCGGAAGGCCTGAAAGCAGTTCTACCCATGGCTGCAGGACAAGAACAGTATGAGTATCTCTACAACCCCAGGACCTATAAGGGAGAAGTCTGCTCAATACAAGTTCTTGGCAAGTCTTCAGGGGACAGTCTAATGTTTACCCAATCCCTTGTACTAGGATCAGATACAGTAGCCAGGTGGTGTGGTTTTTTGTTCACTAATGGGACCCAAAGCTCCTACAAGTTGTCTCTTTGCTAAAAATCCACTCAGCGGACACCAAATTCCTAGCAGGGGATTATTTTGCTAAAGACTGTTCCGGTTGGAACGCAGTCAAATATCTGTCATTTTTGCAGTATGCTTGTGAAGGAAACTGTCCTCATTTTGTTGCTCTTCATTCTAGTTCGGCACCCATAACCCCCTTTACTCTACCCAAGTTGAAATCCTTAATAAATACAAAAAACAAGCCTATGGTCAATTTCTTGTGTTTGGATACAAGTTGAAAAATGCGTGTTGCCTGGCTGTGCCGGTATCGGGTGAACTTTACTCACTTAGAGGAGAAAAACAGACTCATATTTGTTCAATGACCTGCACTATACAAAACAACTGCAAACATTTCTGTGCTCAAATCCAAATAGTTCCCCAAAGGAGATGCAATAATAAAACCTGAAACATTTTCTCAGATTTTCTCACTGTAGATGAACCTAGGATACCTATACTTACCAGCAAAATATTATTGGAAAAGTGAATATTTAATTCTTTCTTGCAGTGGGATTTGGTCTGTGACCAGCGTAAAATGAGACAAGTAGCTCAATCAATATATATGGCAGGAGTATTGGTTGGAGCCTTCATACTTGGAAATTTATCTGACAGGTAATGACAACAGAACATACAATAATTCATATCTAAGCACAAAGAACATCAAAACAACCATGTTAATAATAATATGGCAGGTATTTCATTCCTGTAGCAAAATAAAATACAGCATGAAAACACACTTGCTGGCCCCATCTGTTTGGCAATTCATGACAAAACCAGATGGTAAAAGAAATTTTCACAAATCTGGTTTTCACATATATTTTTATTTTAGGGATCGATTTATAAATGGTTTAATAAAAGATTCACACAACTTTGATCCAGGATTTATCAATTTTTCCAATCAAATCCAATTACAAAATGCGTGAATTTTAAAAACAAATGTTGTGTGAAAAGAAGCATAATTTATATATTTATGTTATATATAGCAGTTGTTCTTAGAGACGGTGAGAATTGGGTGGATTTACCTTAATATGTTTTCCTAGATCATAAACTAAACATTAAGGCCCCCTTCACACTATTGCGTTGTTTTAGCGCACATGTTTTAAAGCATGGTATGCAGTAATTACATAGATGTGAACAGAACCCAAAGGAAATCATGTTAAATCAATTATTGTGTGTTCCTGTACTTCTGAAAACACACAAAAAGCACACGTAAATCTAGCCTAATCATAAATTGCAATAAAATCAATATGACAAATGCGTTGGACAGAGGAGGTCACATCATCATATGGTGATAGTTGTTAGGGATAGTTGTTATTATTGCTTTTGATATATGACTTTGTTGTACCATTAGTTTATAAATCAAGTGTTTTTTTTTTATTATCATTACTTGTATGTAAAAAAAATATTGAATACAGAGTGCTTAAATTATACAGTCCTTACACTGGGCTTCCAAAAAAACTAAGTACAACAGGAGATGCTAATTTTTTGACTTTCTAACTGCATTCAGAGCTATATGGGCTTGAAAGGGAGGATAGTGTTCTATATTCAGAAAAGTAGTTAAATGGTTCAGCAGAGTAGGTTAACTCACCTGATTGTACTAGCTGTGAGTTGCTAGTGTAAGAAGTATATATTCATTTACTAGACTTAAACTAAATTAAAAAATTCCTTTTTTTAGTTATAATAATACATTGAGAAAATATATACACACATACACCACAATTTTTCATCTCTTTATTGTAGTTAAATATTATTATTACTATTATACAGGATTTATATAGTGCCAACGGTTTGCTCAGCGCTTTACAATATAACGGGAGACAATACAGCAACAATACAGTTCAATACAAGAGGGAGCTTACAATCTAGGAGGGAGGGGCTAGTGGTACAAAAGGTAGTAACTGCGGGTGATGGACTGGTAGGAGGAGTAGAAAATTCCATTATTAGCTGAGGGCAGGATAGGCTTCCCTTAAGAGATAGGTTTTCAGAGATCGCCTAAAGGTGAGCAGAGTAGGCAATAGTCTGATAAATTGGGGTAGAGAGTTCCAGAGGATGGGGGAAGCTCTGGAGAAGTCCTGGAGATGAGCATGGGAGGAGGAGACAAGGGAGCTAGAGAGCAGGAGGTCGTGCGAGGAGCGGAGAGTATGGTTTGGGTGATATTTGGAGACAAGATTGGTGATGTAATTTGGGGCAGAGTTATCAATGGCTTTATGTGTTATTGTTAATGTTTTGAATTTTATCCGTAGGGCAATGGGAAGCCAGTGGAGGGATTGGCAGAGAGGGGTGGCAGATACAGAACGGTTAGTAAGGTGGATTAGTCTGGCAGCAGCAATCATGCTAGACTGAAGAGGGGATAGCCTGCGATGAGGTAGGCCAATGAGGAGGGAGTTACAATAGTCAAGGTGAGAGATAACAAGGGAGTGAATAATTTGCTTAGTGGTTTCCGTATCTTGGAGATGTTGCGGAGGTGAAGTCTACATGATTTGGACAGTGATTGGATTTGGTGCTGAAAGGACAGATGTGAGTCTAGGACTACACCTAGTACCCTGGCATGAGGGGAGGAACTGATGGTTGTTTTATTGATCTTGATGGAGAACTCAGGGGAGGGGGCATGGGCTGGAGGGAATACTAAGAGCTCAGTTTTGGAAAGATTGAGTTTGAGGAAGTGAAGTGACATCCATGCCGATATGTCGCTTAGTAGGTTGGTAATGCAAGAGGAGACTGAAGGGGTGATGTCAGCAATCACGGCGGCGCACGGGTCTGCGCATGCACAGAACACCAATGTACTCTAATCAGCAGGCGTTAGGACCTGGGCGGCGGCCGCGCATGCGCACTCGCGATCGCGGACACGTGACTGGCACCAATGACAGCGCAGGGCACGTTCTTTAAATCAGCTTTGCACAGACACTAGTTGCCGTATGGTCTATTTACCCTGTTCCTGCTCCTGTGTATCTGTTGATTGATTTTTTGCTGACCCTGCTTGATCCTGACCTTTCTGACTATCTCCTGCTCTGATCCCTGGCTCGTTTGACTACTCTCCTGGATATCCCTATTGATCTGAACTCCTGTTACCGAACCCGGCAAGTGACCTGACTACTCTCTGCCTGCTGCCTTGTACCGTGCTGTCCCCACCGTTACCGACCCAGCCTGTCTGACCACGCTTGCGACTCTGCCATCCATCCGTCCTGCACGGATCCGGTCACCACTGCTCAGGCCTTTCCGCCTCTTCACGTCAGGCTCTCTACCAGTGTATACCTCTGGCGGATCCCTCTACCACAGGCAGGTGCACTCAGGGGCCGCGACCTGGTCACTGTCTGCTCCAAGTCCATCCCCACCATCAGGGGCCCTGGTGAACAAGCAGACTGGGGCTTAGACTCCGCGCTCTGGGGAATCCTGTCCTGTGGATTGCTAGAGTTACTGCCAGGCGGTGTCTGACAGGTGAGGAGTAGAAAGATAGATGTGTGTGTCATCAGCATAGAGATGGTACTTAAAGCCATGGGAGATTATCAAGTGACCAAGGGAGGAGGTGTAGATGGAGAAGAGTAGGTGTCCAAGGACGGAACCTTGAGGGACCCCTATAGAAAGAGGGAGTGGAGAGGAGGAGCCAGAGTTATAGGTAATGCTGAAGGAGCGCTGTGATAGGTAGGAGGAGAACCAGGAGAGAGTCTCGGAGGCCAAGAGAGTGGAGTTTTTTGAGGAGGGGGGGATGGTCAACAGTATCAAAAGCCGCAGAAAGGTCAAGTAGTAAGAGTACAGAGTAGTGGCCATTGGTTTTAGCAGTTAGTAGATCATTAGTGAGTTTTAGTAGGGCAGTTTCAGTGGGGTGTAGTGAGCAAAAGCCAGACTGTAAAGGGTCAAGAAGGTTGTTGTCAGTGAGGTAGGAGCTCAGGCGATTGTAGACTAAGCGTTCTAAGAGTTTAGAGGTGAATGGGAGCAGGGAGATAGGTCTTAAGTTGTTCAAGTTGGTGGGGTCCTGGAAGGGCTTTTAAGTATGGGAGTGATGTGTGCATGCTTTAGAGGGGAGGGGAAGGCACCGTTAGAGAGGGATAGTTTGAAGAAGTGAGTGAGGGAGCATAGGATAGAAGAACAGGGTGACCGTAGTAGTTGAGAGGGGACAAGATCCAGGGGGCAGGTAGTGAGACGGGATTCTGAGAAAACTTTAGTGACCTCTTCAGTAGTAGCAAGGTCAAAAGAGGAAAGTGTTGAGGGACGTTTAGTATAAGGTATGCTAAGTGGGATGAATGTCTGTGCAGCGGCGATGCCCCTATGAATTGCATCAATCTTGTTTTTGAAATGATTTGCAATCTCGTAAGCAGTGAGTGAGGTGCTGGGTGGAGTTGGAGGTGGAGAAAGTAGAGAGTTAAAAGTAGAGAAGAGACGACGAGGACTGGATGATAAGTTATTAATGAGAGTGACAAAGTAGGCTTGTTTGGCAGCATGGAGGGAGGAATTGTAGGTTAAGAAAGCAGATTTATATAGGGCGAAAGCTTGGTGAGATTTGGTTTTACGCCACAGTCACTCCAGCACACGACTATGTCGTTTAAGATTTCTGGTGTCGTCAGTCTGCCAAGGTTGTAATGGTCGGGGCCTGATACTTCGTGTTGTTAGAGGAGCAAGTGAATCTAATGTGGTGAAAGCGAACTGTTGTAGACAGCAGTGGCCAGGTCAGGGCAAGACAGGGGAGAGATTCTGTCATAGAGGCGGTCAGTTGCAGAGTGAAAAGGAGCAGGGTTCAAGTTGTGAAGGTAATTTTTTTAATTGTTTGCTGCTTGGAGGGATAAGTGTTTGAAGATGAGGACACTGTGAAGGTGATGAGATTGTGAAAGGGGATGTTTGTGAGGTTGTAAGGAGTGCAAAGACGGGAGAAGACAAGGTCTAATGTATTCCCATCAGAGTGAGTGGAGGACTGTGTCCATTGTGCTAAGGCAAAAGATGAAGTTAGGTTGAAGAGTTGGGATGTAGCTGGGTTGTTGACGTTAATGGGGATGTTAAAATCTCCAAGAATGATAGTGGGTACTTCAGAGGAGAGAAAGTAGGGTAGCCAGGTGGAGAAATCAAAAATAAATACACCAGAATGCACAAAATATGTGTCAACAACATTTTTTGCAACAGTATTGTGAGCATTGTGGTGTGCTGCAATGCATGCGTGTTGTAAAGGTACTTTACAGTATCTTTCAGAATGCATAATGCGCATGGCCATCTGTGCCATCTGCTTACTACCATAACACATTTGTGTGAAAACAGCCTTAAAGTGGTTCTAAAGGCAGAGGGTTTTTTTACCTTAATGCAGTCTATGCATTAAGGGATCCTGATACTTACCTGAGCCCCATCTTGACCTAGCAGTGTGCATGAGAACCGTGGCTCTGTTGGGTCTCTCTTTCCTCATCGGCTCACACAGCAGTGGGAGCCATTGGTTCCTGCTGCTGTCAATCACAGCCAGTGAGCCAATGAGGAGAGAGCAGGGAGCAGGGCCGAGCCACACTGTGTGTGTGAATGGACAATGTCCATTCACAGGAGTGCAGCTCAGGAGTGAGCTTGCTCAAGAGCCCCCATAGCAAGAGGCTTGCTATTGGGGACATTCAGCAGGGGGAGGAGCCAGGTCCACTGGTGGAGGACCCAAAAAGAAGAGGATCGGGACTGCTCTGTGCCAGACCATTTCACAGAGCATGTAAGTATTATGTGTGCTATTTAAAAACAAAAAAATTACACCCTTTAGAATTACTTTAATTGTAGTCTTTAAGCTGTATACCTTGTACTAGTCTGCTATACCTGCTTCTGTACAGCAACCAACTGTGTCAGTAAGAAGTACTACATAAAACTTGAAAATAATACTACTGTAGTAGATAATGGAAAGTACAATGTATTTTACATTTATAATATTAAAATAAGGAACATACAGACACAATCCTTACTGATTGAATATTTGATAAATACAATTCATATGCTTCTTTGTCTGTTTTAGGTTTGGTAGAAAAGCAATTCTGACTGGCTCTTATTTCATGATGGCAGTATCTGGCACATGTGTGGCTTTCCTCCCCAACTTTGTCACTTATTGCACTTTCCGCTGTCTTTGTGGGTTTGCTTTCTCTGGAATTGTTCTGAACACCATCTCACTTTGTAAGTAGAAAAAATGTAACAGGATTACGTTCAGAAAATAGTACAGGTGAAACTCAAAAAATTAGAATATCGTGCAAAAGTTCATTTATTTCAGTAATGCAACTTAAAAGGTGAAACTAATTTATGAGAAAGACTCATTACATGCAAAGAAAGATAGTTCAAGCTGTGATTTGTCATAATTGTGATGATTATGGCTTACAGCTCATGAAAACCCCAAATCCACAATCTCAGAAAATTAGAATATTACATGCAATCAATAAAACAAGGATTGTATATAGAACAATATCGGACCTCTGAAAAGTATAAGCATGCATATGTGCTCGGTACTTGGTTTGGGCCCCTTTTGCAGCAATTACTGCCTCAATGCGGCTGTCAGGGCAGGGCTGTGGAACGGACAGGTAGGCCTAGTGGCAGGGTAACGCACTGGCTGACGACAACCACCACCAACAGACCGAAGTCCCTCAGGGCGTGGAGTCTAAGTCCCAGGCTGCCCTTCACCAGGGCCCCTGATGGTGGGGATGGACTTGACGCAGCCAGGTACCAGGTCGCGGCCCCCGAGACACCCCGGCTGCCGTAATGGCCGCCGCCAATGGCGTGTAGCTGGTGAGAATGACAATAGCGTAGTCAGGCAAGCTGGGTCGACAACAACGGGACAAAACGGTACAGAACAGTAGACAGAGAATCACAGGTCACGGGCCTGGTTCAGCAACGGAAGGTCAGATCGAAGGAAAACACAGAGAATGGTCTTAATCACAAGCCGAGTCAGAATACCAGAAGAGTCACGAGCGTATACACAGAGCTGTAGGAAGACAAAGACACAAGACACAAGTGCAAAGAGCATGTGCGGGCCACAGGCTTATATGTCATCAGCCACACCCCTCTGGGGGATGGACCTCAGAGACCTGAAGGCATAAAAGGATTCCCACCATGCACAGCAGAATCCAAGATGGACGCCAGCACATGGAGTAACAAAACCTCAGGGAAAAGGTAGGACCTTGACAGCGGCGTGGCATGGAAGCTGTCAGCCTGTGGTACTGCTGAGGTGTTATGGAAGACCAGGATGCTTCAATAGCGGCCTTCAGCTCTTCTGCATTGTTCGGTCTCATGTCTCTCATCTTTCTCTTGGCAATGACCCATAGATTCTCTATGGGGTTCAGGTCAGGCGAGTTTGCTGGCCAATCAAGCACAGTAATCCCACGGTCATTGAACCAGGTTTTGGTGTGGGCAGGTGCCAAAGTCCTGCTGGAAAATGAAGTCAGCATCCCCATAAAGCTCGTTTGCGGAAGGAAGCATGAAGTGCTCCAAAATCTCCTGGTAGACAGCTGTGTTGACCCTGGACTTAATGAAGCACAGTGGACCAACACCAGCAGATGACATGGCTCCCCAAATCAACACAGACTGTGGAAACTTCACACTGGACTTCATGCATCTTGCAGTGTGTGCCTCTCCATTCTTCCTCCATACTCTGGGTCCTTGGTTTCCAAATGAGATGCAAAAGTTGCTCTCATCAGTAAAGAGGACTTTGGACCACTGAGCAACAGACCAGGTCTGTTTTTCTTTAGCCCAGGCAAGACGCTTCTGACGTTGTTTGTTCAAGAGCGGCTTGACAAATGGAATACGACATTTGAAGCCCATGTCCAGCATCCGTCTCTGTGTGGTGGCTCTTGATGCACTGACTCCAGCCTCAGGCCACTCCTTGTGAAAGTACCCAACACTTTTGAATGGCCTTTTCCTGACAATCCTCTCCACGCTGCGGTCATCCCTGCTGCTTGTGCACCTTTTGCTTCCACACTTTACCCTTCCACATAACTTTCTATTAATGTGCTTTGATACAGCACTTTGGGAACATCCAGCTTCTTTTGCAATTACCTTTTGAGGCTTTCTCTCCTTATGGAGGGTGTCAATGATGGTTTTTTGCTCAACTGTCAGGTCACCAGTCTTTCCCATGATTGTGATTCCTACTGAACCAGACTGAGAAACAATTTAAAGGCTCAGGAACCCTTTGCAGGTGTTATGGCTTAATTAGCTGATTAGAGTGGGACACTTTGAGCCTAGAATATTGCACCTTTTCACAATATTCTAATTTTCTGAGATTGTGGATTTGGGGTTTTCATGAGCTGTAAGCCATAATCATCACAATTATGACAAATCACGGCTTGAACTATCTTGCTTTGCATTTAATGAGTCTATCTCCTATATTAGTTTCACCTTTTAAGTTGCATTACTGAAATAAATTAACTTTTGCACGATATTCTAATTTTTAGAGTTTCACCTGTATATTCCAATGGTATAGGTTATATTTGTATTAATATTTAATTCTATTTATTATTTACTATATTATCTTTTATCTGCATTAGAAGTATATGGCTTACATTTCCTAAGGGCCAATTACCCTTTTTAGAGGACTTATAGCCATTTTATTGTTTTACATATGTACATGCCAGAAAGATCAGCTAGATGTCAAATATATTTTTAAACTGTGTTAAAATTCTTTCATCCATGTATAGTTTATAATTATATGTTTGGAGCGAGCCATCATACCTGCTCATTATATTAACAGACTTCAACTCAACTAAACGTCTCTTAGTATCAGAGATAGATGTTGTAAATTATTCTACGTGGAATGTGACAACCCAAGAAGACTGCTGGGCATATTGCTCCCCGAATTTTTCAATCCTACTATGACACACTTTACAACATTCCTAGCTATTCCCCCTTCACACTAGGATGTTTGCAGACTGACTCTCATGGTGAACTAATCTCAGAATATATAGATCGTAAAGCTCTATCTTCACTTTCTGCTACAGGCAGAGAATTTAGATAAACTCATCCCCCAGAGGAGATGGTAGGTGCCATTGCCTTTCCCCCAAATTAATAAAAGCCCAGGCCCAGGTGGCTTTACCACCTGCTTCTATAATTTCTTTAAAGAAGCTATTACTCCTTTTCTCCACAGAGTATTCAGTGCTGTATCTGCAAACACATCTTTCCCCCCTGCAGGCTCTAGAAGCCCACATTGTGGTGTTACCTAAATCTGCCAAAGACACCACAATGTGGCAATTACCGTCCAATGTTGCTCACGAACATTGACCTATGCCTATACTGCAAAATTTTGACCTATGCCTATACTGCAATATTAATTTAGACCAGGTGGACTTTAACCCCAATCGGGAAACTCAGGACAATAAAAAGATGATCTGCCTGATGTTATACGCCCAGAAAAATGATGAAAAGGCATTTGACCGAGTGTAATGGGGCTTTCTTAAAGTCACCCTTCAATAGAAAGGCTTAGATCTTAAGTTCCTCCATAAAATACTAGCCTTATACCACGACCTCACAGCTAAGGTCCGCTATAGTGGTCTCTTATCAAACTTTGTTAGAATTCATATTGGTATCAGGCAAGGGTGCCCGTTATCCCTTCAACTATACATCTTAACCATAGAGCATGGAACACCGTGCAGCGGCATTACGTAATTAGGGCATTAGGGGAATTAAGGTTGAGGATCAACTTTATGCAGATGATCTCCTCCTCTATGAATCTATTCCACATACCTTTCTCCCATCAGTTATAAGCAAATTTGAAGCTATAGGGCAGGTAAGCAATTTTAAGGTAAATTACGAGAAGACTTAAACGCTGAATATTTAATTGCCAGCTAAGGATATATCGTGGATAGAAATTAATTTTCCCTTGAAATTGCAACACACATCCATCAGGTATTTAGAAGTCCAGATCCCTACTAAATTTACTAGTTTAGCAGATTTGAACTATACTCCCATATTGAAAACAATCGGATTTTGCCTACAATCTTTTGACAGACCTACCTTTTCCTGGTTTGGCTGAATTAACATCATTATAATGGACATTCTACCAAAGTTATTTTATATATTCTAGATGATCTCGGTTGCTCCCTCTGCGAGCACTTCTCAAATTAATAAACCCATATGCAATTTCGTATAGAATCACAAAAAAAACTAGAATAATGAGCACAATTTTATCCTTTTTTTTTTAACCTAGTTTATTGAAAAAACATGCACATACATATCTTACTTGTCAAGCCAATACCGTGGCAAAGTACTATCTAGCAAACATTGTATACAAAGGGAATTGTCACAGCTCTGGAGTATCAAAGCCTGTAAATTCCGTACATACCATAGTAACAAATAGGTACATCCCTGTATATACATAATCAGAAAAATCAAACAAGAAAAAACTTGCATTAAACAAGTAACAAAAAAACTAAACAAAAAAAAAAAAATTGTAAGCAATCGAACATATGAATTCTGCACAAATGTATGTTTTTAGACTGAGTGTGTCCACCCAGGTGCCCAGCACCATAAAAACTTACTAAAGGAAAATGAAAGAGAAAGGCACAATGTTAGTAGTTGTCCCAAAAGTCATAATAACACTCTGACTTCCAAGCAAGGGTAGTAGCAAGAACCAAGGGGAAGGTTTGACTTAAAACAGAGGGCAACTAAGGTATGGGGTCAGAGGTCAAATGTGATAGTCACTGGTGTCTTGTGTGTCTAGCCAGGGTCCCCAGAGTCTAGTAAACTTCCCTGGACACCCTCTCGCCTCATAAGATAGCTTATAAAGTGGGAAGTTATGATTAATTAAAAGTTTTCACAAACCAATGTGCAGGGGTCAAAACGTATCCAGTATAATGTAATGGTTTTCCTGGCATAGTAAAGCAATATTCGTAAGAATAGTTTAGCTTTAGCAGTCAGTTCAATATCATCAAATGTTCAGAGAAGACACCACTTAGGACTACAGGAGACATTGAAGAGATCAAAATGAACTGAAATAAATGCAGTAATCTCAGACCAGAATGGTCTGATCTTAATGCACGACCAAACCATATGCATAAAAGTCTCCTTGTCCTGACTCACATTTATGGCATGTGGGGGTGGTGTGTTTGTGCATAATAAATGCTTAGGTGTATAATATATTCTGTGTAAGTATTTCAATTGTATGAGCTTGTCCCTAGCAGAGATTACAGTAATGGGATATGAGGCATACACCTCCTTCCAGTCATCTAGAGAGAGGTATGAGATATCAACCAACCAACCACCTTTCTTGCACTTCAGTTAGCTGGGTGGAAGGTCTGCACAATTTTATCTTTACCTAAAAGAAAGTGTGGAGTGTCCCTACCAAATGTGACATTATACCTTCATACTGCATCCCTCATCAGAATTATTGACTGTTGTCATAGCACTTCGACTAAGCGCTGGACTACTTTTAGAGAATAACCTCATCGCTCCCGACATCATTACTCCACCTTGGACCTCACCTACTTCCAGGCCTCCCAAAGATTCCCTCCCACTTTTAATTGCTCATACACTGCAACACTGCAGGTGTGGGACTTGTATGCGTCAATGGGTTTACTTTCCCCTAGGCCTAGTCCCTTGATGCCTGTGTCTGTTAATGCTGCTTTCCTTCCGACTCTACACCAAACCCACTTTTTATACTGGATGAGAGGAGATAAGCCTCTCTGTACACAGGCCCTCTCTCAAGGGAAGCTGCTACCTCTGATAAGTCTACTACCATCATGCCACAAACCATCTAAGGCCTGGCTAGAATATTCTCAACTGCAACAATGCCAGAATTATATCCCCTTGGTGGAATCCATTGATAGATCTCACATGGAGTTTGAGTCCTTACCACTCCAGACCACTAGAGCGGAACACTCATTCTCTTTGATATAATAAGTGTTGCTGAAAGAATCTTATCCTCAACCATCAAACTTCATCTGTAAATGGGCAGAGGAATTGGAGACTCCTCATGACAACATGGACTTGAAAAAGATTCTAACCTTCACTAACAAGGCCTCCTAATCGTCTAGAGCCCCAGAACGCAACTGTAAACTTTTTATTGTTGGTATAGATGCTTTACACTACTGCACGTCATAGACCCTTCTATACCTGATATCTGCTGAAGATGCTTGTCCCCTACAGGTACTATGACACAGATTTGGAGCACCTGCCCTTTGACTCTTCCTTTCTAGGACAAAATATTGGGTATCTACCTATAAGCGATAAGGTTGCGAATATACCCCAACTCACTATTCTCTCAATGATACTGGGGCCATATAAACAAATAAAAAAGGGTCTTCTACTTCACTTCCTTACCAAAGCACGTGCTGTCATTGCCAGGCACTGACTTAAATCACAGATCCCTTCTTTAGTGGAGTGGGCCTGTGAGTTGGATGCCATATGCGATTTGGAGCAGATGGTCTCATGGGAAAACGGCAAGTCTGAAACCTATAAAATTACATGTACAATCTAGTCTCTGATTTAGATATTCCATTGATTTTCCCTTACTATATATGATGCATCAATACCTACTCCCTGTGTAGAAACCTGAGACACCCTCACAATGACATTAGGAAGACATTCTTTATTCCATTGTTCATTAAAATCAGTTGTTGTGCAACACCCTTGTTATTATGTTACTAGATAGATACACACTGTTCCCTGTACTTTGTTCGGGACACCAATAAACATAGCATACACATAAATTTAGATTTGAATTGCATAAAACTCACTGCTAGATTGTCTCTAATGCAGTTCCATCAATATACGATCACTCCAAAAATGCATGAAATGATTTATATCAACTAGACCAGGGGTATTGAATTAAAATTCAAGGAGGTCTGATCACTAAAATTTTCTTCTTGTCGAGATCCAAATAGGGTGTGCCCATCAGTGTGCCCCCTTACATTAGGTGTAAGCATCAGAGTGCAACTTTACATCATGTATTCCCATCACATCAGGTGTTCCCATCAGAGTGCTCCTTTACATCAGTTGTCCCCATCAGAGTGCCCCTTTACATCAGGTATTCCCATCAGAGTGCCCACTTATACTCAAAGTACTCCTTTCTATCATATTTCCCCATCAGAGTGCCCCTTTACATCATATTCCCCATCAGAGTGCCCCCTTCCATCACATGTGACATCAGAGTGCCCCTTTCCACAGTATGTGCCCATTTGTGCCCCCTTAATATAAAATGGGCCCGTCAGAGTTCCCCTTAACATTAAATGTGCTCATCAGAGTGCCCCTTAACATAAAATGCGCCCATCAGAGTGCCCCTTAACATAAAATAAGGGGCATGCTGATGGGCACATTTTATGTTAAGGGGCACTCTGATGGGCACATTTAGATTAAGGGGCACTCTGATGGATACATTTTATGTTGATGGACACTCTGATGGGCACATTCTATGTTGTGCCCATCAGAGTGCACCTAACATTAAATGTGCCTGTCAGAGTGCCCCTTAACATAAAATGTGCTCATCAGAGTGTCCCTTAACATAAAATAAGGGGCATGCTGATGGGCATATTTTATGTTAAGGGGCACTCTGATGGGCACATTTATGTTAAGGGGCACTTTGATGGGCACATTCTATGTAGTGCCCATCAGAGTGCCCCTTAACATTCAATGAGCCTATCAGAGTGCCCCTGTAAGACTACACCCTACCTTGAGGGCAGACAGGAGCTGTGCCGGGATCCTTGCTGGACGCTTGTGTACAGGCAGGGAGCAGGAGCCGGAGAGACAATGAGCTGAAAGGGGCGAGGCGCACACGTGATGTCATGTTGCCGTGACCACTGCCCTGCTCAGCAGCAGATCTGTCATTGTGAGCTGGCAGTCTGGGCAGCAGCGCTGCTGGGGCCATTCGCAGACCACAGTCCACCATTAAGTGACCACTGAACTAGACATACTGGGGAATTCCATCTCATTATTGTTCATAGATAATAGATGTGTGGATGCACCGATTTCTTTTCTTGGAACATACTATGGTCTGATATTGTTATAACATACTACTGTACGTCCCGTGATGTTTTTCTTTATTTTTTATACGCTTTACGCATTGTGTATGACACTTCCATGTGATTTGTTTCTCTTTGTGAAAACATTAATACAAATAAAATTAAATATATTAGTAGGCTTCAAATACCTCTGATTACATAGTTTTATGGACATACACACACACACATAGAACAGCTCCATATATACAATCCTATACCCACAGTTATTCCTGGGGAAGGCAAAAAAAAACCCAATAACGTTTGATCCAATTTGCTCCAGCAGGGGGAAAAAATCCTTTCTGATTCCCCAAGAGGCAATTGGATATTCCCTGGATTAAACTTACCTATAAATACTAGTACCCAGTTATGCTTTGTAAATTTAGGAAATGATCCTTTTTAAAAACAATCTATCAAGCTGGCCAGAAACAGCTCTTGAGGGAGACTATTACACATTTTCACAGCTCTTACTGTGAAAAAGCCTTTCCGTATTTGGAGATTAAATGTCTTTTCCTCCAGAAGTAAACAGTGTCCCCTTGTCCTCTGTGATGACCTTAAAGTGAATAACTCTACATCAAGTTCACTATATGGATTATTTACTGTATGTTTTTATACATGTTGATCATTCCCCCCCTTAATCTCCTCAAGAGAAAAGAAATTCAGGTCAGCTAATCTTTCCTCGTAGCTGAGCAAATCTATACCTCTTATCAGTTTCTTCACAAAATTCACAAAATATTAAAAGAATAGCAACAATCTTCATTTTAACCATACCATAAAAAGTATCAAATGAATTTCTCAACTATAGATTCCACATATAAATCAAAGAAAGACAGCATTCCTTCTTACTATACTTTCACAGTGCTAAAATAAATCCTTAACCAATCATATATTAAAATCAATATGAACAAAATAAATAATCAAAAAAATATCAAAAATAAATTGTCCCCAGAAAAAAATGTCCTTGTATGACATATTCAATAAATTCAAATTGTGAAAAAAATATATATAAAATATCCAACACCAATAATATATATAAAAGTGCATAAATCCACCACCAGATAGAATGAATAAACTCACCAGAGCAATATGCTGGTCAGATTATAAACCAGCACAAGCGCTTCTGCTCTGGGAGCAATGATCTGCAGATGGATACCAGCGTATATGGGATATTTCAAAGGGCCACACACTTCTTCTCAATCTCGGAATGAACTCGGAAAGCAAGAGAGGAAAGACTCATAGCGTAACAATGTAGCAAAAAGTTTATTCATAAAAACATGACATTCCACTCACATTTACTGGTGTCCGAGCCGACACACAGCATAAACAGCATACACAGCCAAATACAAACAGCCTGCTCCAGCATACACAAACGCCGGCAGCTCGCTGAACGAAGTGACGTCACCTCCAGAAGCCCCGCCCCCCTGGGCTACATTGT
Organism: Staurois parvus; assembly: GCF_062004578.1. Lineage (NCBI taxonomy): Eukaryota > Metazoa > Chordata > Amphibia > Anura > Ranidae > Staurois > Staurois parvus. The sequence goes on from NW_028318785.1 coordinate 218,194, forward strand.
TACGCTATGAGTCTTTCCTCTCTTGCTTTCCGAGTTTATTCCGAGATTGAGAAGAAGTGTGTGCCCCTTTGAACTATGCCATATATGCAGGATTTATTTTAGCACTGTGAAAGTATAGTAAGAAGGAGCGCTGCCTTTCTTTGATTTATATGTACACCTTGTTAAAGGTTTGGTGAGCTGCTCTTTCAAATTTGCATATTAATTTGCACATTGGTTGGTTGATTTATATTTAGTGGCGCTGTCCATATTCTAATTATTAATAGATTCCACATACATGGATATCGTGTAATGATTGTAATACATTCAGATATATGATTATTTACAAAGAAGTCTGATATGCAGAGACTATACAGGATGCCCGACATGTTTCAGAGATTAAGTAGCTCCTTTTTCAGGGGTAACTCTGCAATCAATGCAATGTGATCTAAAGTAAAATACAGTAATATTTTTAGAATGTACATCTTCACATCATACATAGGTTATGGTATTCAAAGAGGTATATCTGTCTTGTATATCACAAGACACTACCAAGTTAAAGGAGAGTAGCCATATTTATAAAAACAGAAGCAATTAGCCATCACTCCTTTTTCTTGTTCAATAGTTTTTTTATTATTGTTGCAAAAAAAAGATATAGTACAGTTCAAATTACCCACGCAGGGGAGATTTATAAAAGTTCAGTCAATCATACATGGATAAAGAAATGTGCAACAACCATTTTAACAGAGTAGAAACCAAAGGACGACCGCACGGGTGAAGCCGTCGGTCTATATATATTTTCTGGGCCCGTCGGCCTGGATGGATGCCCCATATAAATAACAAAAACAAAAAGTAGAAAAGAAGGGAACCAGAAGACGGTCCTAGAAAAAGAGGAACAAATAGAAAAAGGAAAAAGATGGAGAAGAGAGGAAAACGTCAGGGGAGGGGTAGAAAGGGGTAAGTCCTGCAGGCTAAGGTAAGAATTGCAACCGTTATAGGTGCCCAAGCTTGTCGGATGTAGCGTCCAAATTTAAAAACAAATTGGCATGTCTGTCCTGTAGGATGCTGGACATCTTTTCCTTAACCATCAGGGTGGTCAGCATGTTCTGAACCATTGATGGACGCTGACAGTGACTTCCAAGCTCAAGCTATGACCCACTTCGCGGCAATGAATAGATAGGTGGCGAATTTTTGTTGATGTGAGAATAGCCTTGGGATAGGGCAATGCAACAATGCCAGTTTCGCATCTTTGTGGATTGAGATATGGAATAGTGTGTGAAGGAAGCCGAATACCCAAGACCAGAACCTAGTTAACCATGGGCATGACCACCAGGTATGAAGCACATCCCCCCTGTTGGCCACAGCCTCTGAAACACCTATCATCATAAGAGGGGTTTAAACTTGCAATGTGTGCCGGAACCCAGTACCATCTCTGCAGGACCTTATAGGCTGCCTCCAGTGTGGTTGTATTGAAGGAGCATTTTGCTATGAACAACCAGGCTTTGTTTCGGTCCTCAGGGTCAATGGAGGACTACAAGTCTCGCTCCCAACTAGATTTATAAGAGGTAGAAGGGGCATGGATAGCAGCATTCAAAGAAGAATAGATTGAGCAAATTGTACATAAGGCCCCAGGGGAATGCTGGTAGATGTGTTCAAAAGCTGTAGTGTGATATGGAAAGGTAGAGTTACACCTCAGGGAGGTCACCCAATGTTGAAATGTACATAATGAAAAAATTCCGTGGGTGGGGCGTCATAAGTCTCCTGAATTGAGGTCCACAAGGGAAAAACCCTGGAGGTGAGGAAGCTGCGGACCTGTGTGAAACCATGGGCGGACCACCACGTAAATGCTTTACGCTGCTCTAGGCCTGGAGGGAAGAGGGGGTTGTTGAGAAGAGGGAGGAGAGGCAGAAAAGGAGACATGAGATTACCTGAGTAACGAACAGAGTCCCAGATATGCAGGCTGTGAAGCATTAGAGAGATAAGTGGAGAGGGACGAAGCTTATGAGGGAGCCAAAGAAGTGCCGCCACAGGGACTGGGGTGCAGTTGGGGAGCTACAGAAGTACCCAAAAGGGACATCTGTTGAAGTGTGATGGAGAGAGAGCTGAGAAGAAAGGAGTGAGCTTAATGCCCAGATAGTTCAGAGAGGAAACGGGATGCGATTTCCAAATGGTATCCGCTAAAGCCAATTGCTGGGAAAGTTCCTGAAATCTGCGTTCTCTCGTGTGCGTTCTCTCGGTAGCCAGCTGGATTAGATTACCCCAAATTGTGGCCTTGTGGGCTTCCCAGAGGGTGACTGCCGAGGAGACCGAGCCCACATTGTCAGAGAAAAAGGTTTTGAGATGAGACTGGATCTCTAGAAAGGAGTATTCAGAGGTAAAAAGGGATTCATTAAGTCTCCACTGGAAGGATGAATGGGAGAGACCAGAGAGGGAAAGGGAGAGGATTATGGGGTCATGGTCTGACCACGGAGAGGACAGGATAGAGATCGAGTCAACCTGAGAAACAGCACGCATATGCATAAAGATATAATCGTTCCTACCGAAGCTATGAGCCATCATTCCTTTTTAAGCTCTCCAAGACAATAGTGTATTCTGATTGTGACGTAAAAATGTGGGGGCATCTATAACATTTAACATGAGTAAATGGTGGCTTACTGCTTTTGTTTTTATAATATGGCTACTCTTCTTATCACTTGGTAGTTGTGAGTATGAAATACCTTTTTGTATACCATAACCTATGTAGGAGCTACTTTGTCTCTGAAAAGCGTTGTGTAGCTTGTATAGTCTCTGCATATCTGTAAGGTAGGTACTGGCAATAGTACAGATGAAGGTTCAAGGTGCACACAAATGTGCAGGCACAAAGTTGTGGATGCTCGCTTGGCTTTGCATAGACATGCACATATGCACGTGCAAGCACCCGCCATTAACATTGGCGTCAATGTGACTATTAAAATTGCAGCAGTTGTACTAACTGGTGCTGTCTGATCTACAGCTGTTATCTGTGTTTCTTCATCTGCTCTTGTGTTTGACTTTTGTGTGACCTGGCTTATCTTGACCACACTTGAATGCTACCTGCCTAGACCTTGGCTTATCTCTAGACTCTGCTCTGCCTTCTGCTCATCTGCCTGATCCCGTGTTGCTGACCTTTGCCTGTATTCTGACCATTCTCTGCCTGCCATCTATGCCTGTGTCTGACCATTTGTTGCTGACCTGGCTTGTCTGACCATGCATCAAGTTGTCTGTCTGTCCTACTCTGCATGCTACCTGGTTCCTGCTGGTTCTTCACCTGCTGTGTGCTGCCAGCCCTCCCACATCTGCAACCAGCCAGCTGTCTGCCGAGCAACTGCCGCCTGCTGTCTGCCCAGCTGAGGGTCTACTGCTCCTGCTTCCATCAGCTGTTCCATCTATCTGACCCAACTCAACGTACCTGCTACACACCACTTCGACCGGCAGAAGATCTTACAGGCACTCATTCCTCGACACACTCTCGCAGCCACTGGCGCAACATCAGTGGTCCATGAGCTGGGGTGGTAAGAGAGGCCTCCCTTTACACATCAGGCTCTGATACAAGGTTTGTGACAATGTCAGACTTCTTTGTAAACAATCATATATCAAAGTGATATGACAATATCCGCGTATGTTAAATATAAAGTTGAGAATTTTTATACTTTTTATGCTGTGGTTAAAATAAAGATTGATGTTATTTTTTAATATTTTGTAAATTTTTGCCATTACCGTTTGCATACAGGGCACTTTTACCCCCTTCCTGCCCAGGCCATTTTTCACGTTGCAGCGCTCTCACACTTTGAATGACAATTGCGCGGTCATACAACACTGTACCCAAACTAAAAGTTTATAATTTTCTTCACACAACTAGAGCTTTCTTTTGGTGGTATATAATCAACACTGGGGTTTTTATTTTTTGCCAAATTAACAAAAAAAGACAGCAACCTGAACATGGCGCCATGCGGGAGATCAATGTGAGATCTCCCAGCACCAGGCATCTCTAATGTCCCGCTAGAACACAGGAGGAAATCCCCTGGGATCGCCGCCGTGACCTACCTAGGTGCGGGAGTGGTCCCCTGTGCAGGAGAGTGAGCCGTGCAGACCCTTCCATGTCGGGCTGGCCAGTGTCGGAGATTGCAGCTGAGGTTGGAGGAGGAGAGCAGAGATCCCTGGCAGTGGGAAGGAGCAGCGGGGACGCCGAGCGGTCATGTGACTTGCCGCAGGGGAGTCCTGGGAGCTGAGAGAAGCCGGCCGGCTCTCCGTTACCCCCCTCCCCTGTTACCATTAGACTATAGCTGGAGCTGTCGGGACCTCTGCAGGTGCACCAAGGGAGTCCCCCCTGAAGGCTTATACCAACAGCCATTGAAGTTGGCATCCCACTCACCCAGGAGAAGAACACTAGAAGCCTGAATCATTTGGTGTGGAGGAAGCAGAGGCCATGATGGTGAGTGTAATGAAATGTAAATGAAATAAACTCATTAAAATTTATTGGAACTGTGAAGTAAAATTGAGGGGGGGGGGGGGGGTGACACCAGGGGACTGCACCCAGGGGATTTTGTCAAAAAAAGAAGTGGAAGGAAGAGAAATTAAAATCGGTAGGACCCAAAAGGGATCTGGATACTAACAGAGGTCTTTAGGAGGGGGGAGAGAAAGGAGAAAAAGAAAAATTTCAACAATATGAAAAATAAAGCGATAAAAGGAGGAGGGCCAAAGGCCTCCCAGGCAAGCTCAATTAAAAAATATATACCCCAACAGAGAAACAGACCCCCAAGAGACAGCAAGGAATAAGTGGAAGAACCGAGATGGAAAACAGCACTGGAGAATGCTCTAGACTATCCCTGGAAAGGACAAATATTAGTCAAGATATAGAGGAAGGAGCTATAGGAAAAATAGTGGATTTGGAGAACATAGAAAAACAAAAAAAGAATTCACAATTACCCACTAAAATAGAAATAGCAGAAATGTTTAAAGGATTACAAAGATCAATAAAACAGGAGATGGCGAAATTGCATAAAGATTTAGGACAGGTATTGACGAGGGAAGAAGAGACGGAGGAAAAACTGGATAAACATGCCCAAGCCATAATAAATTTAGAGAGACGGATAACGGAAATGAGAAAAGAACAGAGGGATCTGCTATATAAATTGTAAATTTTTTATTTTTTTTTACTTCTCCTCCCTCCTCCTCTCTCTTGGTTATTAGGGAAAGGCGGAACAAGGGAAATGGGACAAACAATCTGGAAGAGGTACATGGTCAGAGCTCCACCTTAAAGTTGAATCAAAGGTGGGATTATGACCACAAATGATTCGTAAGCAAATTATAGGCCTAAGGGGGGTTGGGGAGGGTATTGGGGGGAAGATTAGGGAGGGGGGAGGGGTGGAGAGATGGGAGGGGGGGTGGGAGGGAGGGTATGGAGAGTGGGTAGGTAGTTTAAAACTCTGCGATATAGTAGGAGATATATTAGTTTGGACAAGTCCTAGAGAACGAAGGGGAAGATATGGACAAGAGAGGAGGAGAGAGGAGATGGAGGAGAGGATAGGAGAATAAGGAAAGAATGGAAGAGATTCACTTTGTGACTTATAATGTTAATGGATTAAATAGCCCCAGGAAGAGATTTAAGATATTTAAAGAGATTCAGCATAGATTGTCTTCAGTAGTTTTCTTACAGGAGACGCATTTGGGGCAAGAAACATATGTGAAATTAAATTCCAGATATTATCCATTGTGGTTCTATGCAGATTCCCCAATTAGAAGAGCTAAGGGAGTGGCAATAGGTTTTGCGAAAAATATAATGGTTTAAGTTGGAAGACAGATTGGTAGATCCTGAAGGGAGATTTCTGTTTCTGAAAGGAAAAGTACAAGAAATAGTGTGTACATTAGCAAATATTTATTGCCCGAATAAGAAACCGGAGATATTCCTAAAAAATACTCTGAAACAATTAATGGATTTCAAAAAAGGTAGTCTAATTGTGGCAGGAGATTTTAATCTCTGTATGGACCCTTAGATAGACATGACGTCTCCTGTGCAGAGAGAGGAAAGTGTGTCTTTGAGGTCCTTGAAAAAAACTATATTCCATTGCCAACTTGTAGATATATGGAGAATTAAGCATATGAAGGACAGAGACTACACATTTTACTCCCATGCACATGAGATGTTTTCAAGATTGGACTATATATTGCTGGAACATCGACTTATTGAGTCTTTGGTCAAAGTAAAAATAGAAGTGATGTCAATATCGGACCATGCTGCTGTCACAATGCACTTATTATGGGGAAAGGAGCCGAATGGGAGAAAAGTATAGAGGTTAAATGAGACACTTCTCCAGGATCAAGAGACGGATCAAAGAATTAAAAAAGAAATAGAGCAATATTTTGAAGAAAATGATTCAGGGGATGTGTCTGTAGCAATGGTGTGGGAGGCTCATAAGGCCTATATTAGAGGAAGCCTGATAATGATTGGCACAAAGAAGAAGAGGGAAAGAAGAGAAAAAATGAACGCACTTCTTGGGGAACTCTGTGAGCTAGACAGACACATAAATATAGAGTAACAAAAGAGATTATGCAGAGGGTAATAAATAAAAGAGAAGAATTAAATAATTTTCTGGAAGAAGATAAGAGAAGAGTATTTAATAAAACAAGTGAGAGATATAGACAGGCCAGGAAAGTATTTAATGAGTTCTCAGAGAGAAAAAAAACCCAGGAACTACAGTATATAGAGAAAATAAGAGATCCCAAAGGAGAATTAGTGTATTCAACTAAAGATATAGCTAAAGTGTTTAAAGAATACTATAATAATCTATATAATATTATTCCCCATAGTTCTATAAATAAAGATAGGAAAAATAGAAATTAGACGGAGATACTTAAAAATGGCGGGATTACCAAACATAAGCGAGGTACAGTTAAAATCCCTTGAATTAGCAATAACTCAGGAAGAAATAGCATTAAAAAGTACTACAGCTGGGAAAAGTCCAGGTCCAGATGGATATACTGTGAGGTATATAAAAAATATAAAGAACTATTAGTGCCTAAATTGAGGAAATATATGAATGCGTTGGGGGGAGAGATGGAAATGAGGACGGAATCCTTATAAGAACATGTAGTTCTCATACATACAAAAAGGTAAGGATGTTACTCACTGCTCAAGTTATAGACCGTTTTCCTTGTTAAATACAGATACTAATTATATGCAAAAGTTCTGGCAAACAGGTTGAAAGACCTAATGCCGGAATGGATACACATACAGTGGGGATCGAAAGTTTGGGCACCCCAGCTAAAAATTTGTATTAATGTGCATAAAGAAGCCAAGGAAAGATGGAAAGATGGAAACATCTCCAAAAGGCATCAAATTACAGATTAGATTACAGATTAGACATTCTTATAATATGTCAACAAAAGTTAAATTTTATTTCCATCATTTACACTTTCAAAATAACAGAAAACAAAAAAATGGCGTCTGCAAAAGTTTGGGCACCCTGCAGAGTTAATATCTTGTACTGCCCCCTTTGGCAAGTATCACAGTTTGTAAACGCTTTTTGTAGCCAGCCAAGAGTCTTTCAATTCTTGTTTGAGGTATCTTTGCCCATTCTTCCTTACAAAAGTCTTCCAGTTCTTTGAGATTTCCTGGGCTGTCTGTCACGCACTGCTCTTTTAAGGTCTATCCATAGATTTTCAATTATGTTGAGGTCAGGAGATTGTGAAGGCCATGGCAAAACCTTCAGTTTACGCCTCTTGATGTAATCCCCCGTGGATTTTGAGGTGTGTTTAGGATCATTATCCATTTGTAGAAGCCATCCTCTCTTTAACTTCAGCTTTTTCACAGATGGCATCAAGTTACCATCCAAAATTTGCTGAAATTTTATTGAATCCATTTTTCCTTCTACTCGTGAGGTGTTCCCTGTGCCACTGGCTGCAACACAACCCCAAAGCATGATTGATCCAGCCCCGTGTTTAACAGTTGGACAGAGGTTCTTTTCATTAAATTCTGTGCCCCTTCTTCTCCAAACGTACCTTTGCTCATTCCGGCCAAAAAGTTCAATTTTAACCTCATCGGTCCACAGAACTTGTTTCCAAAATGCATCAGGCTTGTCTATATGTTCATTTGCAAAGTTCAAACGATGATTTTTGTGGTGAGGACGTAGAAGAGGTTTTCTTCTGATGACTCTTCCATGAAGACCATATTTGTACAAGTATCTCTTTATAGTGGAATAGTGTACCACAAATCCAGTGTCTGCCAGATCTTTCTGGAGGGATTGTGCAGTCAAACGTGGGTTTTGAATTGTTTTTCTCACAATCCTGCAAGCTGTTCTGTCTGATATTTTTCTTGGTCCTCCAGATCTTGCTTTAACTTCCACTGTTCCTGATGACTGCCATTTCTTAATTACATTCCGAACAGAGGATATTGACATCTGAAAACACTTTGCTATCTTCTTATAGCCTTCTCCAGCTTTGTGAGCGTCAACTATTTTCAGTTTCAGTTTTCTAGACAACTGCTTAGAAGAACCCATGGTGCTGATTGTTGGGGCAAGGTCAGATGAGTCTGGGCATTTAAAACCTTTGAGAATGACATCACCTGGTCTTCCCAGACGATGATTGAGAACAATCCATGACACTGGCAGGTCTCAGCTTTGCAAAGGGGGCAGTGCATGCTATAAATTCTGCAGGGTGCCCAAACTTTTGCAGACGCCATTTTTTTGTTTTCTGTTATTTTGAAAATGTAAATGATGGAAATAAAATCCAACTTTTGTTGACATATTATAAGAATGTCTAATCTGTAATTTGATGCCTTTTGGAGATTTTTCCATCTTTCCTTGGCTTCTTTATGCACATTAATACAAATTTTTAGCTGGGGTGCCCAAACTTTCGATCCCCACTGTAGATCAAGTAGGCTTTGTCCCAGGAAGAGAGAGTAGAGACAATGGACTGAGATCTTTGTTTCTCATACAAAAAAGTAGGAAAGAGAAAACCCCTGCGGTTTGCGGTGGTACTCTTGATTGATGCTGAAAAGGCATTCAATAGAGTAGATTGGGGATATATGAAGGATACATTGGAAGTATTGGGGATAGGACATAGAATGAGAGAATGGATAAGGAAACTAAATAGTCAACCCTCTGCAGCAATCATGGTTACCGGGGAATTATCAGAGTATTTCAGGATGCAAAATGGAACAAGACAGGGATGCCCTCTGTCTCTACTGCTATATGTTTTGTCATTGGAGTCTCTACTGGCTACAATAAGGAATAATATAGATATAAATGGGATACGGATAGGAGACACAGAGCACAAGGTGGCAGTTTATGCAGATGATATGCTGTTTTATGTGGGAAACCCAAGGATAGCATTGCCAAACTTAATGAGCTTACTGAAAGAGTATGGGGAGATATCAAATTTAAAAATTAATCCAACAAAAACAGAGATTTTAAACATAAATCTTCCAAATAGAGAGAATAATAGGTTACAGGAGGAATTTTCCTTTGTTTGGAGAGAAAAAGAATTAAAATATCTAGGAATAAAATTAACTGTATCCTCTAAGTACTTATATAAATTAAATTATATCCCATTGTTAAATGAGAACAAGGATGAACTAAGGAAATTAGGAGGGGGAACCCCGTCATGGATAGGTTGTATAAATTTGATAAAAATGGTGATCAATCCAAAAGCTTCATATAAATTTCAAATGATACCAATTAAACTGTCAGGGCAGGGTCACGCACTGACTGACGACCACCACCACCCACAGACTGGAGTCCCTCAGGGCACGGAGTCTAAGTCCCAGGCTGTCCTTCACCAGGGCCCCTGATGGTGGGGATGGACTTGACGCAGCCAGGAACCTGGTCGCAGCCCCCGAGACACCCCAGCTGCGGTAATGGCCGCCGCCAATGGCGTGTAGCTGGTAGAGACCAGATTAGACAAAGAGTAGTGGGGCAGGCTGGGTCGATAACAACGGGACAACGGTACAGAACGGTAGACAAGAATAACAGGTCACAGGCCGGGTTCAGCAACGGAAGGTCAGATCAATGGAAAACGCAGAGAATGGTCAGTCAAAAGCCGAGTCAGATTTCAGTAGAGCCACGAGAGTACAAACAGAGCTATAGTCACACAAACACACAAGACAGGAATGCAGAGAGCACTTGCAGACAGCAAGCTTAAATGTGATGAACCACACCCTTCTGAAGAGGAGCCGCAGAAGCCTGAAAGCATAAAGGTTCCCACCATGCTTTGCAGAAGCCCAAGATGGACGCCAGCACATGGGATGCACAAGCTCTGAGGAAAGGTAGGACCTTGACATAAACTACCAGAAGTATATTTAAGAACAATTAAAAAAATGTTAACAAGATTTATCTGGAGGAATAAAAAACCGAGAATAAGCCACAAAATTTTATGTAGAAATAAAGAGGCGGACTGGGAGTACCAGACTTGAAAAGATATTATAACTCGATAATAATGGCGAGAATTTTTGATTGGACATATAATGCAAAAGGGAAAAACTGGGTTAAAATAGAAAATATACTTAGTAATACTAATTTAAGTAAAATTGTATGGTTACCTCCACAATATCAAGGATTAGCAGATAGCACAAGTTTGTTCACATCAAATGTTTTAAGAGTGTGGGATGTTTTACACAAACAGATGGGATGGGAATTTTAATTCATTGTTAATGCCCTTAGGGTCCTCCGAGTTTTTTCCCCCAGGTAAAGAAGATATCACAGGGAAGTGGTTTAACCTCCCTAGCAGTCTGATTATGTCCATATTTCTGTGCTCAAAGTGGTACATTTTTTTGCATGGAAATATGTATTTTTTTATTGTAGCCCTGTAATTTTTAGGAATAACTCATTGAAATCTGTCCGAACAAGAGTCTAGTAAACATCCCGTATGTTAAAATTTGAAACACGAAATCATAAATTATAATTTAATAAATAATCATAAAAAATAATATTATAATAATAAATTTAATTCAATAATATAATCAAACCAAAAACACTGAAATTTGAAATATAGCGCCAGGTTCGCACGTCACTGAGCGAAGTAGCAAAATCATTTTCAGTGTCTGTTGACGAATTTCCCCACAAATCATTATCACTCAATTCTGCAAGTAGTTCTAATTTACTATCGCTGTTCTCTATCTGGTCTAAAACCGCTTTTGACCTAAAGGGAAGCTTTTTGGATGCCATGGACATTTCTCAGAATAATATGCTTATACTTTTTCCTTTTCTCTTTTATAGGGATTAAGTTCTCCAGAAATGAATAGGAAAATGCAGAGCAGTAGGGGGGAAAGTTTAGATATATCTGAAAATTGATCAGTCCTGAAGTACTGACGGCCAATCTAATTTCTTGAGGTCCAAGAATGTCAGAACAGTACAGATATCCCCCAAATGACCACTTTTTGCAAAGAAGACAGTCTGACGTATTTGAGGCATGGCGAGTTTTTTGAAGTTGTCATTTTTTTTGTCATAATTTTTTGGAAAATTAAAAAATTAAAAAAATTATTTTCACTATTTTTTTTTTTACATACTGTCACCAGTGCAGTACAGCATCATCATATATACTGGCATTATATCGTACTGTCATAATATAAAAAATTGATAATTTTTTTAATTTTTTTTATTCGTTTTAATTGTTTATGACATTTGTTTCTCTTCTTTTAAGATTTTTTTTTTTATATTTCACTATGACCAAAGTAGTATAATGTTACCATAGTAACATTGTACTACTTTGGGGAAGTGATCAGTATTTTTTTTTTTTTTTACTTTGCTATAAGCAAGCATTTATCTGAATGACATTGATTTATTCAGGGGTTTTTTTGTGCTTAGCTGTGATTTGGCCACGGCTAATCACATGACACAGATGGGCCTTAATTGGCCCAGCTTGTGCATGTGATCGCTGTGACCATTCATAGCTAGACACACTTGTATACAATGCATGGCATGAAAGGAAGCCATCCATTGTATAAAACTGTCATGTGAGCTGCTCTGATTGGTCACAGCAGGTCACATGGTACTGGCAACGAGGTACACGGCCGGTGACAGATCGCGCACAGAGCGGCCCTGCGGGCAGGCACACTGCGCGCACCTGAAAGGACGCCATATGGCGTCCACCAGGAGGGGCGAGCTATTCTATAGCCAGATGGCGGCCAGGCGGCAACTGGTTAAAGTCCCATTCAAGGGGTAATATTTTCACATTATACATATTCCAGATGAGGTCTTACTAATGATTTATACAGGGACAGGGGCGGACTGACAACTCATGGGGCCCCTGGGCAGTAAGAGATAATGGGGCCCCCTGTGCCCCCACCTACACTCAACCACACCCACACAACACCCTACCTACATATTGCAGCTCAGCTGCATAGAAGGGGCATTTACATATTTACTGCAGCAAAGACTGCATGAATGTTCTTGACTTCTTTCCGTAGCAGCTACTGGATACTTCCAGGTTTAAAGATGGCTGCCATGTGGGGGAAGTGAAAGAGAGAGGGGAGTGAGAGGGTGAAAAAGAGGAGGAGTGTGAGAGAGAGCGAGGAGGAGGAGAGAGAGAGGAAGGGACGAGAGAGGAGGGGTGTGTTTTAAATTGCGCTAAAAATTGGTCATGGCTTAAAAGGGGTGTGGTTAAATAATGTCTGAGATGACTTATATAGTGCAGAATGAACAGTGTCTGAGATGACTTATATACGGAATGTACAGTGTGGTGTGCATGACAGTGGGTAGTATGTACAGGGAGAGGAGTGTGGAGTGTATGACGGTGGGTAGTATGTGTAGGATGGAGTCAGTAGGTGGTGTCAGTAGTTCTTCATTTATATTAGTATTATTTTTTTTTTACAATTTTATGATTTGTTTTACAAATTAATGTTTTATTATTTTTATCATTTATTTTCAAAATGCTTTTGGGTGGCCAGTGGATGGTGTCAGTAGGGCAATGGTGTGGGTGTCAGAATGTTTTAATTTTTATTATCTAATTTTTTAAAATTATTTTTTACAATTTACTTCTGTATTATTTTTTTCACAATGATTTTGTGGGGGCAGTGGACAGTGTCAGTAGGGAGTGAACAGGGAGCACTAGTATATGTTGGGCTGTCATTAGATTGGGATGAATAAACAGAACCTGTACCCCCTTATATCGGAAGGAAGGGAGTAGATGGAGGGAAGGAAGGAAGAAAGAAAAGGGAGGGAGGGAGGGAATGGATGGAGGAAGGAAAGAGGGGTGGGAGGAAAGAATGAAGGGAGGGGATGGAGGAAGGAAGGGAAGGAAGAAAAGGGAGGGAGGGAATGAATGGAGGAAGGAATGAAGGAAATAAAGAAAATAGATGGAGGAAGGAATGAAGGAAAAGGAAGGAAGGAAGGGGAGGGAGGAAGGAAGGAATAAAAGGGGACAGAGGGAATGAAGAAAGCGGAGGGAAGGAAGGAGGGTTGGGAGGAAAGAATGAAGGGATGGATGGAGGAAGGAAGGGAAAGAAGAAAAGGGAGGGAGGGAACAGATGGAGGAAGGAAAGAAAATGGATGGAGGAAGGAATGAAGGAAAAGGAGAGAAGGGAGGGAGGGAATGAATGGTGGAAGGAAGGAAGGAAGGAAGGAAGAAAAGGGAGGGAATAGATGGCGGGAGGGAAGGAAGGAATGGATGGAGGAAGGAAGGAAGGGGAGGGAAGGAAGGAGGGGTGGGAGGAAGGAAGAAAAGGGAGGGAGGGAATAGATGGAGGAAGGAAGGAATGAAGGAAGGAAAGAAAATGGATGGACGAAGTAATGAAGGTAAAGGAGGGAAGGAAGGGAGGAAGGAAGGAAGGAAGAAAAGGGAGGGACTAGATAGAGGGAGGAAGGAAGGAAATGGATGGTGGAAGGAATGAAGGAAAGGGAGGGAAGGAAGGAGGGGAGGAAGGAAGGAAGGAAATGAAAGGAGGGGATGGAGAAAGGAAGAACGGAATGAAGGGAGGGAGGAAGGAAGGAATGATTGAAGGACGAGGAGGGAGGAAATGAAAAAATGAAGGGAGGAGATAGAGGAAGGAATGAAGGTAAGGAAGAAAAGGGAGGGAGGAAATGGAGGAAGGAAGGAAGAAATGGATGGAGGAAGAAATGAAGGAAGGGGAGGGATGAAGGAAGGAAGAAAAAGGAGGGAAGAAATGGAGGAACGAAGAAAGGAAGGGGATGGAGGAAGGAAGAAAAGAGAGGGAGGGAATGGATAGAGGAAGGAAGGAAATGGATGGAGGGAGGAAGAAAGGAAGAAAAGGGAGGGAGAGGGGGAATGGTTGAAGGAAGGAAGGAAAGAAGGGAGGGAAGGAAGTAAGAAAAGGGAGGGAGGGAGGGAATGGATGGAGGAAGGAAGGAATGAAGGAGAGGGAGGGAATGAAAGAAGGAAGGAAGGAAGGGAGGAAGGAAGGAAATGAAAGGAGGAGAGGGAGGGAAGGAGGGATGAATAAATGAAGGGAGGGGATGAAGGAAGAAAAAGGAGGGAGGGAATGGATGGAGGAAGGAAGGAATGGATGGAGGAAGGGATGAAGGAAGGAAGGAGGGGAGGGAGGGAGGGAGGAAGGAAGGAAGGAAGGAAGGAAGGAAGGAAGAAAAGGGAATAAATAGAGAAAGGAAGGGAGAAAATGGAGGGAGGGAATGGATGGAGCAAGGAAGGAAATGGATGGAGGAAAGAATGAAGGGAAAGGGAGGGAAGGAAGGAGGGGAGGGAGGAAGTAAGGATATGAAAGGAGGGAGGAAGGGAGAAAGCAAGGAAGGGGAGGGAAGGGAGAAAGAAGGAAGGAATGAATGAAAGACGAGGAGGAAGGTAAGGAAAAATGAAGGGAGGGGATAGAGGAAAGAATGAAGGTAAGAAAGAAAAGGGAGGGAGGGAATGGAGGAAGGAAGAAAAGAAGAAAATGGATGGAGGATGGAATGAAGGAAGGGGAGGGAAGGAAGAAGGAGATGGAGGAAGGAAGGAGGAAAAAGAAGGGATGAAATAGATGAAGGAAGGGAAGGAAAGAAGGGGAGGGAGGGAGGGAGGGAGAGCGAAAGGAAGGAAGGGAAATAGGGAGGGAAGGAAGGAAAGAATTAAGGGAGGGGATGGAGGAAGGAAGAAAAGGGAGGGAGGGAATGGATGGAGGAAGGAAGGAAATGGATGAAGGAAAGAATTAAGGAAAGGGAAGGAAGGAGGGGAGGGAGGAAGAAAGAAAATTAAAGGAGGGGAGGGAGGCAGAAAGGATATGAAAGGAGGGGAGGGAAGAAAGAATGAAGGGAGGGAATGAAGGGAGGGAGGAAGGAATGATTGAAGGACGAGGAGGTAGGGAAGGAAAAATGAAGGGAAGGGATAGAGGAAGGAATGAAGGTAAGGAAGAAAAGGGAGGGAGATAATGAAGGAAGGAAGGAAGAAAATGGATGGAGGACGGAATTAAGAAAGGGGAGGGAAGAAAGGAGGGGAGGGAGGAAGAAAAGGAGGGATGAAATAGATGAAGGAAAGAAGGGGAGGGAGAGAGGGAGGGAGAGTGAAAGGAAGGAAAGAATGAAGGGAGGGGATGGAGGAAGGAAGAAAAGGGAGGGAAGGAATGGATGAAGGAAGGAAATGGATGGAGGAAGGAATGAAGGAAGGGGAAGGAAGAAAAGGGAGGTACGGAATGGATGAAAGAAGGAAGGAAGGAAAGAAGGAGGGAAATAAGGAAGGAAGAAAAGGGAGGGAAGGAATGGAAGGAGGAAGGACGGAAGGGGAGAAAGAGAGAGAGGGAGAAAGAGAGAGAGGGGGGTAGAGAGAGAGGGGGAGGTAGAGAGAGAGAGGGGGGAGGTAGAGAGAGAGGGGGGTGGTAGAGAGAGAGAGGGGGTAGAGAGAGAAAGGGGAGGGAGAGAGAGAGGGGGAGGGAGGGAGAGAGAGAGAGATGGAGGGGGGAGAGAGAGAGAATCACAAAGCTGCCGACTGATCTAGACAGGAGAGGCAGAGTAGATCCTCTCTCCTCTGCTCTGCAGTGGAGGATGGGGGGAAGGGCTGGGCACTGTCAGAGAAGGCGAGGCATCAGAGACTTGCGAGGGGGGGGGGCTGAGGATCACAGAGGAGGGGCCCAGGAGGGAAATCCGATGCACAGTCAGGGATGATCAGTGCAGTAGAGGGACAGTGACAACACCGATCCCCCTGCATGGATTTCAACGAGGCAGCTGGAAGTCTCTCCCTCCCACAGCTTTCAGCTGCTTCATTGAAATCCATTAAGTAAGATCGGTGCTGTCACTGTCCCTCCACTGCACCGATCACCTCTGACTTTATTCCTGATCATCCATGGGGGAAGGGTGTATGCAGGGTGTGTGCAGTGAACATCCCACACCATGGATGATATGCCTCTCACCTTCCCACTGCCCACCGGCTCCATCACCAGCACAGTGTCCGGACCCGTCACCCGACTCACTCTGCCACCAGGTGCAGTGACAGGTGAGCTACTTCTGGGTCGGGATCTGAGACTGCCTCCTCCTCCACTCCCCACACTGTCACTGGACAGTGATCCTCTCATGAGCCCCCTACTGACCCCGGGCCCTCGGGCAATGCCTAAATGGTCAGTCCGCCCCTGTACAGGGACAAAATATTTTAATACAAGAAAGGATTTTGCTTGCTTAGCAGCTTGGCAATGTATGCTATTATTAAGCTTATGATCCACTAGAGTACTCAGATTCTTCTCTCCCATTGATTCCCCCAGTTGTACTTTAAATCCCAAACCCTATATAATTTAGAAATATGTTAAAAAGTAAGGGTCCCAACACTGAACCTTGGGGTACACGACTAATAAACTTAGACCATTCAGAGTATGTATCATTAACCACTACTCTCTGAATACGGTCTTTTAGCCAGTTTTCTATCCATGTACAAACTAATTTTTCCAAACTTATAGACTTTACCTTACACATCAGCCATGTGTGGGGAACTGTGTCAAATGCTTTTGCAAAATCAAAGTATACTACATCCACAGCCACTACTTTTTCTGACTTTTTTCTTACCTCCTCATAAAAAGAAATCAGATTTGTTTGACAACTTCTGTCTTTCATGAATCCACATTGTCTGTTGCTTAAAATATTTTTTTCTAGCAAAAAGTCCTCTATGGGGTCTTTTATTAAACTCTTCAGTATCTTCCCAACTGCAGGAGTTAAACTAACTGGTCTGTAGTTACTTGGTAAAGACTTTGACCCCTTTTTAAATGGTCTTTGGTCTAACTATGTTACATAGCTTACATAGGCTTACATAGGTTTTCAGATTGAAATAACACATGTGCCCTTCAAGTTTAATCAAAAGGCAAAAATAAACAAAATATATAATCTTGTGTCGTGAGAAGAGATGAGAAGGCCTGGAAAAAATGGAAAAATAGGGAAAAAAAGGAGTGTGGAATATGCTATTTTACAATGACAAATAACATATCTATGACATGGTATTAGAACTACAGTATATAGCATGAAGAACGTACTGAAATATTTCTGAAAGTTTATGTAAAGTCCTAAATTATTGCAAGTTCTCTCAGCTGAAGATAAGAAAATCCTGTAATAAAACTCAAATAACACTGTACTTCTCAATGCAGTTCTCAAGCAAGAGAAATATGCATTTCTGACAATAGGGGGCACTGCAGGAGAAAGGCTCCAGTTTAGTTTGTTGTAGCCTCTCATATGTACCTCCTACAGCTGGGTGATTGTTGGAATACATTAGAACAGGGGTGGGCAAACTTTTTGACTTGAGGGCCGCAATGGGTTCATATACTGGACCCGGGGGCCGAACCAAGAGTAGATGAATAATGTGTATGTGTCATCCATAGTAAGTATAATAATATTCCCCCATAGTAAGCATAGTAATTCATCCCCCATATAGTAATTCATCCCCCATAGTAATTCATCCCCCATATAGTAATTCATCCCCATAGTAATTCATCCCCCATAGTAATTCATCCCCCATGGTAATTCATCCCCCATATAGTAATTCATCCCCCATATAGTAATTCATCCCCCATATAGTAATTCATCCCCCCTATAGTAATTCATCCCCCATAGTAATTCATTCCCCATAGTAATTCATCCCCCATATAGTAATTCATCCCCCATAGTAATTCATTCCCCATAGTAATTCATCACCCATATAGTAATTCATCCCCCATATAGTAATTCATCCCCCATAGTAATTCATCCCCCATAGTAATTCATCCCCCATATAGTAATTTATTCCCCATAGTAATTCATCCCCCATATAGTAATTAATCCCCCATATAGTAATTAATCCCCCCTATAGTAATTCATCCCCCATATAGTAATTCATCCCCCCTATAGTAATTCATCCCCCCTATAGTAATTCATCCTCCATATTAAGTCCCCAAGTCCCCCCTGTGTCAATTCACTTACCTTTGCTCCGCACGTTCCTCTCGCCGTGTTCCCGCGCCGTTCCGGTGTAGCATGAAAATCTGTCTCCTATGAGGATCTGTCCCCCTCGACGTATCTGCGCATGTGCCAGTTTCAGGCATTAGCAGCCGATCGGCGATCTCCGGCACATGCGCAGATACGTCGAGGGGGACAGATCCTCATAGGAGACAGATTTTCACGCTACACCGGTCTTCAGGGCGGACTGTGAGAGGAGCCTAGCTCCCCTCACGTTCGTCACGTTGCCCCGCCTACACACATCCTGACAGCCATCCTGACAGTATCACGCTCCGCGGGCCGGATTAAAAGGTCCGCCGGGCCGTAGTTTGCCCATTGCTGCATTAGAAGATCGTTTCTGTCCTCCTCTAAAGCCTTAATCAACAAGTTAGAGGATAAATCTGACAAAGGAGTTTATCTTTATTACCTTTTAAATGATTCCTATTAATGTTCTCCACCACCATTCACAGTATAATGTTTACCTATAGTCTGGTCAGTAAATTGGATTCTTTTCTTAATTTCCTAATCTTCCTAGTTTTGATTTAAAACCAGGTTTTAAAAAAAATTCAGTAACACTGTACATGAGTAAACATCAGGATGTTTTATGTATTTGCATGTTTTTAATATCTCTCAGGCCTAGAATGGACCCCACCCAAAGGGCGGACTGTGGTTGGCACGCTATTTTCCTACAGTTTTACATGTGGACAGCTTTTACTAGCAGGCTTTGCTTATGGGATTCGAGAATGGCGCTGGCTGCAGTTCATTGTTTCTGCCCCATACTATGTCTTCTTCTTGACTTCATGGTAAGAGGTATAAATATGTAACTTTATTAATCATTTGGAAAAATAAAACATTTCCTACATTTTATTTGTTAAATTAGATACTTTGTAGCAGACACTTGGAGAGCAGAGTAAGTGTGGTCTAGAACAGGGCAGGGGCGGACTGACCATTTGGAAACTTGGGCACTGTCCGAGGGCCCGGGGTCAGTAGGGGGCCCCATGATATGCCCCTGGTACCTTTTTCATAGGCTTTTTTGAGTTTGGGCAAGGACACAGGAGCCCCATGATCCCCTATTGCCCGGGGGCCCCATGAGTTGTCAGTCCGCCCCTGGATCAGGGGTCTCCAAACTGTGGCCCACAGGCCGGATGTGACCCTTTCCTGATAGCTCCATGTCAGGATAGCTGGGTATGGGCCCCACTACCTCATGCTTCCAGGACCCCCCATGCTTCCAGGACCTAACTCATAAACTTGAGCCCACCTGCAGCCTTGGTGTTCCTGCTTTTTTCCTCCTATGTGCAGGACCGAGGCATGCTTCTCTACCTGTCTGGTCTAAAGGGCTGGATGTCTGTCCATGCCGGTGAGTTTCAGCTGGATGCCGTCCCTGGTATACCGGCTAAATGACCCATTATCCAGGGAGCCCTGCTGCTGGTCCTCGAAGCGTCTTTTTGTATGGCTAACAGCCTTGTCGGGGGTCCGCTGGGTCCATGTGAAGTGGGCAGCGGTGTCAGCAGTATCTCCCCTAGGCTCATGCTCCTGCACAGTGCCCGTGTTTGCAGTTAGCAAAGGTTGGGTGAGCTAAATTTAAAAATGCTTTGTATCCAAATGAATGCTGCATTCCTAGGTATTGTACCCTGAGCTCCTCCAGAAGTAGTACTCTGATAGGCGGCACTGATGAGCAGGCACTGATGAGGCAGCACTGATGATGCTGCACTGATAGGCAGCACTGATGGGCAGCACTGACTGGCGGCACTACTGGGCACTGATGGGTGGCACTGCTGGGCAGCACTGATGGGCACTGGTGGGTGGCACTGCTGGGCACAGGTGGGTGGCACTGCTAGGCACTGCTGGGAACAGGTGAGTGGCACTGATGGGCACAGGTGGGTGGCACTGCTGGGTACTTGGTGGTACTGCTGGGCACTGGTGGGTGGCACTGCTAGGCACTGATGATCAGGGCACTGATCATCAGTGCCCGGATGGTCGGTGCTGATCCTTTCTCTGACAATTGTCAGTTATCGGCAGTACTTTCTTCACAATGTGATAGGTGAGGAAAGTGCAGCCGATAACCGGCAACTGCATTTACCGATGATCTACTGTGTCATTGGACACGGCTGATCACATGGTAAAAGACCGCTGTGATTGGCCTTTTACCACAACACATGATCAACTGTGTCAGTAGGACACAGCAATCATGGAGATCGCCGGGTGCGCGCCACCAGGGGCGCATGGGAGGGCATGTTCTGGGAGGACTTCATATGACGCCCTCCCAGAACTGGACAACCATGCTGTAGCTGTCATTCAGCTATAGCCCAGTTATCAAGTGGTTAAACAAGTGGCCAATACACTCAAAATAAGTGTTTCCACTCACCCTGTGACCGGGTTATATGTTCTAGCAATGAGCATTCTCATAGCCTTCCCAGGCAAAACAGCCTCTTCAGACTAACAGATGTGGATGAACATGACTATATGGGGTTTATTTACTAAAGCTGGAGAGTCCAAAATCAGACTCCCTTCTGCATAGAAACCAATCAGCTTCTAACCTCAGCTTGTTCAATGAAGCTTTGGCAATGAAACCTGGAAGCTGATTGGTTTCTATGCAGAAGGGAGTCTGATTTTGGACTCTCCAGCTTTAGTAAATAAACCCCTATGAGTCTTGCTTTGTTTATGCAACCAGAAATGAGGATGATGACACCTAACAGGTTGCCACATTCATTAAACAAGTGGCCAATACATTCAAAAGAAGTGGTTTCCACTAACCCTATGAAAGGATTACCGTATTTTCCGGCGTATAAGACGACTGGGCGTATAAGACGACCCCCTACTTTTCCTGCTAAAATGTAGTGTTTGGGCTATACTCGCCGTATAAGACTACCCCTCTTCCAATGCACACCAAATAAAAATGAAAAAACATCAGATTTGATTTCAATATGGTATGCTATTTCAGTATGTTATTCCAATGTTGGGGTGCTATTCCTCCCACTGACACCAATGATGGGGCACGATTCCTCCCACTGATACCAATGATGAGGCACTACTCCTCCCACTGACACCAATGATGGGGCACTATTCCTCCCACTGATACCAATGATGGAACACTATTCCTCCCACTGACACCAATGATGGTGCCCCATCATTAGTGTCAGTGTGTGAGGAATAGTGTCCCATCATTAGTGTCAGTGGGAGGAATAGTGCTCCATCGTTGGTATCAGTGGGGAGAATAGTGCCCCATCATTGGTGTCAGTGGGGGAGGAATAGTGCCCCATCGTTGGTGTCAGTGGAGGAGGAATAGTGCCCCATCGTTGGTGTCAGTGGAGGAGGAATAGTGCCCCATCGTTGGTGTCAGTGGGGGGAGGAACAGTGCCTCATCGTTGGTGTCAGTGGAGGAGGAATAGTGTCCCATCGTTGGTGTCAGTGGAGGAGGAATAGTGCCCCATCGTTGGTGTCAGTGGAGGAGGAATAGTGCCCCATCGTTGGTGTCAGTGGAGGAGGAATAGTGCCCCATCGTTGGTGTCAGTGGAGGAGGAATAGTGCCCAATCGTTGGTGTCAGTGGAGGAGGAATAGTGCCCCATCGTTGGTGTCAGTGGAGGAGGAATAGTGCCCCATCGTTGGTGTCAGTGGAGGAGGAATAGTGCCCCATCGTTGGTGTCAGTGGGGGGAGGAACAGTGCCCCATCGTTAGTGTCAGTGGGGGAGGAACAGTGCCTCATTGTTGGTGTCAGTGTGGAGGAGAAATAGTGCCCCGTCGTTAGTGTCAGTGGGGGAGAGGAGCGGCTGCTCCTTCTTTCCTGTTCGGCCGCTCGATTTTCGCGGGGCCGCTCAGCTCCGCCTCCTCGCCAGTGATTGGTCGCCTGTGTGCCTTTCCAGTGCTGGCGACCAATCACCGGTGAGGAGGCGGAACCGAGCGGCCGCGCGACCATCGAGCGGCCGAACTGAAAGAAGGTGCAGCGACGCTTCCTGGACCGGATCGTCGTGGGACTGGGACCGGAGCCAGGTAAGGTACAGCAGCCCCTCTGCCCACCCCTGTACTTAGTGTCCATTGGAGGAGGAGGGGGGGCAGCGCCGCGCCACCCCTCGAAAAAGTGCCGTCCTGACACCAGCTCGCCGTATACCGGCGTATAAAACGACCCCCGACTTTTCATCAGATTTTTATGGGTTGAAAAGTCGTCTTATACGCCGGAAAATACGGTATATGTTGTGGCAATAAACAGTCTCAAAGCATTCCCAGGCAACTTAGCCCTCTTCAGACTTTATAAAGAGGGAGATGTGGATGAGCATGACTGTATGTATCCTGCTGGTTTAAGCAGCCAGGGATAGAGATGATGACACCTAACAGGATGTCGCATTTAATAAGCACATTGTTAATACACTCTACAGCAGGGGCAGGCAACCTTAAAGAGATGGAGATCTACCTGAACAACAATGAAGAAGTCAAAGATCACCAGGCGCAGTGTCGTCCAGTGTCACCTCCTCACATCTGATTTAAACCTCTAATTGCTGTACTACTGTGTCACAGTTGCATGCAATGCACAGCAATCATGGGTTCAAATCAGGTGGTGAGGAGGAAACATATCACCACCTGTCAAACACACTTAGAGCACTTTACAGAGGAGCAGCAGTGCCTGCTGCACTTGTGAATGCGCCCTTAGTTGCATCCACTAGCGGCACTCTTACGGCTCGTTCACATGTAAAGTTGGGGAGTGGTAAAACCCTGTGGTTGAGTCACAGTTTTACCACCCCAGTCCCTACCCCCAACCAAAGGTGTACACATGCCGCAGCCCCTTGCTCTAAAGGAGTAGTTTCCACTCACACTTTGAAAGGTTTATCTGCTCTGGCAATGAGAAGCCACCTAGCCTCCCGGGCGAAACAGCCTTCTTCAGAGTTTCCAAGGAGGACGATGCAGATGAACATGACTGCACGTATACTGCTTTAGTCAAGCAACCAAGGATAATGATGACAACACCTTACAGGTTGTCACATGAGGCTAACACACTGTAAAGGAGTGTTTCCACTCACCCCGTAAAAGGGTTATCTATTCTATCAATGAGCAGTCAGAAAATCCTCAACGCCAACCGAGGGAATGGCTTGCAGGGGCAGAAGCAAGGAACCTGCAGGAGAGCCACTGTCTTATGACAGCAGGGGGAGAAACCGCCCCTCTGGAAATTGCACCCTAGGCAAATGCCTTGTTTGCCTTGCAGTAAATACACCACTGCGTCAAGACACTCTAAAGGAGTTGCTGAATTCACCTTCTGCAGGGGCCATCTTTTCTGGCAATGTCCAGTTTTCTTTTCAGGGCCATTAAAACTGGCCTCAGAACTTTCTCAAGCCAATCAATCCTCTTCAGTCCCTTCTGAACAAGATGACGATGACGATCAGAAGATTACCTCTGTCCAGGTTTTTGATTCCTCCTTTTGTAAGGTTGATGTAATGCCTTTAAATATAAGCAAAGCTGTGAAAGTATTTCAAATGCCTCCAGAGGACTGCTTGATAATTCTCTTCTGGTGACTGAATCAAGTGCTCATTCTACAAGATTGGAGCATGTTGTTACAGCAGGATGTCAAAATTATGCCCAGGGATGGTGTCCAGGGTTTGGAATCACCCCTTTGGTTGATGTGTTTCTTATGAAATTTGCCAGATATATGACCTTACCATTAGAAGACCTTACCACTAGAATTCAGCAACTCTAAAGGAGTTGCTGAATTCACCTTCTGCAGGGGCCATCTTTTCTGGCAATGTCCAGTTTTCTTTTCAGGGCCATTAAAACTGGCCTCAGAACTTTCTCAAGCCAATCAATCCTCTTCAGTCCCTTCTGAACAACATGACGATGACGATCAGAAGATTACCTCTGTCCAGGTTTTTGATTCCTCCTTTTGTAAGGTTGATGTAATGCCTTTAAATATAAGCAAAGCTGTGAAAGTATTTCAAATGCCTCCAGAGGACTGCTTGATAATTCTCTTCTGGTGACTGAATCAAGTGCTCATTCTACAAGATTGGAGCATGTTGTTACAGCAGGATGTCAAAATTATGCCCAGGGATGGTGTTCAGGGTTTGGAATCACCCCTTTGGTTGATGTGTCCCTTATGAAATTTGCCAGATATATGACCTTACCATTAGAAGATGCTGTGGTGTTCAAGAGCGTACTCAATCACTGTAACTGTAATTAATAACGGTCAGTTTGGTGTCCTGCCTCAAAATGAACGTCTGTTGAGTTATAGGAGACCGAAGTTTAAGAGTCAGTTTCCATGCTCAATCTAGAGAAGGTAGCTTCTGCATTTCAGGCTCGGAGCCCAGGAAAAATTGGTAAGTCAGCACATACTCCTAGTGGTTAGTGAAGAGCTCTATGTCCAGCATCCACAAGCAATTGGGGTGGAGATGGTGATCACAGAGTGGATCTTCAAGACAGCTTATGCTTTTCTGCTGCTCCCTCTCATTCTCAGCTTCTTGCTGAGGCGTTTGGGAGAAGGTGACAGATTTGGTGGTGATCCCAGATTGGTCAAAGGGGCCTTGGTACCCTCTGCTCATCCTAATGAGTATCAAGGATCCACTTCCTCTGCGGTGAGGTCAGATCTTCTCCAAAGTCCCACTCATCCATCACCCAACAGGCTCAAGCTGATGGCTTGGGTCTTGAGAGGCAGAGGTTAATAGATAGTGGGTGCTTTGTAAAGGTTGTGAATACTCTTATGAAAGCAAGGAAGAAATTCACTAATAGTGTCTATAGTGGAATATGGCATACACTGGGCTCTTCACAAGTCAGACACAAACTTAAGTTTCTGCGGGCAGGGCTTGATTTAGGTTTATGCGTAAGTACACTATAGGCCCACATTTCAGCTATCTCTGCCTTCACAGACATAGAGTAAGAACTCAACACTTAATTAAACTGTTCTTAAAGCTGCAATTTGGTTGAAACCTCCATAAGGGATTGTTGTTCCCAAAGTGGGATTTCCTCTTGGTGTTGGACTTTGTTGCATCAGTTGCCTTCAATCAAAGTGGCCTCCTGTGGTACCTCTCACCTAAAACTGCTTTCCTGGTGGCAATTACATCAGCCAGAAGAGTGTCGGTATTAGCTGTCTTGGGGTTTAAAGAACCCTTTCTTGTGTTCTTCCCAGACAGAGTGGTACTCATGCCAGTGCTCGAATTTGTGCCTAAAGTGGCCTTCAGATTCCATATCACACAAGAAGTTGTCCTTCCAATGTTACTCTTGTGGGCCAAGCTTTAAAATGTTATATCAAGGCGTAATCTGGCATCAAAAAGTCAGAGCACTTGTTTGTCATTCCAGGTGGAGCGTGTAATGATTTCACAGCTTCCAACGAAATTATTGTCTCTTGGTTGGTGAAGCTCATCTCCTTGGCTAACAGGTTTAAAGGTGGGTTTCCTCCGGGTGCTCCGGTTTCCTCCCATACTCCAAAGACATGCTGCTAGGTTAATTGGCTCCTGTCTAAATTGTCCCTAGTATGTATGAATGTAAGTTAGGGACCTTAGATTGTACGCCCCTTGAGGGTTAGGGACTGATGTGAATGTACAATATATACAGGTGAAACTTGAAAAATTAGAATATCATGCAAAAGTTCATTTATTTCAGTAATGCAACTTAAAAGGTGAAACTAATATATGAGATAGACTCATTACATGCAAAGCAAGATAGTTCAAGGTGTGATTTGTCATAATTGTGATGATTATGGCTTACAGCTCATGAAAACCCCAAATCCGTAATCTCAGAAAAATAGAATATTGTGAAAAGGTGCAATTTTCTAGGCTCAAAGTGTCCCACTCTAATCAGCTAATTAAGCCATAACACCTGCAAAGGGTTCCTGAGCCTTTAAATTGTCTCTCAGTCTGGTTCAGTAGGAATCACAATCATGGGAAAGACTGCTGACCGGACAGTTGAGCAGAAAACCATCATTGACACCCTCCATAAGGAGGGAAAGCCTCAAAAGGTAATTGCAAAAGAAGTTGGATGCTCCCAAAGTGCTTTATCAAAGCACATTAATAGAAGGTTATGTGGAAGGGAAAAGTGTGGAAGAAAAAGGTGCACAAGCAGCAGGGATGACCGCAGCCTGGAGAGGACTGTCACGAAAAGGCCATTCAAAAGGGTTGGGTACTTTCACAAGGAGTGGACTGAGGCTGGAGTCAGTGCATCAAGACCCATCACACACAGACGGATCCTGGACATGGGCTTCAAATGTCGTATTCCATTTGTCAAGCCGCTCTTGAACAACAAACAACGTCAGAAGTGTCTTGCCTGGGCTAAAGAAAAACAGACCTGGTCTGTTGCTCGGTGGTCCAAAGTCCTCTTTTCTGATGAGAGCAACTTTTGCATCTCATTTGGAAACCAAGGACCCAGAGTATGGAGGAAGAATGGAGAGGTACACACTGCAAGATGCTTCAAGTCCAATGTGAAGTTTCCACAGTCTGTGTTGATTTGGGGAGCCATGTCATCTGCTGGTGTTGGTCCACTGTGCTTCTAAAAAGTCCAGGGTCAACGCAGCCATCTACCAGGAGATTTTGGAGCACTTCATGCTTCCTTCCACAGATGAGCTTTATGGAGATGCTGACTTCATTTTCTAGCAGGACTTGGCACCTGCCCACACTGCCAAAAGTACCAAAACCTGGTTCAATGACCGTGGGATTACTGTGCTTGATTGGCCAGCAAACTCGCCTGACCTGAACCCCATAGAGAATCTATGGGGTACTGCCAAGAGAAAGATGAGAGACATGAGACCGAACAATGCAGAAGAGCTCAAGGCCGCTATTGAAGCATCCTGGTCTTCCATAACACCTCAGCAGTGCCACAGGCTGATAGCTTCCATGCCACGCCGCATTGAGGCAGTAATTGCTGCAAAAGGGGCCCAAACCAAGTACTGAGTACATATGCATGCTTATACTTTTCAGAGGTCTGATATTGTTCTATGTACAATCCTTGTTTTATTGATTGCATGTAATATTCTAATTTTCTGAGATTGTGGATTTGGGGTTTTCATGAGCTGTAAGCCATAATCATCACAATAATGACAAATCACGGCTTGAACTATCTTGCTTTGCATGTAATGAGTCTATCTCATATATTAGTTTCACCTTTTAAGTTGCATTACTGAAATAAATGAACTTTTGCATGATATTCTAGTTTTTCTGTATGTAAAGCACTGCGTAAATTGACGACGCTATACAAGTACCTGAAATAAATATACGTTCAGTTGAGTTTGGCAGAGGCAACCTGGCTTCTGCTTTTAGCCAGAATTAAGGAGTGTATAGCATTATCCTTTCTCTGTGTGGCTAGTTAGTTCCCAGCTGTGCTGACATGGAGCCTCAGGAAAATGAAAAATTGAATGACAAATACTTCCCATAATTTTCCTTTCCTGACGAGCTCCATATCAGCACAATTCACACCCAGCTTGGTAGGACTAATTACAGAATGAAGAGGCTGAAGGTGGGCTTAAATTTATGAGTTAGGTCCTGGAAGCATGGGAGGGTGGGGCCCATACCCAGCTGTGCTGACATGAAGCTCATCAGGAAAGGAAAATTACAGTAAGCATCTGTCATTCAATTTTAAATTTTGATTGCCTTTATCCAGTCCTTGGGGCACTATTCCTTCCACTGACACCAGTTATGGGGCACTATTCTTCCCACTGAAGATAAAGATGTAATACTGACCACCAAGCCTGAGGCATTGTTTAATCCCACCAATGCCAGGACATTTTCTACTCCCGTTGGCCACAGTCCGGCCCTCTTAAAGTTTGAAGGGCAGTAAACTGGCCCTTTGTTTCAAAGGTTTGCAGAACCCTAGTCTAGACTCTACAGGGATATATAAAACTGCTTTACTAAAACTGGCTAACTTTCCCACAACAGCCAATAATGTTTCAAACCTCATATGAAGCAGGCAATATAGATGCTATGGGTAACTGCTACAGCTGATCCAGTTTATATATGTTCAGATTTTGTTACCTCTAGTTTCTCTAAATCACCCCTAGAAAAAAAAATAAACTGTCTTTATGGCTGCAGGTTTCTGCCAGAATCGGCTCGTTGGCTTATTGTTAAAGGGCGCTCATTTCATGCTCTTAGAAATCTTCAGAGAGTAGCCTGGATAAATGGGAAAAAAGAAGAGGGCAAAAAACTCACAGAAAAGGTGAATTTTAAATATCTACTGTTTCTTTTATTTGTTAGTTTTTAATAAGCCATCTGCAACACAGAAACACATGACCCTTCTATAATGTGATTTTACAGCTATCCTTTTCACATAAATTAACTGAAAAGTAATTTCAGGATAAAAAGGGTTTTTTATCCCTTATTATTTTGTGCATGCCTCAATAAAGAAATTTCCACATATTTCCTGTTTTAACAGGCAGTGAGGGGAAATTTCCCAAAAAGCACAGCCAGCAATAAATATCTGACAGAGGCTCTAACCCTTTCCACTTTATCCAAACAAAAGGTTTAACACTGTTAACATTGCTGGTGAACACCTGAAATGTTTCACTTATACTTTGAACACATAGTTACATAGTGAGTCTGGTTTAGAAAAAACAAACGTTTGTTCATTTAGGTTTTTTTATTGTTTTTTTTTCTCAGGAAAAACCACTCTGTACTTTTGCACTTGGGTCTTCCTAAAATCCTTTGCAAAATGCCCCTTCTTCCCACACCTGTGACAAAAAAAGGGACTGGACATGCACTATATTTCCAAAAGTATTGGAATGGCTGCGCACATGATCTTTAATGGTATCCCCGTCTTAGTCTATAGGGTTCAATATTGAATTGGTCCACCCTTTGCAGCTATAACAGCCTCAACTCTTCTGGGAAGGCTGTCCACAAGGTTTAGGAGTGTGTCTATGGGAATGTTTGACCATTCTTCCAGAAGCGCATTTGTGAGGTCAGGCAATGATGTTGGATGAGAAGGTCTGGCTTTGTGCAATGGTGCGGAGTCATGTTGGAACAGGAAGAGAACATCCCCAAACTGTTCCCACAAAGTTGGCAGCTTGAAATTGTCCAAAATGTCTTGGTATGCTGACGCCATAAGTGTTCCCTTCACTGGAACCAAGCGGCCAAGCCCAACCCCCGAAAAACAATCGCACACCATAATCCCCCATCCACCAAACTTCACACTTGGCACAATGCAGTCAAGCAAGTACTCCTCTCCTGGCAACTGGGAAACCCAGACATGTCCAGATTGCCAGACAGAGAAGCGTGATTCATCACTCCAGAGAACATGTCTCCACTGCTGTAGAGTCCAGTGGCGGCGTTCTTTACACCACTGCATCCGACGCTTTGCATTGAACTTGTTGATGTAAAGCTTGGATGCAGCTGCTCGGCCATGGAAACCCATTCCATGAAGCTCTCTACGCAGTGTTGTGCTAATCTGAAGGCCACATGAAGTTCAGAGGTATTTAGCTATTGACGCTGCAGACAGTTGGTGACTTCTGTGCACTGTGCACTTCAGCATACGCTGAGCCCACTCTGTCATTTTTACATGGCCAACCACTTGGTGGCTGAGTTGCTGTTGTTCCCAGTTGCTTCCACTGTGTTATAATACCGCTAACAGCTGACCGTGGAATATTTACTAGCAAGGAAATTTCACGGATGGACTTCTTGCACAGGTGGCAACTTATCATGGTACCACGCTTTTCACTGAGCTCCTGTGAGCGACCCATTCTTTCACAAATGTTTGTAGAAGCAGTCTGCATGCCTAGGTACTTGATTTTATACACCCGTGGCCATAGAGGTGATTGTAACACCTGAATCCAATGATTTGGCGGGGTCCCAATACTTTTGGCAATATAGTGTAGCACCTTCAAAACCTACCTACCCCTTTTTATAAAGTTGTTAAAGAGCTGTAGGTTTATCTGTAAGTAGATTTTGGTTATATTATGAAATACTTGAGCAAAGATCCCCTTTAGGCACTTTCACTCTGCAGTACTTTATGCCTACTGTATTCAAAAGTAGTTTTGAAAGTTAGGTCTGCAATTTAAAGGAGAAATAGGGCCAAAGTTCTTTTGGCCATACTTCTCCTGGGGATTACAGGAGTGCACTTCATTCTGCACTCCTGTGACCTGTTTTCAACCATCAGCGCGCTAAAGCCTGCTGTTGGCCGACATCGCAGAGCCGGTCCAGACTCTGGAGAGATCATGACTTTAATGTCGGGGTCCACCTAAATGTCTGGACCAGCAGATGGCTCAGGTTCTCAGAGAGCAGCTGAGAACTTGATCCAGCCGCTCTTGTCTCCTTCACAGTCCAGCACTCCAGGGAGCACTGGAGGGGCAGAGCACAGAGCCTGTGACTGAGGGCTGATTCACACCACATGCAGTCAACTGCATTTTTGATCTGCATCAAAAACGCATGCACAGTGTTGTCCATGTATTCCAATGGCCCTAGTTCACACCAGTGCAGTGCATTCCAGTGCAGTCAACAAAAGTAATAAATGCTGCATTTCTTTCTGCATGGAACTGCACTAGAGCATGGCAAAATGCATCAAAAACGGTTAGCGAAGACTGAGAACTGAGCAATCTGCGGTCTTTGATTGCTAAATTCTCAGTCTTAGAAGTGGCAGGGGACAGATGCATCCACCTAGGTGAGTATATATGTTATTTTTTTTTCATTCCTGAACTTCTCTTGAAATTGGAGATAAGCAAATATTGCCTAAACACAAACGTCATGTGTATTCTTACTTGAATTTTGATGTGCTTTGTGTATTTCTTCAAGATTTGTGCAGTAATCCAGCACAAAACTTTTCCTCTCTGCAGGAGCTCCCTATATTAAAAACCAGTCACTGCTGTTCTTCCTGTTGTATCAGGTGACTGGTCTTGGATCCACCCCCACCTCTAGTTTTCCAAGGGCAACCCATAGTGATTGGGCCTGCTGGGTCCCTCCCACAACTCTGCTTTCTGCACAGGCTGTGTGCAGTACATTGATGATGCCATTGCTACTTTTATAAAGTAACAGAGTTAGCAAAGGCATATGGTACACACGGTTATTTTTAATGCACATGAGCACATTCTTAAAGTGGTTCTAAAGTCTAAATGTTTTTCCCCTTAATGCATTCTCCACTTTAACTACTTGCCCTCCAGAGGATTTACCCCCCTTCATGACCAGGCCATTTTTTTGCTGTTCGGCAATGCTGTATTTCAACTGGTAATTGCATGGTTGTGCAATGCTGTACCCAAACAAAATTTACCATATTTTTCGCACTGTAAGACGCACCTGACCATAAGATGCACCTAGATTTTAGAGGTGGAAAACAGGAAAAAAAAATATTCTGAGCCAATGGACTGCAGACATAGTACAGGAGATGACCAGAGACTGCAGACATAGTACAGGAGATGACAAGGGACTGCTGGCATACTACAGGAGATGACCAGAGACTGATGACATAGTACAGGAGATGACCAGAGACTGCTGACATAGTACAGGAGATGACCAGAGACTGCTGACATAGTACAGGAGATGACCAGAGACTGCAGACATAGTACAGGAGATGACCAGAAACTGTAAACACAGTACAGGAAATGACCAGAGATTGCGGACACAGTACAGGAGATGACCAGAGACTGTAGACACAGTACAGGAGATGACCAGAGACTGTGGACATAGTACAGGAGATGACCAGAGACTGTGGACATAGTACAGGAGATAACCAGAGACTGAAGACACAGTACAGAAGACCAGAGACAGCGGACATAGTACAGGAGATGACCAGAGACTGCTGACATAGTACAGGAGATGACCAGAGACTGCAGACATAGTACAGGAGATGACCAGAGACTGCTGATTTAGTACAGGAGATGACCAGAAACTGTAAACACAGTACAGTAAATGACCAGAGATTGCGGACACAGTACAGGAGATGACCAGAGACTGTGGACATAGTACAGGAGATGACAAGAGACTGTGGACATAGTACAGGAGATAACCAGAGACTGAAGACACAGTACAGAAGACCAGAGACAGCGGACATAGTACAGGAGATGACCAGAGACTGCTGACATAGTACAGGAGATGACCAGAGACTGTAGACATAGTACAGGAGATGACCAGAGACTGCTGATTTAGTACAGGAGATGACCAGAAACTGTAAACACAGTACAGGAAATGACCAGAGATTGCGGACACAGTACAGGAGATGACCAGAGACTGTAGACACAGTACAGGAGATGACCAGAGACTGTGGACATAGTACAGGAGATGACCAGAGACTGTGGACATAGTACAGGAGATAACCAGAGACTGAAGACACAGTACAGAAGACCAGAGACAGCGGACATAGTACAGATGACCAGAGACTGCTGGCATACTACAGGAGATGACCAGAGACTGCTGACATAGTACAGGAGATGACCAGAGACTGCAGACACAGTACAGGAGATGACCAGAGACTGCAGACATAGTACAGGAGATGACCAGAGACTGTGGACATAGTACAGGAGATGACCAGAGACTGCAGACATAGTACAGGAGATGACCAGAGACTGCAAGCACAGTACAGGAGATGACCAGAGACTGCAGACATAGTACAGGTGACCAGAGACTAAGGACATAGTACAGAAGACCAGATATTAAGGACATAGTACAGAAGACCAGAGATTAAGGACATAGTACAGAAGACCAGAGACTAAGGACCTTTGGGGAGCAGGGGGGGGGCAGGTACCAAAATTTGACAGGTACCCGCTCCCACTTCCGCAGAGTTGTCCTTCCCCCCTCCCTCCCCGTAATCTTCTGGGACATGTGACAGGTCTCGGAAGATTACAGGGCCATCCACAAGGCGTAGCGCTTGTCGCGCATGCGCAGTGGGCTCCCGGCTGAGAAGCCACAAGCTGTCACAGCCGAATGCCTGTGCCGGAGCCGGGGAGAGAAGACTGAGGACACTGCTGGACCGAGGAACAGGTAGGACCGCTGGAGGTCTGCAGAGAAAAGCCGAGCAACCGGCCTGGTATTCTAACACAGGGGGAATACCGGTCCGGTCTCTCCATATTTGCTCCATAAGACGCACAGACATTTCCCCCCATTTTTTGGGGTGACAAAGTGCGTCTTATGGAGCGAAAAATACGGTATGTCCTTTTTTCACACAAATAGAGATTTCTTTTGGTGATATTTGATCACCTCTGCGGTTTTTACTTTTTGCGCTTTAAACAAAAAAGACCAAAAATTTTGAAAGTAAACAATATTTTTCACTTTTGGTTATAAAATATATCCAATAAACTCAAAGTTAGTCATAAATTTAGGCCAAAATGTATTTTGCTACATGTCTTTGGTAAAAATAAGCCCAATACATGTATATTAATTGGTTTGTGTGAAAGTTATAGTGTCTACAAACTATGGTATATATATTGGAATTAACATAGCTTTGAATTTCTGACTGCCCATCACATTTCTTGAGGTGCTAAAATACCAGGGCAGTACAACCCCCCCCCCCCCCCAGGGGTTTGGCATAGAGGCTTGTTGAGTCCACGGAACATTTTATTTTTTGCCTCAAATTTTTTGAAAATTACAATTTGTTTTTCATTTTCTTTACACAGAGTTGTCATTTTAGTGATATATTGCTCATGCATGCCATGGGTATATGTGGAATAATGCCACAAAACACATTCTTCTACTCCCGAGTATGGGGATACCAAATGTGAGAGACTTTTTGGCAGCCTAGCTACATACAGGCTCCCAAAATCCAATGACTACCTCCAGGCTTTCAAGGGCATATTTCCTCATATCACTTCCCCACTACCTACTACATCACATTTTCGGAGGCCCTAAAATGGCAGGATAGTACAAACACCCCCCCCCCCAACCTCAAATGACTTCTTTTTGGAAAGTAGACACCCCAAAGAATTTTATAAGAGGCATGATGAGTATTTTACACATATCATTTTTGTCACAGGGTTTTGAAAAAGAAAAAAAAAAGAAAAGAAAAAATACATTTTTGTTTTCTTTCTTCGTTTTCCACAAACGTGGCGACAAGTAAGATCTGCAAAATACTCACCATGCCTGTTAGAAAATACCTTGGAGTGTCTACTTTCCAAAAAGGGGTCATTTGGAGGGGTTGCTTCTACTATCCTGGCATTTCAGAGCCAACATTAGAAGCTTATGCCACACATCACCCACTCTTGAAGACCAAGCCTTTTCTGACACTTTGTTCACATGAAAAAACTGTTTTTTTTGCTAGAAAATTACTTTGAACCCCCAAACATTATATATTTTATAAAGCAGAGGCCCTAGAGAATAAAACAGTGGGTGTTGACATTTTTTATGCCACACAGTGTTTGTGCAGCGATTTTTTTCAAACGCAAATCTTTTGGGAAAAATACACTTTTTAGAATTTTAATGCACAAAACCAAAATATATTGCTCAATTGTTTGTGGGAAAATATAAAAGATGATGTTAAGCCGAGTAAATAGTTATCAAACATGACACGCTTTAAAATTGCGCATGCCCGAGCAATTACAACAAAGTACATACATTTTTATTATCGATAGGTGACGCTTTAAAAGCCTTCACAGGTCCCCAATTTATATTACATAGAGGGTCTAGTGCTAGAATTACTGCCATTGATCTGACGTTCGTGGCGATACCTCACATGTATGATGCAACTACTGTTTACATACCAGCACAGGATCAACGCTTGCTCACACAGGTGCACGCGCGCAGGGGGGCAAGGGTGCTTTTTTTTTTTTTTTAATTATTTTTATTTTTTAAATTATTTTTACACTGTCCCTTTTTTTATCACTTTTATTGCTATCACAGGGAATGTAATTATCCCCTC
The DNA here is from genome assembly GCF_062004578.1 of Staurois parvus. Lineage (NCBI taxonomy): Eukaryota > Metazoa > Chordata > Amphibia > Anura > Ranidae > Staurois > Staurois parvus. The sequence goes on from NW_028318785.1 coordinate 253,234, forward strand.
TGACTGCATTATGCATTGACAGGTATTCTTTTTTGAGAAATCTGGGGTCTATTAGACTCTAGATATCTCCGCTGCCCTTACATCATCTGATCTCACCAAGATCTGTGTGATCAGATGCTTTACCAATTTACAAATGGTGCTGTTTATAACCTGCAAAACTGAAGTGATGAAACGCTCCTAGCTTCTGATTTCTTAGACTATAGAGATGATTGGTGCCATTCTGATCTCTGATCAGCTCTATGGTCAGGCAGCGGATCTGCCGGCTGCATTCTTGGATTTTCCTGTGGGACAGGAAAGTCCAAGTAAACTGTGGAAGGCGGCAGGAGGAGGGTTAGGCTCAAAAAGTTTTAAATTCAGAAACCGTTATAGGTTTCCATGCAAATTGTCTGGCAAGAGCTGAATTTGGGTGTGTGGCGATGTATTGTTGTGCGTATAAATTGCTTTGGCCCACAATCAATTTGTACAAATCTTCCATGAAAAATAGTGGAGGGGCTAAACACTAGTGCTAGCAACGAACGGGCTAATCCTCCTAACACTGCATTTTTGGGGACACTATACTGAACAAGCACTAGTATAGTTCTGCTCATGATCATTATATTGATCCGTACAAACACTAAACTAGTAATGGCGGTGATCAGCGACCTATAGCGTGAGTGTGATAGTGTGCAGGCAATCTAATGCTAGCTGACCCTGGCTGGGAGGGGCACTTACAGACCCTGAGGCCATCTGATGTTACTAGTGGCAGGAATGCAGTGATCAGTGAAAAATGTTATATACTGACACTGTACTAATGGCACTGGCTGGGTGACAGGGCAATCAAAGGGTTAATAGAGGCGATCAAACGGTTAAATGTGCTACTCTAACGTGTGTGTAAAATGTAGTGCTTTTACTTGGTGCAGTGTTTGCTCTTCTCTCCCTGCACCGAATGGGGGGGAGGGTAGCACGTTCACACCCCAAAATAGGAAGCAACGCAAGATTAAGTCATGAATAAGTTAGGTTTTTGGCAGCTCAAGATAGTGATCTGTGATTGGCTGAAGCTGGTCACATGGTACAGGGTGCTGTGATTGGCCCCATGTATCATGTGACAGCTGTGGGCCAATAACAGCTCACTAGGAAAAGAAGCAGAGCTGTTATGAATAAGATTGATTCATAACAGCCTGCTTACATCGGAACCGGGTCCCGTTCACCAGGATCTTCATTCTGCGATGTCCGCCAGTCGCAGGGGGGAAATGTTGCGCGCCTGCTTGGGTAGGTTGCTTTGCCTGTAGCTGCTGCCCAGCCACAGTACATTGCAGGAGGGTAGGCAAGAAATGGTTAAAGGCTATGTTTACTTTTTAAGAAAAATTAATAAATGCACTTATTTTTGCAGAAAAAATGTGCATTTATTGTTTTTTCCTGTGGGAGCCTGGAAAGCATTGCACCTGTGATCAGTGGTGCTCAGTGCACCCTCCATTCAGAACTACAAACTGTCAGCCACAATGACTAATGGTAGTTGTAGTTTATTCTCCCACAGGATTCTGTGTATGAATGACGTAGCTGCGTGGACAGAGCTCCGCACAGCCATACTGCTTTTGAATTTTGCCAGCAGGTGCAGGGAAAATATCCCTCACCCACTGTCATAATGCAAAAGGCATCGAGAGAAGAGGCTGTGGAAGCTGGAGCATGTTACATGTTGCACCCTAAATATGGATGGAACATGTAAGATGTTCCAAAAGTGAACTTAGCTTTAAGGTACAAAACACCACTCTACCTATCCTGCGCACCCTCATCCATAAGCACTTACCTAATTCCGGTCACTGAAGCAGCGCTGTCCCAGCTGCAGCTCCACTCCTCTTACTTTCTGGTTTCACAAGAGACACTGAGAGCAGTGGGAACTATAGGCTTCTGCTGTTGTCAGTCAAACTCCTGTGAAGAGGGAGTGGGGGGTGTGGCTTAGCAGTACTGTCTGTCTGTGGTGCCTCCATGGCACCCTGAGGAAGGAGGAGTGTCGGCAGGGGACTTGCAAACAGTAGATAAGGGATGGATCTGTGCTTTATCATTGCACAGAGCAGGTATGTATAACCTTTTTTTAAATTTTAATTTGAAGAAAAACCCTTTAGTATTAATTTAATAAAGTTCTAAAACCTGTCATTATAGGACTTAATCGCTCACATGCAATCTGAGTTATCTAGCATAAAGCAAACTCATTCCCTTCTGGATCTTTTTCGCACTCCTGGGATACGCCAGATCACAATCTTTCTCATGCTGGTTTGGTAAGTACCTATTTAATGATATACATTACATAATATACATTACGCTTTGTCCCTGGAGCTGCTGCTGAGAAAAACAATGCACTTATCTCTCTACTTTAGCTAATCAACATGTTAATTCTAATAATGATATCCTTAATAATGCACATTTTCTATTTGCTCTTAACATTTAAGGGCTCATTTATTTATGTATTTTTAATCTTTAATGGGGATGAGCTGAACGCACCAGGGTGGATTCAGTGAACTATACTGAGGTTCGTGTGCTGAATCCAAACTCCATTGAAGTCAATGGGTGCCAAATGGTAAAAAAACAGTAACGGCCATTTTCTGGGTTATTAGTCAAAGGTATTGTAAAAAAAATCGCATAGGGCTGGGGACTGCCCTGGAGAACATGTGTAGCACCCTCTAGTTTAGCTAGGGAGCCTGCTCAGTGGCAGGAGAGTGGGAGGGAGAGTTTGGTTTTATCATTTGAATTAGTGCAGCGCCAAACAGCAAAAAAAGGCCTGGTCATTAAGGGGGGTAAATCCTCTGGCGCTCAAGTGGTTAATCAACAGCTATGGCTTCCCCTATGCACAATTGTGACTTTACAGCTTCTTCTGGTAATGCAGGTCTATGATTTGCTAACTCTGTGAAAACAAAACACTACTTATGTGACTGATATGCAGGGATTTTTTTCTCAGAAAACAGGTGCTGGAACTTAACCACAACCCTGAAAACAACCCTCTCCCCTGCAAACACAGGGTTCAGGGGTTTGCTACACACAGAGTGCAGAGTTCAGGGGTGCACTGCATACAGAGTGCATGGTTCAGTGGTATGCTACACACAGAGTGCAGAGTTCAGGGGTGCACTGCATACAGAATGTGGGGCAGGGGCGGACTGATCATTTGGAAACTCGGGCACTGCCTGAGGGCCCGGGGTCAGTAGGGTGCCCCATGAGATGCCCCTGGTACCTTTTTCATAGGCTTTTTGGAGTTTGGGCAAGGACACAGGCTCCCCATGATCCCCCATTGCCCCATGAGTTGTCAGTCCGCCCCTGGTGTGGGGTTCAGTGGTGTGGTACACACAGATTGCAGAGTTCAGGGGTGTGCTATACACAGAGTGCAGAGTTCAGCCTTCTTCCACAGCTGCATACCTCTGCATCCCCCATCCACATCTCACTTTCACCCCTCTTCAGCTCTGATCTCTGCAAGCAACCTCCCATCCACTTCCTCCATCTTCTCCCCCCCTCCTTAAAAGCTCCACCATCTTTCACGTCTTACTTTTGTTGCTGGATTAATCTGAAGCACCTAGCTGGCTCTGGTATTGCACCTGCATCTCCCTTGTCCCCGTCTTGCACTCAGTGGGAGCCACTCAGGAGATCATATTTGTGGAAACTGTTGGGAAACAAGCTGGACTTCTGTGTTTACAAGTGATAGTAGTGAGTAGAGAACAGAGGGCCTGAGCCAGAGGTGGTGGAACTGAGTTCTGCCAAGTTGCAGCTCAAAAAAAGCCCTGCATATGTTATCTCAACTGTTGGAGGGAATATGTGGTGGTTTTGCATTTTTATTCTTTCATTATTCTTGTCAGGACTAAAAAATATATATTTGTTTTATTTTTTTTTCCTTTAATAAGGTAAATATGAAATACAGAATTTTCATATGCAGACAGAATATAGAGCTTTTGGCTTCTTTATTTCATGTTCCTAGGTCTTCCCTATTTTTCTTCCCAGTACTGCCAGCAACAGGATCTCTACTGTGCCATGGCCCTACAGCAGTGTTGTATTGAGTATACTAAAAGAACCAAGGGTTGGTTGTGTTACAATGGCCACTGTAACTAATTGAACATTTTTTAAATATTATATATATATATATATTTTACAGAAGTTGCTAATTTATTATGTTTTACAGGTTCTCCACTAGTTTTGCATTTTACGGCCTTGGCATGGACTTGCAGAATTTTGGAATCAGCATTTTCTTGTTGCAGTTTGTCTTTGGAAGCATTGAATTACCAGCTAAACTGGCATCAGCCATTCTGATGAGCTGTATAGGGCGCAGAGTGACACAATCAGGGTCCCTGATTCTTGCTGGAGTTGTATTACTTTGTAATGCTTTTCTACCTCAAGGTCAGTTCATCCAACAGTGGAGAGGTGGAGGTGTCAAAAACAAGCAAAAACATTTTTTTGGTTGCATTACATTATGATTTACAGCAAGCTCATGCATAAAAAAGAGCATCCTGAGAAACAGCTGCATAGTTACATAGTTAGTCTGGTTGAAAAAGACACAAGTCCATCCAGTTCAACCAATAGAAGCGGAAAAATTATATAAAATCCAATATACACAATCCTATATCCACAGTTGATCCAGAGGAAGGCAAAAAAAAAACACCAGTAAAGCACGATCCAATTTGCTCCAGCCGGGTAAAAATATACCTTCCTGATCCCGCAAGAAGCAATCAGATTTTCCCTGGATCAACTTTACCTATAAATATTATCAAGTTATATTTTGTGCATATAGGAAAGAATCCAGGCCTTTTTTAAAAGCAATCTACGGAGCTGGCCAGAACCAACTCTTGACGGAATCTATTCCACATTTTCACAGCTCTTACTGTGAAGAAGCCTTTCCGTATTTGGAGGTTAAATCTCTTTTTCCTCCAGACGTTAAGAGTGCCCCCTTGTCCTCTGTGATGACTTCAGGGTGAATAACTCTACACCGAGTTCACTATATGGATCACTTACTGTTTGTATTTATACATGTTGATCATATCCCCCCTTAATCTTCTTTTTCTTAATCTTTCCTCATATTTGAGCTCCTCCATGCCTCTTATCAGTTTGGTTGTTCTTCTCTGCACTTTCTCCCCAATATCCTTTTTGTGAATTGGTGCACAAAACTCAACAGTATGTTTCTGATGAGGTCTTACTAATGATTTGTACAGGGATAAAATGATTTCTTTCTCTCTGGACTCTATACCTCTTTTTGCGTTCTCTGGAAACTGCAGCATGGCACTGTATGCTATCAATAAGCCTATGATGTACAAGAACACCCAGATCCTTCTCCACCATTGATTCCGCCAACTGTTCTCCCTCTAGCATCTATGTTGCATGTATGTTTTTAGCCTTCAAGTGCATAACTTTACATTTACCAACAATAAACCTCACTTGTCACATGGTTGTCCAATTATACAGTGTATTGAGGTCAGTTTGTAAGTTGGAGACATCCTCTAATGATGTTCTGCCACTGCACAGCTTGGTGTCATCTGCAAAGACTGAAACGGTACTTTTAATCCCAGACCCTATATCGTTTATAAATATAATAAATAGTAAGGGTCCCAACACTGAGCCTTGGGGTACACCACTGACAACTCTAGACCATTCAGAGTATGAATCATTAACCACTACTCTCTGAATACGATCTTTTGGCCAGTTTTCTATCCATTTACATACAGATTTTTCCAAGCTTGTAGACTTTACCTTACACATTAGCTGTGTGTGGGGAACTGTGTCAAACGATTTTGCAAAATCCAAGTATACTATGTCCACAGCCACTCCTTTGTCTAGGGTTTTTGCTTACCTCCTCATAAAAAGAAATCAGGTTTGTTTGACAACTTTTGTCTTTCATGAATTTTTTTCCAGCAAGAACTCATCTATGTGGTCTTTTATTAAACTCTCCAGTATCTTCCCAAATATAAAAGTTAAATTAATAGGTCTATAATTACTTCGTAAATATTTTTATTCCTTTTTAAATATTGGCACTACATTGGCCTTAAGCCAATCCAGTGGTACTATGCCAGTAATTAAAGAGTCCCTAAAAATGAGAAACAATGGCTTTGAAATGACAGAGCTCAATTAGTTTAGGATCCGTGGGTGTATGTCATCCGGTCCAGGTGCTTTACCCACCTTTATTTTGTCTAAATATTTCTGGACAATATCAATTTTGAGCTATTGTGGATAATTTGGAGCAGTGTCAATGTCAGCCCCATTATGGACAAGAGCTCCATCATGCTCCTTTGTATACACAGGGCTGAAGAAGGTATTTAATAGATTTGCCTTCTCTTTGTCACCAGTCACCTATTCTGGATTATTTTGTAAAGTGCATACATGCTCAGGACTAGAGATGAGCGAAGAAATGAAAAATTCGATTCGACTGATTCGGCGAATTCGTGGACAATATTCGATTCGAGTCGAATAAATTCGCTGTGAATTTAACTTAAAAAAGGGTGTTTCTAGGCTTCAGAGAGACTTAATATTAGTGCAGAACACTGTACCTTTAATTTAAATGCCCTTGGAGTCTGCTGGGGAAGAGAAATAATACTGTCTGTCAGTATGACATGCAGATGAGTGCCGTCGATCTTAGAATCACTGCACACTTCACTCCTTTGGCCAGTCACGGGGCCAAAACCAGTGTTTGGAGCCACAGTGTGGCGGTGGAGGCAGCAGCAATGGGAGGCCATACAGCAACCTATGACAAAATGGAAACCAGCAGGAGCGTGAGGAGACCTGAAAGTGGCACATGGCAGAGTGGGAGCAATGGGAGGCGGTACAGGGACCCAGGTCACACTGTGGGCCCAGCAGCAGCGTGACCAGGCGGTACGGGGGCCCATGGCCGATATGGGGCTTGGTGGCACCTATGGAAGGCCTGTAATCTGCCAGCGACCTATGACAAAATGGACAACCGCAGGAGTGTGAGGAGATTTCAAAGTGGCACATGGCAGAGTGGAAGCAATGGGAGGCCGTACAGGGACCCAGGTCACACTGTGGGCTCAGCAGCAGCGTGACCAGGAGGTACGGGGGCCCATGGTCGATATGGGGCCTGGCGGCACCTATGGAAGGCCGCTAATCTGCCAGCAACCTATGACAAAATGGACAACCGCAGGAGTGTGAGGAGATTTCAAAGAGGTACATGGCAGAGTGGAAGCAATGGGAGGCCGTACAGGGACCCAGGTCACACTGTGGGACCAGCATCAGCGTGAACAGGCGGTACGGTGGCCCATGGCCGATTTGACCTCATTCATCCCATAGTCCTGCCGACTCACGAATAGCGTGGCCTCCTCAAAGGGCCTGAGCAAGCGCAGGTGTCACACATGAGCTGACAATGGCTGACATCTAAGTTACACAGGGAGTACCTTTATCCGCTTTTAACATCAGGAAATCTGTGATGGCCTTTAGCTGTTCGTAAAGGCGGTCTAACATATGTAGGGTTGAATTACACCTTGTTGCAACGTCACAGCATGAGGAGTCGGTACGGGGGCCCATGGCAGATTACATGTCTGGCAGCAGCAATGGGAGGCCCGTAATCTGCCAGCACCCTATGTAAAAAAATTTAACACACCAGCAGTGTGAAGAGACCTGAAAGTGGCACATGGCAGGAGAGTGTGGCGATGGAGACAGCAGCAATGGGAGGCCGTACAGGGACCCATGAGAGACTCTGGACTTGGCAGCAGCATGAGGAGGCGGTATATAGGGGCCCATGGCAGATTAGGGGCCTGGCAGCAGCTATGTGAGGCCCGTAATCTGCCTGCACCCTATGTCAAAAAATTAAACACACCAGCAGTGTGAAGAGACCTGAAAGTGGCACATGGCAGCAGAGTGTGGCGATGGAGACAGCAGCAATGGGAGGCCGTACAGGGACCCATGAGAGACTCTAGACTTGGCAGCAGCATGAGGAGGCGGTATATAGGGGCCCATGGCAGATTAGGGGCCTGGCAGCAGCTATGTGAGGCCCGTAATCTGCCTGCACCCTATGTCAAAAAATTAAACACACCAGCAGTGTGAAGAGACCTGAAAGTGGCACATGGCAGCAGAGTGTGGCGATGGAGACAGCAGCAATGGGAGGCCGTACAGGGACCCATGAGAGACTCTGGACTTGGCAGCAGCATGAGGAGGCGGTATATAGGGGCCCATGGCAGATTAGGGGCCTGGCAGCAGCTATGTGAGGCCCGTAATCTGCCTGCACCCTATGTCAAAAAATTAAACACACCAGCAGTGTGAAGAGACCTGAAAGTGGCACATGGCAGAGTGTGGCGATGGAGACAGCAGCAATGGGAGGCCGTACAGGGACCCATGACAGACTCTAGACTTGGCAGCAGCATGAGGAGGCGGTTTATAGGGGCCCATGGCAGATTAGGGGCCTGGCAGCAGCTATGTGAGGCCCGTAATCTGCCTGCACCCTATGTCAAAAAATTTAACACACCAGCAGTGTGAAGAGACCTGAAAGTGGCACATGGCAGCAGAGTGTGGCGATGGAGACAGCAGCAATGGGAGGCCGTACAGGGACCCATGAGAGACTCTGGACTTGGCAGCAGCATGAGGAGGCGGTATATAGGGGCCCATGGCAGATTAGGGGCCTGGCAGCAGCTATGTGAGGCCCGTTATCTTGCAGCACCCTATGTCAAAAAATTAAACACACCAGCAGTGTGAAGAGACCTGAAAGTGGCACATGGCAGCAGAGTGTGGCGATGGAGACAGCAGCAATGGGAGGCCGTACAGGGACCCATGAGAGACTCTAGACTTGGCAGCAGCATGAGGAGGCGGTATATAGGGGCCCATGGCAGATTAGGGGCCTGGCAGCAGCTATGTGAGGCCCGTAATCTGCCTGCACCCTATGTCAAAAAATTAAACACACCAGCAGTGTGAAGAGACCTGAAAGTGGCACATGGCAGCAGAGTGTGGCGATGGAGACAGCAACAATGGGAGGCCGTACAGGGACCCATGAGAGACTCTGGACTTGGCAGCAGCATGAGGAGGCGGTATATAGGGGCCCATGGCAGATTAGGGGCCTGGCAGCAGCTATGTGAGGCCCGTAATCTGCCTGCACCCTATGTCAAAAAATTAAACACACCAGCAGTGTGAAGAGACCTGAAAGTGGCACATGGCAGAGTGTGGCGATGGAGACAGCAGCAATGGGAGGCCGTACAGGGACCCATGAGAGACTCTAGACTTGGCAGCAGCATGAGGAGGCGGTATATAGGGGCCCATGGCAGATTAGGGGCCTGGCAGCAGCTATGTGAGGCCCGTAATCTGCCTGCACCCTATGTCAAAAAATTTAACACACCAGCAGTGTGAAGAGACCTGAAAGTGGCACATGGCAGCAGAGTGTGGCGATGGAGACAGCAGCAATGGGAGGCCGTACAGGGACCCATGAGAGACTCTAGACTTGGCAGCAGCATGAGGAGGCGGTATATAGGGGCCCATGGCAGATTAGGGGCCTGGCAGCAGCTATGTGAGGCCCGTAATCTGCCTGCACCCTATGTCAAAAAATTAAACACACCAGCAGTGTGAAGAGACCTGAAAGTGGCACATGGCAGAGTGTGGCGATGGAGACAGCAGCAATGGGAGGCCGTACAGGGACCCATGAGAGACTCTAGACTTGGCAGCAGCATGAGGAGGCGGTATATAGGGGCCCATGGCAGATTAGGGGCCTGGCAGCAGCTATGTGAGGCCCGTAATCTGCCTGCACCCTATGTCAAAAAATTTAACACACCAGCAGTGTGAAGAGACCTGAAAGTGGCACATGGCAGCAGAGTGTGGCGATGGAGACAGCAGCAATGGGAGGCCGTACAGGGACCCATGAGAGACTCTAGACTTGGCAGCAGCATGAGGAGGCGGTATATAGGGGCCCATGGCAGATTAGGGGCCTGGCAGCAGCTATGTGAGGCCCGTAATCTGCCTGCACCCTATGTCAAAAAATTAAACACACCAGCAGTGTGAAGAGACCTGAAAGTGGCACATGGCAGAGTGTGGCGATGGAGACAGCAGCAATGGGAGGCCGTACAGGGACCCATGACAGACTCTAGACTTGGCAGCAGCATGAGGAGGCGGTATATAGGGGCCCATGGCAGATTAGGGGCCTGGCAGCAGCTATGTGAGGCCCGTAATCTGCCTGCACCCTATGTCAAAAAATTAAACACACCAGCAGTGTGAAGAGACCTGAAAGTGGCACATGGCAGCAGAGTGTGGCGATGGAGACAGCAGCAATGGGAGGCCGTACAGGGACCCATGAGAGACTCTAGACTTGGCAGCAGCATGAGGAGGCGGTATATAGGGGCCCATGGCAGATTAGGGGCCTGGCAGCAGCTATGTGAGGCCCGTAATCTGCCTGCACCCTATGTCAAAAAATTAAACACACCAGCAGTGTGAAGAGACCTGAAAGTGGCACATGGCAGCAGAGTGTGGCGATGGAGACAGCAGCAATGGGAGGCCGTACAGGGACCCATGAGAGACTCTGGACTTGGCAGCAGCATGAGGAGGCGGTATATAGGGGCCCATGGCAGATTAGGGGCCTGGCAGCAGCTATGTGAGGCCCGTAATCTGCCTGCACCCTATGTCAAAAAATTAAACACACCAGCAGTGTGAAGAGACCTGAAAGTGGCACATGGCAGAGTGTGGCGATGGAGACAGCAGCAATGGGAGGCCGTACAGGGACCCATGACAGACTCTAGACTTGGCAGCAGCATGAGGAGGCGGTTTATAGGGGCCCATGGCAGATTAGGGGCCTGGCAGCAGCTATGTGAGGCCCGTAATCTGCCTGCACCCTATGTCAAAAAATTTAACACACCAGCAGTGTGAAGAGACCTGAAAGTGGCACATGGCAGCAGAGTGTGGCGATGGAGACAGCAGCAATGGGAGGCCGTACAGGGACCCATGAGAGACTCTGGACTTGGCAGCAGCATGAGGAGGCGGTATATAGGGGCCCATGGCAGATTAGGGGCCTGGCAGCAGCTATGTGAGGCCCGTTATCTTGCAGCACCCTATGTCAAAAAATTAAACACACCAGCAGTGTGAAGAGACCTGAAAGTGGCACATGGCAGCAGAGTGTGGCGATGGAGACAGCAGCAATGGGAGGCCGTACAGGGACCCATGAGAGACTCTAGACTTGGCAGCAGCATGAGGAGGCGGTATATAGGGGCCCATGGCAGATTAGGGGCCTGGCAGCAGCTATGTGAGGCCCGTAATCTGCCTGCACCCTATGTCAAAAAATTAAACACACCAGCAGTGTGAAGAGACCTGAAAGTGGCACATGGCAGAGTGTGGCGATGGAGACAGCAGCAATGGGAGGCCGTACAGGGACCCATGAGAGACTCTAGACTTGGCAGCAGCATGAGGAGGCGGTATATAGGGGCCCATGGCAGATTAGGGGCCTGGCAGCAGCTATGTGAGGCCCGTAATCTGCCTGCACCCTATGTCAAAAAATTTAACACACCAGCAGTGTGAAGAGACCTGAAAGTGGCACATGGCAGCAGAGTGTGGCGATGGAGACAGCAGCAATGGGAGGCCGTACAGGGACCCATGAGAGACTCTGGACTTGGCAGCAGCATGAGGAGGCGGTATATAGGGGCCCATGGCAGATTAGGGGCCTGGCAGCAGCTATGTGAGGCCCGTAATCTGCCTGCACCCTATGTCAAAAAATTAAACACACCAGCAGTGTGAAGAGACCTGAAAGTGGCACATGGCAGAGTGTGGCGATGGAGACAGCAGCAATGGGAGGCCGTACAGGGACCCATGACAGACTCTAGACTTGGCAGCAGCATGAGGAGGCGGTTTATAGGGGCCCATGGCAGATTAGGGGCCTGGCAGCAGCTATGTGAGGCCCGTAATCTGCCTGCACCCTATGTCAAAAAATTTAACACACCAGCAGTGTGAAGAGACCTGAAAGTGGCACATGGCAGCAGAGTGTGGCGATGGAGACAGCAGCAATGGGAGGCCGTACAGGGACCCATGAGAGACTCTGGACTTGGCAGCAGCATGAGGAGGCGGTATATAGGGGCCCATGGCAGATTAGGGGCCTGGCAGCAGCTATGTGAGGCCCGTTATCTTGCAGCACCCTATGTCAAAAAATTAAACACACCAGCAGTGTGAAGAGACCTGAAAGTGGCACATGGCAGCAGAGTGTGGCGATGGAGACAGCAGCAATGGGAGGCCGTACAGGGACCCATGAGAGACTCTAGACTTGGCAGCAGCATGAGGAGGCGGTATATAGGGGCCCATGGCAGATTAGGGGCCTGGCAGCAGCTATGTGAGGCCCGTAATCTGCCTGCACCCTATGTCAAAAAATTAAACACACCAGCAGTGTGAAGAGACCTGAAAGTGGCACATGGCAGCAGAGTGTGGCGATGGAGACAGCAACAATGGGAGGCCGTACAGGGACCCATGAGAGACTCTGGACTTGGCAGCAGCATGAGGAGGCGGTATATAGGGGCCCATGGCAGATTAGGGGCCTGGCAGCAGCTATGTGAGGCCCGTAATCTGCCTGCACCCTATGTCAAAAAATTAAACACACCAGCAGTGTGAAGAGACCTGAAAGTGGCACATGGCAGAGTGTGGCGATGGAGACAGCAGCAATGGGAGGCCGTACAGGGACCCATGACAGACTCTAGACTTGGCAGCAGCATGAGGAGGCGGTATATAGGGGCCCATGGCAGATTAGGGGCCTGGCAGCAGCTATGTGAGGCCCGTAATCTGCCTGCACCCTATGTCAAAAAATTAAACACACCAGCAGTGTGAAGAGACCTGAAAGTGGCACATGGCAGCAGAGTGTGGCGATGGAGACAGCAGCAATGGGAGGCCGTACAGGGACCCATGAGAGACTCTGGACCTAGCAGCAGCATGAGGAGGCGGTATATAGGGGCCTATGGCAGATTAGGGGCCTGGCAGCAGCTATAGGAGGCCCGTAATCTGCCAGCACCCTATGTCAAAAAATTAAACACACCAGCAGTGTGAGGAGACCTGAAAGTGGCACATGTTTGAGGCATGATTCATGGCGGATTTAGTCAGTTGTGTCAGGAACTGGTGGTTTGAAATCCAGACTAATCCACGCCTGATTCATTTTCACAAACGTGAGTCTCTCCACACTTTGGGTGGACAGTCGTGTCCTCCGCGGAGTTACAATACCTCCTGCCGCACTAAACACGCGCTCCGATGCCACGCTACTGGCCGGGCATGACAGCCTTTCAAGGGCAAATTCAGCTAGTTGGGGCCAAAGGTCAAGTTTCGTTGCCCAGTAGTCAAGGGGATTGTCTACCTCGGTTGGCAGGGTGCTGTCCAAGTAGGCCCAAGCCTGTTGTTTGAGCTCCTGCTCCAGGTCCACCTGATGCTGCTGCTGCTGCTGCGGCTGGTTAGTAGTTTCCTCACTGCGCTGGTGAAGAAAGCTACTCATCATCGACTGCAGACTGAGGCAGCCACTGCTGGTGGAGCTGCCACTGCTCCTACCACCCCACCCCTCCCCTGCTGCCATGCCAGCGGAACGCGAGCGCACAGGGCCCACAGTGTCTGAGGATGGACGTTGGCGCACAAAGGCAGAGACCAACTGACTACATAGGTGGTTTTTATAGTACGTAATTTTGGCCTCCCTCTCAGCAGGTGTGAAAAAGGCCACCATTTTGGACCGGTAGCGAGGGTCCAACAAGGTGGACAGCCAAAAGTCATCCCTCTGTCTGATGGTTATTATTCGGCTGTCGCTACGCAAGCAACCGAGCATGCTATGGGCCATTTGTGCCAAGGAATGCGAGGGACTCCCTGCCTCCATCTCCACAGCATACTGCCACGGTGCGTCTGGGTCCTCTGTCTCCTCCTCCTCCTCCTCTACCAGATGCTCCTGCTCCTCCACTCCTGTCCGCTGAGTGGAAAAACCACCCATTTCACTCAATAATTCCTGAGCACAAATGTCCTCCTCTACCTCCTCCTCTTCTTCCTGTCCTGCCCCCACAGGGGTCATGTGGCGTTGAGATCTGTGCGCCACGTCTACCGCACCCTGACCAGCCATTGTTAACAGCATTTGTTCCAGGACGTGCAACAGAGGAATGACGTCGTTCATCCCATAGTCCTGCCGACTCACGAATAGCGTGGCCTCCTCAAAGGGCCTGAGCAAGCGGCAGGTGTCACGCATGAGCTGCCAATGGCTGACATCTAAGTTACACAGGGGAGTACCTTTATCCGCTTGTAACATCAGGAAATCGGTGATGGCCTTTCGCTGCTCGTAAAGGCGGTCTAACATGTGTAGGGTTGAATTCCACCTTGTTGCAACGTCGCAGATCAGGCGATGCTGTGGAATTCCGTTCTGCCGCTGCAGCTCAATGAGGGTGTTCTTTGCGGTGTAGGAATGGCTGAAATGCATGCACAGTTTACGTGACATTTTAAGGATGTCTTGCAGTGGGATGGTGGATTTTAGGAACCGCTTGACAACCAGATTGAACACGTGAGCCATGCATGGCGCATGGCACAACCTTCCTTGACGCAGAGCAGACACCATGTTCTTTCCGTTGTCAGTCAACATGGTTCCGATTTTTAGTTTGCGCGGAGACAGCCATCTGTCGATTTCTCTGTTCATTACACTCAGCAGTTCCTCCCCTGTGTGACTACGTTCGCCAAGGCATACCAGGTGCAGCACAGCGTGACACCGTTGCGCCCTGCACATGTGATATGCCGGTCGGGTAATGGGACTTGGCACGGGGGTGGCGGCTGAGGACACGGCGGAAAAAGAGGTGGTAGAGGCGGACATGCTTGCTGGACCAAGGACGTGCAAACGTGGAGGCAAAAGCGTCGTGACCTGTCCAAGTTGCTGGTGCGGCTGTGCCGGCACCACGTTCACCCAGTGGGCCGTAAATGACATGTACTGTCCCTGACCGTAGTTACAGCTCCACACGTCGGCGCTGCCGTGCACTTTGGCAGAGACCGACATGCTCAAAGACTGGCCCACCATCTCTTCTACATGTGAATGCAGGGCTGGCACTGCCTTTTGGGCAAAGAAATGACGGCTTGGCACTCTCCACCGCGGCGCGGCACAAGCCATCATTTCTCGGAAAGGTGCTGAGTCCACCAGTTGGAAAGGGAGGGACTGCAGCACCAGCAACTTGGACAGGAGGACGTTCAGCTTTTGCACCGTCGGGTGCGTGCTCGCAAACTGTTGTCTCTTGGATACGAATTCCAAGAAAGACTGTTGACGGAATCCGAGAAGAGGAGTAGCAGGAGAAGGAGCATCTGAACGAGCGGAAGATGCCAACGAGCGACAACTCCCCTCAGCAGAGGTGTTGGAGCCTTGACTGGCTGATAGAGGGCGATTGACGACGTCGGGTGACGGAGCAAGTAACGGAGCGGGTGATGGAGCGGGGGCTGGGGCAGGCAGAACCGCCGTATGTTTATCACGGTTTTCCCAGGCCACCGAATGGTGACGCTGCATATGCTGACGCAACGCTGTAGTCCCAACATGGGCCCCCTGGCCACGCTTGCATTTCTGGCCACATAGTCGACATACGGCTACGTTTACTTCCTCGGGCGGCTTGAGGAAAAATTGCCACACCACCGAGTAGGAAACTTTGCCCCCGCTACTCTTCACTGGCTGACTGCTACTTCCTCCGTGCGCACCGGCACCACTACTGGCCGTGGTGGTAGGCTGCAGTGGAGCTGGTGCTCTACTCCGTGGACGTTTGGCTCCACTGACACTGATGCGACCCTGCTGCTGTCTCCTGGGCAACCCACCGACTGTTTTGCTCGCTGCCAAGCTGCCACCCTCTTCTCCTGATGATGCGGAAGAAATTGCCTGATGACGACGAGGCTGCCAAGTGCGATCAACCTCCTCATCATCAAGTAGGGTCTCCGCCTCACTACTAGCCCCCTCGGCTGCGTCTGGGTCAGGAGACAGACCTGTCTCTAGACCGGCTACCGAGCCACTCTCCTCGCCAGTACTTGTTCGCTTGGCTGCTGAAAAGGCCGATGTCTCCCCCCGTTCCTGACCGCCCTCTGTTAGCTCTTCCTCACTGTACAGTGGGGCTGAGCCCACAGCATGCGATACTTCGCTTGGTGAGGGAACAGCAAAGGACAGGGGCAGGTAGAGGACACGTGATTTCTGTGGGCTTGCTCCCGGGCCATGCCAACTAACGGTTGTGTCTGACGTACCCACCGACCGTTGGCTGTAGGTGTCAGAGGTGACCTGGGAAGAGGAAGACGACCGAGCCAACCAATCAATGACGGCAGGGTTGTCGGTGGAGACACGACCGCTGGATGACACCGGGAGCACTGGCCTCTGGCTGCGAATACTGCTGCCTCGACCCCTTCCTCTGCTGCCACGTCTGCTCGCTCCTAAAACATTGCCTCCTCTGCCACTCCTCTGCATGTTGTCTGACATACTATTTAATTCAACGATTAGGTGTCCCTGAGTAACAATTCTCTGGCACTCAGTAACAATTCTGTCTGTCCCTGAGTATGAATTCTGTGGCCCTGAGTAACAATTCTGTGTCTGTGCGAGTAACAATTCTGTGTCTGTGCGAGTAACAATTCTGTGTCTGTGCAAGTAACAATTTTGTGTCTGTGCGAGTAACAATTCTCTGGCACTCAGTAACAATTCTGTCTGTCCCTGAGTAACAATTCTCTGGCACTCAGTAACAATTCTGTCTGTCCCTGAGTAACAATTCTCTGGCACTCAGTAACAATTCTGTCTGTCCCTGAGTATGAATTCTGTGGCCCTGAGTAACAATTCTGTGTCTGTGCGAGTAACAATTCTGTGTCTGTGCAAGTAACAATTTTGTGTCTGTGCGAGTAACAATTCTCTGGCACTCAGTAACAATTCTGTCTGTCCCTGAGTAACAATTCTCTGGCACTCAGTAACAATTCTGTCTGTCCCTGAGTATGAATTCTGTGGCCCTGAGTAACAATTCTGTGTCTGTGCGAGTAACAATTCTGTGTCTGTGCAAGTAACAATTTTGTGTCTGTGCGAGTAACAATTCTCTGCCACTCAGTAACAATTCTGTCTGTCCCTGAGTAACAATTCTCTGGCACTCAGTAACAATTCTGTCTGTCCCTGAGTAACAATTCTCTGGCACTCAGTAACAATTCTGTCTGTCCCTGAGTAACAATTCTCTGGCACTGAGTAACAATTCTGTGTCTGTGCGAGTAACAATTCTGTGTCTGTGCAAGTAACAATTTTGTGTCTGTGCGAGTAACAATTCTCTGGCACTCAGTAACAATTCTGTCTGTCCCTGAGTAACAATTCTCTGGCACTCAGTAACAATTCTGTCTGTCCCTGAGTAACAATTCTCTGGCACTCAGTAACAATTCTGTCTGTCCCTGAGTATGAATTCTGTGGCCCTGAGTAACAATTCTGTGTCTGTGCGAGTAACAATTCTGTGTCTGTGCAAGTAACAATTTTGTGTCTGTGCGAGTAACAATTCTCTGGCACTCAGTAACAATTCTGTCTGTCCCTGAGTAACAATTCTCTGGCACTCAGTAACAATTCTGTCTGTCCCTGAGTAACAATTCTCTGGCACTCAGTAACAATTCTGTCTGTCCCTGAGTAACAATTCTCTGGCACTCAGTAACAATTCTGTCTGTCCCTGAGTAACAATTCTCTGGCACTCAGTAACAATTCTGTCTGTCCCTGAGTATGAATTCTGTGGCCCTGAGTAACAATTCTGTGTCTGTGCGAGTAACAATTCTGTGTCTGTGCAAGTAACAATTTTGTGTCTGTGCGAGTAACAATTCTCTGGCTCTCAGTAACAATTCTGTCTGTCCCTGAGTAACAATTCTCTGGCACTCAGTAACAATTCTGTCTGTCCCTGAGTAACAATTCTCTGGCACTCAGTAACAATTCTGTCTGTCCCTGAGTATGAATTCTGTGGCCCTGAGTAACAATTCTGTGTCTGTGCGAGTAACAATTCTGTGTCTGTGCAAGTAACAATTTTGTGTCTGTGCGAGTAACAATTCTCTGGCACTCAGTAACAATTCTGTCTGTCCCTGAGTAACAATTCTCTGGCACTCAGTAACAATTCTGTCTGTCCCTGAGTAACAATTCTCTGGCACTCAGTAACAATTCTGTCTGTCCCTGAGTATGAATTCTGTGGCCCTGAGTAACAATTCTGTGTCTGTGCGAGTAACAATTCTGTGTCTGTGCAAGTAACAATTTTGTGTCTGTGCGAGTAACAATTCTCTGGCACTCAGTAACAATTCTGTCTGTCCCTGAGTAACAATTCTCTGGCACTCAGTAACAATTCTGTCTGTCCCTAAGTAACAATTCTCTGGCACTCAGTAACAATTATGTCTGTCCCTGAGTATGAATTCTGTGGCCCTGAGTAACAATTATGTGTCTGTGCGAGTAACAATTCTGTGTCTGTGCAAGTAACAATTTTGTGTCTGTGCGAGTAACAATTCTCTGGCACTCAGTAACAATTCTGTCTGTCCCTGAGTAACAATTCTCTGGCACTCAGTAACAATTCTGTCTGTCCCTGAGTAACAATTCTCTGGCACTCAGTAACAATTCTGTCTGTCCCTGAGTATGAATTCTGTGGCCCTGAGTAATAATTCTGTGTCTGTGCGAGTAACAATTCTGTGTCTGTGCAAGTAACAATTTTGTGTCTGTGCGAGTAACAATTCTCTGGCACTCAGTAACAATTCTGTCTGTCCCTGAGTAACAATTCTCTGGCACTCAGTAACAATTCTGTCTGTCCCTGAGTAACAATTCTCTGGCACTCAGTAACAATTCTGTCTGTCCCTGAGTATGAATTCTGTGGCCCTGAGTAACAATTCTGTGTCTGTGCGAGTAACAATTCTGTGTCTGTGCAAGTAACAATTTTGTGTCTGTGCGAGTAACAATTCTCTGGCACTCAGTAACAATTCTGTCTGTCCCTGAGTAACAATTCTCTGGCACTCAGTAACAATTCTGTCTGTCCCTGAGTAACAATTCTCTGGCACTCAGTAACAATTCTGTCTGTCCCTGAGTAACAATTCTCTGGCACTCAGTAACAATTCTGTCTGTCCCTGAGTATGAATTCTGTGGCCCTGAGTAACAATTCTGTCTGTGCGAGTAACAATTCTGTGTCTGTGCAATAACAATTTTGTGTCTGTGCGAGTAACAATTCTCTGGCACTCAGTAACAATTCTGTCTGTCCCTGAGTAACAATTCTCTGGCACTCAGTAACAATTCTGTCTGTCCCTGAGTAACAATTCTCTGGCACTCAGTAACAATTCTGTCTGTCCCTGAGTAACAATTCTCTGGCACTCAGTAACAATTCTGTCTGTCCCTGAGTAACAATTCTGTCTGTCCCTGAGAATGAATTCTGTGGCCCTGAGTAAGAATTCTCTGGCACTCAGTAACAATTCTGTCTGTCCCTGAGTAACAATTCTCTGGCACTCAGTAACAATTCTGTCTGTCCCTGAGTAAAAATTCTGTGGCCCTAATAACGTTTCTGTGGCCCTAAGTAACAATTCTCTGGCACTGAGTGAAAATTCTGTCTGTCCCTGAGTATGAATTCTGTGGCCCTAACTAGCGTTTCTTTGTCCCTAAATAACGATTCTGTGGCCCTCATTAACAAGTCTGTGTCCCTGAGTAATGGTTCTCTGTCCCTAAGTAACTTCTCTCTGTCCCCAATTCTCGTTTCTGTGGCCCTAACTCTGTCCCTGTCCCTAGTACAGAGCGGTCTGCCTCTGTTCAATGACTGCAGGCAAATGAAGATTTCCAAAATGGCCGCTATATATACCTCGACCATTACACAGTGCTGGCTGGCTGGCTGCTGATTGGCTGATGCGATCACATGTCGTTGAGGAATGCATTATGGGGCAGCGCGCCTTGTCTGCGCGCCTTCCCCGACATCCCCGCTCCGTCGCCGCACATGTCAGCCGCCATTTTCGGAAAAATTTCGATTCGCGCGTCCGAATTAGGCTGTTTTTCGGATTCGGCACGAATCGAAATTTTTCCGATATTCGACTCGAATTCCACTTCGGATACTTCGATTCGCTCATCTCTACTCAGGACTGACCTTTTTGCTATTAATATACTTGAAGAATTTCTGGGGGTTTGTCCTTTTTCTTTTGCAATCTCTCTAGTGTTTCGAATTTTTGCGGCCTTGATTTCCTTATACATCCTTTACATATTCTGTTATGTTCTTTGTAACGTTTAAATGATAATAGCGTTCCTTCCTTTATTCTTATTATTTATAGTTTCTTTAACTTTGGCTGTGAGCCACATACATTTTATTTTTGGCCTTTTAACCTCTTCACGACCGCTTGCGCGCAATGTACTGTGGATGGGTGACCACTGTAGGCAAAGCAGCATACGTCACTACCTACTTCCAGGTTTTGGGTGCATGCGCCGCCCTGCTGGCACTTGCTGTGATTTTGCACAGCAGGAACCTGTCAGCAAGTCCCAGCCAACGATTCACAGCTGGGACATGCTGATCGGCTGTGTATGATCACAGCCCCATAGTTCTGTGTTGGTAAACAACACAGAGTTCTGTACAGAGGGAGTGATCTGTATGTTTCTCATCTCTGTAAAGCAGGGATGATAAACTTAGAGATTGTTTAGTAAAAGCAGTACACTTTACACACATTACACATAGTTAGGCACACTTTAGCCCCTTGATCGACCTAGATGTTAACCCCTTCCCAGCCAGTGCCATTAGTACAGTGACAGTGCATAGTATGATCATTGATCACTGTATTAATGTCAATGGTGATGTCAGTAGCATTTAATCAACATCAGATTGCACTCTGCCCACAGTCCCATTATAAGTCACTGATCACCGCCATAAGTAGTATAAAAAAAGTTCCCATATACAGTGAGGAACAGAAGTATTTGAACACCCTGCGATTTTGCAAGTTCTCCCACTTACAAATCATGGAGGGGTCTGAAATTCACATTGTAGGTGCATTCCCACGCTGAGAGACAGAATTAAAAAAAAAATTCAGGAAATCACATTGTATGATTTTTAAAGAATTTATTTGTCTTGCACTGCTGAACATAAGTATTTGAACAGCTTAGAAAATCAGTGTTAATATTCGGTACAGAAGCCTTTGTTTGCAATTACGGAAGTCAAACGTTTCCTGTAGTTCTTGACCAGGTATGCACACACTGCAACAGGGATTTTGGCCCACTCCTCCACACAGATCTCCTCTAGATCGGAGGCTTAGCTGAACAACATGGAGTTTCAGCTCCCTCCAAAGATGTTCTATTGGATTTAGGTCTGGAGACTGGCTAGGCCACTCCAGAACCTTGATATGCTTCTTACGGAGCCACTCCTTGGTTATCTTAGCTGTGTGCTTTGGGTCGTTGTCATGTTGGAAGACCCAGCCACGACCCATCTTCAATGCTCTGACTGAGGGAAGGAGGTTGTTGCTCAAAATCTCACAATAAATGGCCCCTTTCCTCCTCTCCTTAATACAGTGCAGTCATCCTGTCCCCTTTGCAGAAAAGCACCCCCAAAGCATGATGTTACCACCCCCATGCTTCACAGTAGGGATGGTGTCCTTGGGATGCAACTCATCCTTCTTTTTCCTCCAAACACAACGAGTGAAGTTTAGACCAAAAAGTTCTACTTTGGTCTCATCTGACCAATGATCTTTCTCCCATGCCTCCTCTGGATCATCCAGATGGTCATTGGCAAACTTCAGACGGGCCTGGACATGTGATGATTTGAGCAGGGGAACCTTCCGTGCAATGCATGATTTGAAACCATGACGGCGTAGTGTTCTACTGACAGTGACCTTTGAAACTGTGGTCCCAGCTCTCTTCATCTCATTGACCAGCTCCTCAGAGTGGGAATGCACCTACAATGTGAATTTCAGACCCCTCCATGATTTCTAAGTGGGAGAACTTGCAAAATCGCAGGGTGTTCAAATACTTCTGTTCCTCACTGTATATATAACATAGTTTGTAGGCGCTATTACTTTCATGCAAACCAATCAATATACACTTACTGGGACTTTTTTTTTCAAAGACATGTAGCAGAATACATTTTGGCCAAAATGTATGAAGAAATTAGATTTTTTAAAAACTTTTTATTGGATATGTTTTATAACAGAATCTAAAGAATATTGATTTTTTTTTCCCAAAATGTTCAGTCTTTTCATTTGTAGTGCAAAAAATAAAAAACACTTTTTTGTGTTAAAAAAAAAGATATAAATTTCTTTTGGGTGCTGCGTTTAATGGTCACGTAATTACCAGTTAAAGTAGCGCAGTGCAGAATATCAAAAAATGGCCTAGTTATGAAGGGGGTAAAACCTTCCAGAGCTAAAAGTGGTTACACATGTTGCCTATGAGAATATACACTATATTGCCAAAAGTATTGGGACACCTGCCATTACACGCACATGAACTGTAGTGGCATCCCAGTCTTAGTCTGTAGGATTCCATATTGAGTTAGCCCACCCTTTGCAGCTAGAACAGCCTCAACTCTTCTGGGAAGGCTGTCCACAAGGTTTAGATTATTATTATACAGTATTTATATAGCGCTAACAGTTTGCTCAGCGCTGTACATTACAATGGGAGACAGTACACGAGACAGTACAGTAACAATACAATTCAATACACGAGGGGTTCGAGGGCCCTGATCCTTGGAGCTTACAATCTAGGAGGGAGGGGATAGTGGTACAGGAGGAAATAGCTGTGTGGGATGGAGTGGTAGGAAGAGTGGAGGAGATCGGCAATTAGCTGAGGGCGGGGTAGGCTTCCCTGAAGAGATGGGTTTTCAGGGTGCGCCTAAAGGAGAGGAGAGTAGGTGATAGTCTGATGGATTGGGGTAGGAAGTTCCACAGGATGGGGGAAGCCCTGGAGAAGTCCTGGAGACGGGTATAGGAGGAGGAGACCAGGGAACTAAAGAGTAGGAGTTCTTGTGAGGAGCGGAGAGTACGTTTTGGGTGGTATTTGGATATCAGGTCGGTGATGTAGTTTGGGGCAGTGTTATGAACAGCTTTGTGTGTCTATGGGAATGTTTGACCATTCTTCCAAAAGCACATTTGTGAGGTCAGGCACTGATGTCGGACAAGATGTCCTGGCTCACAGTCTGCACTTTAATTCATCCCAAATGGGTTCTATCAGGTTGAAGTCAGGACTCTGTGCAGGCCAGTCAAGTTCTTGCACCCCAAACTCACTCAGCCACATTTTTTGTAGTACAAATAGTACCATTTCCAGTGTTGTTTTTAAACGTATCCTTCTTATCACCTACCATGGCCCTCCCCCCATCTTCCCCCATGCCACCCACCATTGGGGACTGACTCCTTTTGACCTGTCTGCCCCAGTATAATCTAATTCACACTCCCCCCTCAATCATAGTTTAACTAGTTGCCGACCGCAGATAGCCGAATGACGGCTGCACTGCGGCCGGCCAGTTCTGAGTGGATGTCATATGACGTCCTCCCAGAACGCGCTCTCCTGCGCGCCCCAGGGGGCGCGCACCCGGCGATCTCCGTGATCGCTGTGTCCCACGGACACAGCTGATCACGTGATGTGGTAAAAGGCCAATCACAGCGGCCTTTTACCACGTGATCAGCGGTGTCCAATGACACGCTGATCACAGGGAAATGCAAATGCCGGTTCTCGGCTGCACTTTCCTCACGCTGTCAGATCGTGAGGAAAGTACTGCCGAGTACCGGCAGTTGTCAGAGCGAGGATCGGCACCGATCATCAGGGCACTGATGATCAGTGCCCTGATGATCGGTGCCCAGCAGTGCCACCCGCAAGTTCCGCCCACCTGTGCCCAGCAGTGCGCCCACTAGCTCCGCCCACCCGTGTCCAGCAGATCACCCACCTGTGCCCAGCAGTGCACCCACCTGTGCCCAGCAGTGCACCCACCTGTGCCACTCTGCAGTGTCACACACCTGTGCCCAGAAGTGCCACCTACCTGTGCCCAGCAGTGCCACCCACCTGTGCCCACCCACCTGTGCCCACCAATGCCACCCACCTGTGCCCACCCACCAGTGCTTCCCACCAGTGCCACCCACCAGTGCAGCCCAGCAGTGCTGCCAGTCAGTGCCACCAGTCAGTGCCCAGGGGTTGTGCCAGTCAGTGCCGCCAGTCAGTGCCCAGCAGTGATGCCAGTCAGTGCCGTCTATCAGTACCCATCATCAGTGTCACCTATCAGTGCCGCCTATCAGTGCTGCATATTAGTGCCGCCTATCCGTGACACATCATTAGTGCTGTCTATCAGTGCCGCCTATCCGTGCCACCTCATTAGTACTGCCTATCAGTGCCCTTTAGTGCTGTCTATCAGTGCCCATCAGTGCCGCCTATCAGTGCCCATCAGTGCTGCCTCATCAACGCACATCAGTGAAGGCGAAAAAATACCTGTTTGAAAAATTTTATAATAGAAACAAAGAAACTTTTTTTTTTTTTCAAATTTTTTGCACTTTTTTTATTTATAGCGCAAAAAGTAAAGCACCCAGTGGCGATTAAATACCACCAAAAGAAAGCTCTATTTGTGAGAAAAAAATGATCAAAATTTCATATGGGTACAATGTTGCATGACCGCGCAATTGTCAAAGTGTGGCAGCGCTGAAAGCTGAAAATTGGCCTGGTAAATAAGGGGGTATAAGTGCCTGGTAGGCAAGTGGTTAAGTACTCTTCCAGCCTTCCCATAAATGAACAGCACAGCAGCCCCCCTCCCATTTATGTGAAAATCATCCTTAGTATATAGGTTGTACCCCAATGAAAAGTCAGCCCAGTTCTCTAGAACCCCAAATCCAGGTCTTTAGCCATGCATTCAGTTCTTTAAGCTCCCCTTGTCTTGCAACTTCCAGCCTAGTTCTTTAAATTTATTCTTAAGGGGCCTCCACCTTATGTGTATTTTGTTATTGGTTCCAACATGGACCAAGGCAGCTGGGTCATGCCCAGCCCCTCCCAGTAATTTATCATCCCAATCCACCACATGTCAAACCCTTGAACCAGGGAGACAGCAAACCATTTGGTTGAGGCGATCCTGACAACAAATGATTGTAGTCCTTCTGATTATAGAATCCCCTCTTACCAAAAACTGTCTAGGCCTTCTTGCACTACCCTCTCCACGCCTGTTCTCCCATCTGTTAGGGGTAGCAGTGACATCTAGGGCTGCCACATCAACCTTAAATTTTGCCACCCCAACATCTTCACTCAACTTGGCAAATCTGTTTGGATGCTCAAACCCAGGGCTGGCCTTCCTGTTCTGTGAGCCCCTACCACTACCTCTAACTACAGTAACCCATTTTCCTATCTGAAAATCCTGATTTACCCCTCCCTTTAACTATATTAATCCCTTTAACTACATTCTCAGAACAGAAGATTCCATTCAAGGTTGTCAGTTCTGCACAGTGTTGCAGTTTGCTCCTCCAGATCTCTAATTTGAACTTCCAGAAGGGCAACCCACTCACATCTGTCGCAGCGGTATACATCCTGGGGCTGTTGCTCTATTATTGTATACATGCGGCACACTGTGCAAAATCTCCGCTTGCACTCATTATCCCAGTTACAATATCAATATTACTCAGGAAATTTCAGACTGTACTTGCAGGTTAGAAGTATTTTGTTTTAAATTCTTGTTTTTAACTCACCACTTACTCAAATTTTCCACTTTTTGAAAGTTCCAGCAAGCTCTAATGTGAGCTCTACAGAAAGTTATGGAGTACTTGTAGCACCTGTGAACAAATAACCACTCTCTTTAATTAGCAGAATGTTTAAAATGTGACAGTAAGGGTGTTTTAAAAGTTGTTAGTAAAGATCCCAAAAAGAGGAAATAAAACAATTGCAACCACAAACAACCATCAGCAATCAAAAGTACCACTCCTGTGTTTAACTCTACCCAAATTTCCAACTTTTCAGCTTCCAGCCAGCAAAATGTGGCAAGCTGAGCTGAGAGAATAAGCTGTCTGTACATGACATACAAATTGTAGCATTGGTGCACAGAACCACCCAAAGCCCCTTATGCTTCTTCACCTCCTGCAGAAGAGATTAGGATTAGTCCCTGCTCCCATTCCACAATGCATGCCTGGTGCTTTTTTGTGTAGACAATGACATTATTATGGGGAAAGTTAGCTCCTCCTATGCAAATAGTGACTTGAGGGAGTCAGAATTATACCAACCATATAACAGTGTTTTTATCATTGTTAAACATTCTCTGCTGTGTAAATAAAGAGTTTATTTCCACTTTTGCAATCAAATTTGAGTAAACCCCACTTTATGCACATTATGTCTTCGCTTTTAGGCCCCATGCACACTAGCGTTTTTTAAAACTCAAACAATGCTGGAAAAAACCTCTGGCAATAGCGTTTTTAGTAGCATTTCAGTAGCCTTCAGAAGAGTTTGGGAGCGTTTGCATTTTATTAACATTTTTCCAGTGCATATAGAGGGGAAAAAAAGCTAGTAAAAAGCTGTTAGGAGCGTTTTAGTAGTGTTTAGCATCTTTTTCTGCAGGAAAAACGCACAAAAAAACTCTACAAAAACAATTTTTTTTCTTCTTCTAGACACTGAAGCTCAAAAAATGCTAATAGCCTAAAGTAGTGTGCATGGTCACATATGATATAACACTATTTAGCTTCTAGGAGCAGAAATAAATATGCTGATAATAGCTTCAAGGAGCTTAAAAAAACGCTAGTGTGCGTGGAGCCTTACACAGAATGAAAAAAAGGGATATATGTTTTTAAAAATACTTATTACATTTTAGACTTTTATTTTAATGAGCAACTCACACCTATCTCAACACATACTGCTGTCTCTGCTTCTACTGTGTGTATTTCTCTGAAACAGTCTGAAATAGTTAATAATTTACCACTTTTCAGTGCATTCTGGGCATTTGGGAGGTTCTCCTGTGCTTAGCTTTAAAAAACGCTTCTAAACGCAAACGCACATCAACGCGTTATGCAAACGCGGCTAAACAGACGTTTTGTAATCTACATTTTCCAACAGTCAGTTTCCATCATTCAGAAACATCCCGTGTACATGGGGCCTTAGTGGTTGGCCCTCTGCCTTGCAGCATTGGGGTCCTTGTTTCGAATCTCAACCAGGATACTGGCTGCGTGGAGTTTGAATGTTCTCCTTCTGCTTGTGTTGGTTTCCTCTGGATACTCTGGTTTCCTCTCAAACTCCATAGACATGTTGGTAGTTATTGGCTCCTGTCTAAATTGTCATTAGTATGAGTATGTATGCATGTGAGATAGTGACCTTAAATTGTAAGCTCCTCTAGGGCAGGGACTGATGCGAACATAAACCACTATGTAAATTGGCAGAGCTATACAAATACCTGTAATAAATAAACGAAATAATGAGAAATAAGGTATTGATGTAAGCAATGGCTTTAAAGCGTATGCCTGGGCAAAATAAAAAAATATGCAGGACATCTCTGCAATACATACACATATCCTCATGTTTTGTCTCTTTCAAAATACCTAATGATCCTGGCTGAAATAAACTCGGCTCCTAACTTCCTGTAGTTAGCTGACAATGCAGGGCCTCTGTCGCACTGAAATCCCAAGCACAGTTGTCAAGCCTACCCCGATCTCCCCTGTTGAACTACAGAACAGCCCCCTCATCATCTCCATAACATAAGGAGAAGTGTTCTGTAGTCTCGCAAGGAATACCACAAGCATGGTTGATAACGCTACTGGGGATTTCATCACAGCAGAGACAGTGCTGTCATCTTGCTACAAAAAGTTAGGGAACATCAGACATTTTTTTAATTTGCACTGTTTTTTAAACATGGGAAAATGCATTTTTATGCATTAACCCATAATTAATATGTCTAATTAAGATGGCACAGCTGATTATATGTATTTTCTATAGCTTCTGGCATTTATTTGACTTGATGGACTTTGATTTAATGGGGTTCACACTGCCCCTGTTTATTCAAGTAATGTTCCACAAAATTCTGTGTGTTGTAAGTTTTGGTATTGAAATTACTCTCCAGTGTAGATGGAGATCAACCCCCATTTAAACTAAAGCTGGCCATAGAGTAATTCCTTATTTCATCCATCCAGCAGGTTGAACGAACAAAGAAAAACAATTACACAATTACCCCATCCATGCTCCCACTGAGCTATTGTGTTCTGATTACAGGGAGACATCCCCTCATTCCTCCCATCAGAATTCACTGATCAGTTTAGGAAAAAACAAATAATGGATCAAAATTTAGCCTGCCAAAACTTGATCCATGTATGGTCACCCTTATCTAAAGCTGATACATGTCAGAAGAAGGTAGATACTCTAGGCTGTTTGGCTAAGAAAATTAATTTGTGTCATATTGGTCATCTTTGTTACAGCCTTATTTGTTAAAAAAAATATTTTCTTTTTGCTCCTTTTTAGATCTGAGAATTGTGAGAATAGTGTTGGCTGTTATCGGGAAAGGCTGTCTGGCCTCCTCATTTTGCTGTGCTTACCTGTATTCTAGTGAGCTCTTCCCAACTGTAATCAGGTATATTGACATATTCACAACACAATCACTGGAGGACTTAATGACTGGACTGGAAAGGTTTACCAGGACTGCCCGTGCGATATTAGATAATACTGGTAAAAGTTGCTGAGCCCTCTCTAATTGGCTGGCCGAAGGGTTTTTCTTAAGCTGTACAACATCTATAATCTTTTTTGTTACTCTCACTGGAAAGATCTGATCTTTAAGGCCCTATTGTATGTACATGCGATGAGTTAATGCATGCATGTTAATGTGCGTTATGTTGCTTGTTAATGTGCTTTGCATTAAGGCAAATGAATATGCTTAAAATCGCACATAACCCTTTTTTTTTCATACAACACATTAACACACTACAATACAAGTGCATTGCCCTAATGCACTTACTTTGTATTGCAGTAAGGCCAGACTTGACTGCACTTCGGAACTGTGAATCCAGCCTAAAACTTCTTCCAGGCTCCTAGATTTTACTGATTCTAGCCCAAGGGGGTTCCTCCCACAGGTTCATTACTTTTTAGGTAAACTCAGAATAACAATTTTTTCCTTTTCAAATATTAAAGGATAAGTTCACCTTTTTGAAAAAAATAATAAATGCACATATGTTTGCAGGTAAAAATATGTACGTTTATTATTTTTGGTTTCTAAAGCCTCTAAAGCATTGCACCACTGATCATCAGATTTCTGTTGCCATACAGGTCTCCTGCGGACCTTTCACTATATCTGCTTGCCTGTACGTAATGTACGGGCAAGCATATATACTGACAGAAAGAATCAATGAACTACCATGCGTTCCACAGCGCAGTGGTAGTTCACTGAGAACTACAAGCTGACAGCCACAAAGACTGTCGGGATTTGTAGTTCATTCATTCACAGAACACCGTGAATGAATGACAAGGCCAGGCGGGCGAAGCCACATTTTAAAAAAATTGTGACAGCGAGGAGAAGTTACACCCTGAATAGGATTGTAACATAGTTACATAAATAGTCTGGCTGAAAAAAAAAAGACAGAAATCCATCCAGTTCAACCATTAAAAAAAAAAATTATAATCCTATACCCACAGTTGATCCAGAGGAAAGCAAAAAAAACCAGCAAAGCATGATCCAATTTGCTCCTGCAGGGAAAAAAATTCCTGCCTGATCCCCCGAGAGGCAATTGGATATTCCCTGCATCAACTTTACCTCTAAATTTTAGTATCCAGTTATATTCTGTGTATCTAGGAAAGAACCCAGGCCTTTTTTTAAAGCAATCCACTGAGCTGGCCAGAACCAACTCTTCAGGGAGTCTATTCCATATTTTCTAGAAACCTTTCTGTATGTGGAGATTACATTTTTTTTCCTCCAGACGTAAAGAGTGCCCCCTTGTCCTCTGTGATGACCTCAAGGTGAATAGCTCTACACCGAGTTCACTATATGAACCACTGATGTATTTATACATGTTGATCATATCCCCCCTTAACCACTTCCAGACCGGACACTTTTACCCCTTTCCTGACCAGGGCAATTTTCAGCTTTTAGCGCTATCACACTTTGAATGACAATTGCGCGGTCATGCAACTCTGTACCCAAATGAATTTTTTACCATTTTTTTTAGACAGATAAAGCTTTATTTTGGTGGTATTTATTCACCACTGGGATTTGTATTTTTTTTTCTATGTAAATGAAATGTCCAAAAATTTTGAAAAAAAGTGTTTTTTTAATAAAATTTTGCAAATAAATAATATTTCATCATAAATCTTAGCCAAAATTTATTTCGTTATCTTTTTAGTAAAAAAAAAAATCCAAATTAGTTTATAACCAAAAATTATAATTTTTAAACTTTTTTTTTACATTTTTATTTTATTTTTTTATATTATTATTTTTTATTTTATTTTATTTTTTTTTACATACTGTCACCCTAGCAGTACAGTGTCACCATGGTGACACTGTACAACTTGTGGGGGGTGATGAAGATTTTTTTTTTTTTTTTTACACTGATTGCTTTTACACCCATATAGGATGTAAAAGCAATCATTTCTCTTTCTCTCTGTGTGCATTCTTTCACTCATTGAGAAGTACTGAGTGAGTTGTGATTGGTCACAGCTTGTCACATGGTACAAGGCTTTTGTGAATAGACTTGTACCATGTGACCTTTGTGATCATTCACAGATTTCACACGTAGTAAGCAATGATGTCAGAAGTGACATCTTGCTTACAACTTTGCATGTGATCACTGATTGGCCAATCAGTGATCACATGATCGGGACCTCGTACAGAGGTCCCGTCCAACGATTGGTGTTTCACTGTGTCCGGAGGACACAGCGGGCACCGGATCGCGGTGCTGCGTGCTCCCAGGGAGCTGCACAAGCAGGGTGCGGGGAGGCCGTTTATAAATGGCCACCCGTCCCTGCAGTGCCACCGTCTGGCCGTTTATATGCAACGGCCGGTCGGGAAGTGGTTAATCTCCTCTTCTCAAGAGAGAATAAATTCAGTTCCTCTAATCTTGCCTCATAGCTGATCTCCAGCATGCCTCCTATCTGTTTGGTTGCCCTTCTCTGTACTTTCTCCAGTTCCCCAGTGTTCTTTTTGTGAATTGGTGCCCAAAACCGAATTGCATGTAACATGTATCAAAAAATATATAAGTTAGTGAGCGCAATCCGACAAGTGACCAATGCACTAAAAGGAACCACAAAACCTTTCTAATAAACTCAAAAGTACAAGGAGTGCAGCGCTACATCAAATTAAATGGCAAAGAAACAATACAGTAAATTATCAATATAATCAAATAATACTAATATTAAAATAAGTCCACTGTAATATAAATATATGGATTCCTCAGTCCACACTGAAATATCAGACGTTATAGGTGCAATCCGGTCTCCCGTTGTGATAATATGAATAGATTGCCTACTCACCAGAAACCCAGTAATAAACGCATATCTGTATCACATGCATCCTAGGATCTTGAATAAAGACAGCCCGGAAATGAAATCCTCTGATGGACCCTCAGTGGTGAAAGAAAGGCATCCTATGGCATCACCCCTACTGCAGATGTGTGTTTACACGAAACGCGTCTAGGAGGAGCCCCTGCACGCTTTGACGCTACGCCGCCGGATCAGGAGGTCCGGCGGCCCACATTAGATGTATACTGCCCCAGTGATTTAGGTATTGCTGCAGACTTGATGAAGTAAATACTTGGAGATCAGATCGGTATCCTTTCTTTCACCACTGAGGGTCCATCAGAGGATTTCATTTCCAGGCTGTCTTTATTCAAGATCCTAGGATGCATGTGATACAGATATGCGTTTATTACTGGGTTTCTGGTGAGTAGGCAATCTATTCATATTATCACAACGGGAGACCGGATTGCACCTATAACGTCTGATATTTCACTGTGGACTGAGGAATCCATATATTTATATTACAGTGGACTTATTTCAATATTAGTATTATTTGATTATATTGATAATTTACTGTACTTTTTCTTTGCCATTTAATTTGATGTAGCGCTGCACTTCTTGTACTTTTGCATGTAACATGTAGGTGAACTTATCCTTTAGGTGTATTTCTTTAATACACTGCCACACACTATTTCTCACTGTGTATCAAGCTTGCTGATAAATATACATGCTGTATAGTCAAAAGGTACTTTGTTGCTGTCACTGCTCTGACTCATACACTTGTGTGGGTAAATTTCAGTTTGAGCTATTGAACTCCATTGACAACAGGTGGTTCAAAATTGGACAGGAGATCCTAAAACATATGAAAATATGCCAAGAACTACAGCTGCTGACTGTAAATGAAAACACAAACATTCATATGGAATATTTAATATTAACCTGAAATATGTTCATTTTCTTTAACCATTATAAACCAAGAACATGTGTACAAAATAACTGCAAACTTGCTCTTAATATATACAGGTCAGAAATATGTATATATACAAAGGCCAGACCTTGGGAGCTGTTGCATGAATTTGAAGTCATACATTGTATAATAAGGTTGAGAATGCAGTGTTTTCAAAGAACCAGTCTCTCATCCAACTCAGCTATAGTTTGCAATGTGGTAGCTCTGATTTGTAACATGCAATGCATTTGTGCTGAATTCTTTGGGAGCATGGACAGTTCTGTTTGCTCACATGGTAGCACTCTCTTGTACCACTGCATCACTACAACTGGGCTTTGGATTGGATACTGCTTGGGATAGATTACAGGTGCAAACAGGTCCCATATACATTCAAATATTTATATATTCATAACAAACAGTACATGAGCTTTACAACAAACCATCAATAATCTCTGTAGCTGTAGGCACTGTGGAGCAATTCATCTTCAAAATGTTCAGTAGAAGCACTGAATTCTTTGTCCAAAACAGTTCAGTTTAGTTTTCCCTCCCAACAGTCTTCCAGAACTCTTTTCTAATGTAAACACAAATTCAGTACCACTGGGAGGCTGATGTGGTGAGAAAACACCTTGAAAAAATTCAACGACTTTGTTGTGAATTTTGAAGTGGTATTAATCACAAAACCAAATTGTTTTATTTTGCAGCTTACCGATATTTAAAGTGGTTATAAACCCTTTCCTATACCCAAGTGACCAGCCTCAGGCAATACATAAAGGTGAAATCCCCCTGCATACTGTGCCTTGAAATGGTATTCATACCCCTTGACAATTTTCAACATTTTTTCATGTTACAACAAAAAACGTCAATGTATTTTATTGAGATTTTATGTGATAGACCAACACAAAATGACACATAATTGTGAAGTGGAAGAAAAATGATAAATGGGTTTCAGAATTTTTTTTACAAATAAATATGTGACAAGTGTGGCAATGATTTGTATTCAGCCCCCCTGAGTCAATACTTTGTAGAACCACCTTTTGCTGCAATTACAGCTGCAAGTCTTTTTGGGGATGTCTCTACCAGCTTTGCACATCTAGAGAGTGACATTTTTGCCCATTGTTTTTTGAAAAATAGCTCAAGCTCTGTCTGATTGGATGGAGAGCGTCTGTGAACAGCAATTTTCAAGTCTTGCCACAGATTCTCAATTGGATTTAGGTCTGGACTTTGACTGGGCCATTCTAACACATGAATATGCTTTGATCTAAACCATTCCAATTTCCATTGTAGCTCTGGCTGTATATTTAGAGTCATTGTCCTGCTGGAAGGTGAAACTCCACCCCAGTCTCAAGTCTTTTGCAGACTGTAACAGGTTTTCTTCTAAGATTGCCCTGTATTTGGCTCCATCCATCTTCCCATGAATTCTGACCAGCTTCCCTGTCCCTGCTGAAGAAAGGCATCCCCTCAACATGATGCTGCCACCACCATGTTTCACAGTGGGGATGGTGTGTTCAGGGTGATGTGCAGTGTTAGTTTTCTGCCACACATAGCATTTTGCTTTTAGGCCAAAAAGTTCAATTTTGGTTTCATCTGACCAGAGCACCTTCTTCCACATGTTTGCTGAGTCCCCCACATGGCTTCTCACAAACTGCAAATGCGACTTCTTATGGCTTTCTTTCAACAATGGCTTTCTTCTTGCCAGTCTTCCATAAAGGCCAGATTTGTGCAGCACACTACTAATAGTTGTCCTGTGGACAGATTCTCCCACCTGATCTGTGGATCTCTGCAGCTCCTCCAGAGTTACCATGGGCCTTTTGGCTTCTTCTCTGATTAATGCTTTTCATTACCCGGCCTATCAGTTTAGGTGGACGGCAATGTCTTGGTAGGCTTGCAGTTGTGCCATACTCTTTCCATTTTTGTATAATGGATTGAACGGTGCTCCATGAGATGTTCAAAGCTTGGAATATTTTTTTATAACTTAACCCTGCTTTAAACTTCTTCACAACTTTATCCTGGACCTGTCTGGCGTGTTCCTTGGCCTTCATGATGCTGTTTGTTCACTAATGTTCTCTAACAAACTGAGATTAAATTGCACACAGGTGGACTTTATTTACTAATTAGGTGACTTCTGAAGGCAATTAGTTCCACTGGATTTTAGTTAGGGGTAACAGAGTAAAAGGTGGTGAATATAAATGCACACCACACTTTTCAGATATTTGTTTGTAAAAAATTTTGAAAACCATTTATCATTTTCCTTCCACTTCACAATCATGTGCCAGATTATGTTGATCACATAAAATACCAATAAAATACATTTACATTTTTGGTTGTAACATGACAAAATGTGAACATTTTCAAGGGGTATGAATACCTTTTCAAGGCACTGGAAGTTGTACCTGTTTATTTGAAGCTATGTGTCCTGTACATTCTTGTAAATCTCAGATGACAAGGATTTTTCTCAAATTCACAAAGCAGGGGACAGGGAAGCTGCAGTTGCACACTGTACAAGAGCTTAAAGGGCTGATTGGAGGGAAGGGTCACACAGCTAACAGGTACAGAGCTGAAGCTGTCAATTGCAGCCTGTGCCCTCCCCTGTCACCTTTTTAGCTCTTAGTGTCAGGAAAACTTGCTTGGCACTACTCATGCTGATAGCAGGGGAAAAGAGAAGCAGAGAGAAATGACGCTTAGTGCTTTGAAGAAAGGCAATTAATCACTATAGAAATATGTGCTTTGTTCATATTTCATGTCTGAGGTGTACAACCACTTTAAATGTAGTGGCTGCATTCGTATTTTTGGGTTTTCCCCTCTGTTTTCACTTAGTGATCAGGCAAGTAACATCTCATGTTTTAAAGAGCATCAGGTGATCAAGCAAAGATTACAATATCTGCAAATTTCCATAGACTTGGCACAGAACCTTTTATGGAAAAGGGAAAAATCTAATAACTGTTGGATTTTGATGCCAGTCACTTACTGTACCTCTAGTATTACATATGCTCTGGGATTTTCTACTATGAACAAAGTAGTATTCTGTGCACATAAGATATGAACATGCATGTGTTTGTACATACTGGAGGAAAGAGAAATTGTGAAATGCCTTGTAGAACTCCCCAGGATCCCCAAAGCTTTGGGAGTTGTAATATGCAAAAGGTACTTTATTGCTTGAAGTCCTGCTTGACCCTGCCCCATCCTTATTTCTTTTCTGCACTATTAGTACATTCTTGAAAGATGCATGGAAGACAGATGGGGTAGACCAGTGGTGGGCAACCTTTTTTTTCAACTGAGCCAAATCTCGCCAAAACCATGATTGAAATTTATTTTGAGAGCCACATTTTTAAAACTGAAAATACATCTCCCATATAGTAATTCATCCCCCATAGTAATTCATCCCCCATATAGTAATTCATCCCCCATAGTGTAATTCATCCCCCATAGTAATTCATCCCCCATACAGTAATTCATCCCCCATCGTAATTCATCCCCCATAGTAATTCATCCCCCATATAGTAATTCATCCTCCATATAGTAATTCATCCCCCATAGTAATTCATCCCCCATATAGTAATTCATCCCCCATAGTAATTCATCCCCCATATAGTAATTCATCCCCCATAGTAATTCATCCCCCATATAGTAATTCATCCCCCATAGCAATTCATCCCCCGTATAGTATTTCATCCCTCGTATAGTATTTCATCCCCCGTATAGTATTTCATCCCTCATATAGTATTTCATCCCTCATATAGTATTTCATCCCCCATATAGTAATTCATCCCTCATATAGTATTTCATCCCTCATATAGTATTTCATCCCTCATATAGTATTTCATCCCCCCATATAGTATTTCATCCCCCCATATAGTATTTCATCCCTCATATAGTAATTCATCCCTCATATAGTATTTCATCCCTCATATAGTATTTCATCCCCCCATATAGTATTTCATCCCTCATATAGTATTTCATCCCTCATATAGTATTTCATCCCTCATATAGTAATTCATCCCTCATATAGTATTTCATCCCTCATATAGTATTTCATCCCCCCATATAGTATTTCATCCCTCATATAGTATTTCATCCCTCATATAGTAATTCATCCCCCATATAGTATTTCATCCCCCCATATAGTATTTCATCTCTCATATAGTAATTCATCCCTCATATAGTATTTCATCCCTCATATAGTATTTCATCCCCCCATATAGTAATTCATCCCTCATATAGTATTTCATCCCTCATATAGTAATTCATCCCTCATATAGTAATTCATCCCCCATATAGTAATTCATCCCTCATATAGTAATTCATCCCTCATATAGTATTTCATCCCCCCATATAGCATTTCATCCCCCCATATAGTATTTCATCCCCCCATATAGTATTTCATCCCCCATATAGTAATTCATCCCTCATAAAGTAATTCATCCCTCATAAAGTAATTCATCCCTCATATAGTATTTCATCCCTCATATAGTATTTCATCCCTCATATAGTATTTCATCCCCCCATATAGTAATTCATCCCTCATATAGTATTTCATCCCTCATATAGTATTTCATCCCCTCATATAGTATTTCATCCCTCATATAGTAATTCATCCCTCATATAGTATTTCATCCCTCATATAGTATTTCATCCCCCCATATAGTAATTCATCCCTCATAAAGTAATTCATCCCTCATATAGTATTTCATCCCCCACAGTACTATCCCCCCTTCCCCCCTTCTAGTAAGCCAAGTCCCCCGTGTCAATTCACTTACCTTTTGCGTTCCTCTCGCTGTCTTCCTGCGCCGTTCGGGTCTTCAGGGCGGACTGTGAGAGGAGCCTAGCTCCCCTCCCCTCACGTTCGGCACGCTGCCCCGCCTACACACATCCTGACAGCCACATCCGCGGGCCGGATTAAAAGGTCCGCGCGGACTTTTGGGGCTGCCAACCGAGAGGAGGCAGGGGAGCGGCCGACCGAGAGGAGGGAGGGGAGCAGGCGCCCGGCACACAGAAGAGCCGCATTAGAGTGGGTAAAGAGCCGCATGTGGCTCGCGAGCCGCGGCTTGCCGACCACTGGGGTAGACAAATTACAACCTCGGCAAGTGAACTCGCTACTTTTATGTAAGAATTGCACAGGATTAATAATTGTATTAAATTAGTGTCGCACACCACGATAATATATTAATTGTGTTGTGTGATAAAGTGACAATATTTCTATGCATATTAAAAGATGCTTCAAAACTCAAATCATTTACATGCAATCTGTGCTTTAATTAAAAAGACTTTCATAAATAAATAAAATGTATTAGTGATCATTAATAAATTAAGTAGAATAAAATATATTAGTGTCCCAAATTCAAATATATAAATATAAAAAATATATAAAAAAATTCAAAAAAGTCCTCTCCGTGATTACTTTCAGAATAATATTCCTTCTCCTCTATGCGCTCACCTTATTTTTAGCCAAACCATTAAGTGAGGCTAAAACAGTTTGTGTCCTTAATTTGGACTAGTGGATAATTTTCAAGCTTTATCTTTATTCCAGGCAGATGGGTAGATGGATGTAATTATAAACTTTTTCCACAGGGGGTCTTATGAGCTTGCTGATCCCTGTTTTGATGGTTAAATATGGATGGATGGATTTCTCCCTCTTTCCTCCAGGAGTCTTTCCACTTCCTTCTCCTCCTCTCCTTATTTCTCCATATTTTTATGGTACCATGCAATCAAAAGAATAAATATAGTGCTTTATCCTTTTTATATTATTTATTGTGTTTCAAAATAGATCCACTCACATTTAAAATAGGTAAAAAAATGCTTTGTATATAGTATTGATGTCCTCTGTGTCCTCTGCACACTGTATGCACTCGCCGTGTGATACTCATTTAAGCGTCGTGATGTCATAGCCCCTCCCCTACACGTTACGCCACCGGGTCACGTGGCTTCATCTGGGGGATTCGATCCAGAGCAGAACACACAGAGGACATCAATACTATATACAAAGCGTTTTTTTACCTATTTTAAATGTGAGTGGATTTATTTTGAAGCACAATTGTCAGGGATCACCGCGTCGCTGGTCCCGGCGCAGGCGCAGTGCGCCACTTTGTGCAGGGACGTGGGCACTAGGTCTGGGCCGGCCAAACTTGCGCATGCACACTAGAGGCTGCGGGCGCGTGCCTGGCACCAATGACAGCGCAGGGCGCGATATTTAAACAGCCCTGAACTGTCATTGAGTTCCGTCTGGTTTTTTCTGCATTCCTGTTACCTGTGAACCTGTATCCTGATTGTTGCTGACCCGGATTGTCCTTGACCACGCTGTATTCTCCTGCTCTGACCCTTGGCTTGCCTGACCTCTCTCCTGGATGCCCCCTATTGGATCTGATCTTCTGTTGCTGACCTGGCGTGTGACCAGACTATTCTCTGCCCGCTGCTTTGTACCGCACCGTCCCCACGGCTATCGACCCGGCTTGTCTGACCTCGCACCTGCTCAGCCATCCATCCCATCGGGGTCACCCGACCTCCTCATATCAGGCTCTCCCCTGTGGGAGCCCCTGGCGAACACCCCTACCACTGGTGGGTGTACTCAGTAGTCACAACCTGGTCTCAGAGCGCTCCAAGTCCATCCCCACCATCAGGGGCCCTGGTGAACAAGTGCTCTGGGGCTTAGATTCCGTACTCTGGGGGCACCTGACCAGTGGAGTGCTAGTGGTACCGCCAGGCGGTCCGTTACAACAATAAATAATATAAAAAGGATAAGGCACTATATTTATTCTTTTGATTGCATGGTACCATACAAATATGGAGAAATAAGGAGAGGAGAAGGAAGTGGAAAAACCCCTGGAGGAAAGAGGGAGAAATCCATTCATCCATATTAAACCATCAAAACAGGGATCAGCAAGCTCATAAGACCCCCTGTGGAAAAAGTTTATAATTACATCCATCTACCCATCTCCCTGGAATAAAGATAAATCTTGAAAATTACCCACTAGTCCAAATTACGGACACAAACTGTTTTAGCCTCACTTAACAGTTTGGCTAAAAATAAGGTGAGCGCATAGAGGAGAAGGAATATTATTCTGAAAGTAATCACAGGGTGGACTTTTTAAATTTTTTTTATATATTTTCTATATTTATATATTTGAATTTGGGACACTAATATATTTTATTCTAATTAAGTTATTAATGATCACTAATATATTTTATTTATTTATTTTTGAAAGTCTTTTTAATTAGAGCACAGATTGCATGTAAATGAGTTGAGTTTTTAAGCATCTTTTTATATGCATAGAAATATTGTCACTTTATCACACAACACAATTAATATATTATAGTGGAGTGTGACACTAATTTAATACAATTAACAATCATTATCACACATTTATATGGGTATGTGTATAAGTGTAAGCGAACCACAGGAATAATACACATTGTTTCACATTATAAATTCATTTAAATACACCATAGTAGCTCACAAGCACTGCAGTTTTATAAGAATTGCGCAATAGTTGTTCCCAAAACATAAAAAAGAATCTGCTTGTGTGTTTTGACACTTATACGTATTCACTTTGCACAGCTGCCTGCAACTTGGGGGAGTTACAATAAATACAAATCAACTTTAGGAATATATTCTGTCATATAAAAGTCAGCACTGGAATACATATATTGCATTTTTGTTTTATTAAAATTATTTTCCATTCTTTTCCAGACAGAGTGGAATGGGGATTGTTGCGGTGAAAGCCCGCATGGGCTCCATGGTTGCTCCATTGGTTTTGATGTTATCAGAGATTTCTCCTATCTTTCCTTCAGCAACATATGGAGTGGCAGCAATAATATCCGGGATTGTAGCTGTGTTTTTGAATGAAACTTGTAATCTGCAGTTGCCAGATACAATAGAAGAGGTTGAAGCCAGGTAAGGTGAACATAAAATATATACAATTTTCAGATCTTGATTCCTGCCATTATACAAAAAAACGTCTAACGTTTTTGAGTGTTACTTTACATTTCTCCTCTGCTGAAGCAAGCCAAAAATTGTGCTGCAGATCTGTATAAAATATAGGAAATACATTAAGAAACGTGCTTGTCTTTGTTCAAATTAAATCAATTTCTTCTTTTCGAAGAATTTCTACACCTTTTAGAACAGGGAATGATTCATGTTCTGTCTTTACACAGCCCAAGCAATGTAACAAAGCTAAAATCTAATACTGTTCATAATTTGTTTTAATCAAGTTGTATATGACCATCTTAGGTGTGTATCTGTAGACTTGCAGAGGTACAAGCTCTCATATTTGTACACCTCCAATTGACCAACGCAGTTTTCACAATTGTGCTCTGGGCCTATTCATTCTACAATAATATTGTCATTTCATAAAGCAAATCTTTCTATCCTTTTGCTAATAATCACAGCAGCATAAAGTTCTGCATGCTGATCTGAAATCATCTTACATTTATTAGCTAAGCTGTTTTTGTTTTACATACAATTATTTTTCACTTCCTGGTTATGTGAGGTACTGGTGATGTAACTCTGGCCTCACAGCTGCATCCTGGGAACTTCCTGTCACTTGTTCCAGTAGGTAGACCCAAAGTTCTGGGCAGAGTTCCAGGACATAAAAAGATGGATTCATCTGCCCTTGTAGAACTGACCACTGTAAGAATATTCGGGAGGAAAAGAAAAAAATAAAGGTATACAAAGAATAGAATGCCTGCAATTATCTAAAATTATCAGTGGTCAGTGTTACTATATATATACAGTAATGTTATTATTAAAGTATTTTATTCTATAATTTATACTCTACAACTTGTCGGGTTTAAAATTATATTGAAATTATGATTTTGTTACAAGGCATTGCAAAGTTATTTACTTTACATCTTAAGTTCTTTATTTCTATATAGAAGACTTTTTTCAGTTTTGCACTTTTTTTAATGCAACTTTAAACAAATTAAAGTATAACTATGGGCAAAACTTTTTTTTTTTTTTTTGGATAGAATGGAGATGAATTAGAATACCTGTCTGTTTTTTTTATTGCCGTGTGTGCCTCTGTAAAGGAGGTTCATCCTCTCTATTTTTCCTGTCTACCAATATCATTGAAAGTAAAGAAAATCACAAATTTTTGTTATCCCCAGAAAAGTAATCTTTCAGTGGGGACACTAGTTCTGGTGACCCAGGGGTTCA
Organism: Staurois parvus; assembly: GCF_062004578.1. NCBI lineage: Eukaryota > Metazoa > Chordata > Amphibia > Anura > Ranidae > Staurois > Staurois parvus. Next base: position 294,547 of record NW_028318785.1, read on the forward strand.
CTCGACTCGAACATACAACCTGTCATGGCTGAAGTTCGAACTAACGTTCGACTTGAACATACAGCCCATCACCATTTATAAGCACAGTTCAAATCATGATAAAAAAGTTTATAAACTATGTACATATATATAATGAAGGAAATAAGTATTTTATCCCCTGCTGATTTTGAATGTTTGACCACTCACAAAGAAATGATCAGTCTAAAAATCAAATGGTAGGTGTATTGTAACACTGAGAGACAGAATAGCAACAAAAAATTCAAAAGAAATGGCTGTCTAACAAATTATGCACTGATTTGCATGTTCATGAGGGAAATAAGTATTTGATCCCCTTCACAAAACATGACTTAGTACTTGTTGGCAAATCCCTTGTTGGCAATCACAGAGGTCAGATGTTTCCTGTAGTTGGCCACCAGGTTTGCACACATCTCAGGAGGGATTTTTGCCCACTCCTTTTTGCAGATCCTCTCCAAGTCATTAAGGTTTGGTGGCTGATGTTTGGCAATTTGAACTTTCAGCTCTCTCCACAGATTTTCAATCGGATTAAGTTCTCGAGACTGGCTAGGCCTCTCCAGGACCTTAATGTGCTTCTTCCTGAACCACTGCTTTGTTGCCTTGACCATGTGTTCTGGGTCATTGTCCTGCTGGAACACCCATCCACGACCCATTTTCAATGTCCTGGCTGAGGGAAGAAGGTTCTCACCCAAGATTTGATGGTACATTGCCCCTTTCATCGTCCCTTTGATGCAGTGCAGTTGTCCTGCCCCCTTAGCAGAAAAGCACCCCCAAAGCAGAATGTTTCCACCACCATGTTTGACAGTTGGGATGGTGTTTTTGGGGTCATAGGCAGTATTCCTCCTCCAAACAGCAAGTTGAGTTGATGCTAAAGAGCTCGATTTTGGTCTCATCTGACCACAACACTTTCAACCAGTCCTCCTCTGCATCATTCAGATGTTCAGTGGCAAACTTCAGACAGGCCTTGACATGTGCTTTTTTGAGCAGAGGGACCTTGCGGGCACTGTAGGATTTCAATCCTTGTCGGCGTAGTGTGTTACCAATTGTTTTCTTGGTGACTGTGATCCCAGCTGCCTGGAGATCATTGACAAGATCCTCACTTGTAGTTCTGGGATGATTCCTCACTGTTCTCATGATCATTTACACTCCACGAGGTGAGATCTTGCATGATGCACCAGATCTAGGGAGACTGACAGTTGTTTTGTGTTTCTTCCATTTGCGAATGATTGCACCAACTGGTGTCACCTTCTCACCAAGCTGCTTGCCGATAGTTTGGTAGCCCAGTCCAGCCTTGTGTAGGTCTACAATCTTGTCCCTGACATCCTTGGACAGCTCTTTGGTCTTTGCCATGGTGGAGAGTTTGGAATCTGATTGTTTGATTGCTCCTGTGGACAGGTGTCTTTTATACAGGTAACAAAATGAGATTAGCAGCACTCCCTTTAAGAGACAGCTGCTAATCTCAGCTTGTTACCTGTATGAAAGATTTCCGCTTTAAATAGATAATAAGGGATGTGAAAAATGTTAAATAGTCTTCCACAAGAGCTACTTTTAGCCAGCTCAGTTGAATTCCTAAACAAAGGGCTGTGTACATGTTTTTTAATGCAAACTATAAACGGTTATTAATTTTTATAAGAAAATAACTGTAGAATGTTGATCCAGCATGTACTGTATATAAATAAATACCAATCAGGGTAATTTTCTGTTAGAGCAAGCTTAAAGTGATTCAAATGCCTAAACATTTTTTACGCTAATGCGTTCCCTGCATTAAGGTAAAAAAACCTTTCAGTGCTTGTATCTCCCCCTCACCCCCCCCCCCCCCCCTTATACTTGAATTCTTACTCAATCCAGTGCTGTGCCCATCTGTAGCAGCTCTCCTCACTCTCACAGGCATTACTGATGCAGAAGTAGTCATTGGCCCCCGCTGCTGTCAGCCTAATCCTGTGATGGGGGAGCAGAGGGCAGTGGCGAGCCACGCTGTTTGTGTTTATGGACGTGAGCAGTGCAGCTCGGGATCGATTCCAGAGGTGTTCCACCATGAAGCAACTTCCTATGGTGGCACACTGAGAAGATGAAAAGCCAGGAGTGCCGGCAGGGGACCCCCCACAATCAGGTTCAGAACCCACTTTGTGCAATTCAGGTAAGTATAACATCTTTGTTATTTAAAAAATAGACTCTAGTCACCTTAACATTGCTTTATAGGGGTTTCTGGCTTTCTCTGTCACTTCTGCAGGTTAAGGGTTCTTACAACGCAAGACTTTTGGTAATTTTTTCCTTTTGGTTAAACTTGAAGGGCAGGTGTATGTTTCAATCTGAAAACCTATGCAAGCTGTGAAACTCTGTAGTTATGAAGACCAGGGGTATTTGAAGCCTACTATAATAATGAGCAGATATGGAGGCCTTCTCTATATATACAATTATAAGCGATACATAAATAAAAATCTAGCTGATCTTCCTTTCAATTACAGATGTTACAACAATAAAATGGCTATAGATTCTCTAAAAAGTTAATTGACACTTAGGAAATGTAATCCCTATACCCACTTTACTGCAGATAAAATAAAGTATATTAAACAATAAGAGAAATGAAATAATAATACAAATATAAGCTATACCATGGGATTTATTTTCTGAATGTAATCCTATGTACTATGGTTTAATTACTTACAAAGTGAGATGGTGTTCAGAGTAATTCCTGAGAAAGCGATCCCACAATCTTGTCCCAGACATCCTAGGACAGCTCTTTGCCCTTTGCCATGGTGGAGAGTTTGGAATCCGATTGTTTGATTGCTCCTGTGAACAGGTGTCTTTTAGACAGCTAACAAAATGAGATTAACAGCACTCCCTTTAAGAGACTGCTTCTAATCTCAGCTTGTTACCTGTATGAAAGACACCTGGTAGCCTCAAATCCTGATGAATGATAGGGGATCAAATACTTATTTCCCTCATGAACATGCAAATCAGTGCATAATTTGTTAAAATTGCATTTCTTTTGAAATGTGTGTTGCTATTCTGTCTCTCAGTGTTACAATACACCTACCATTCGATTTTTAGACTGATCATTTCTTTGTGAGTAGGCAAACATTCAAAATCCACAGGGGATCAAATACTTATTTCCTTCACTGTGTGTACATCTCTGGCAAGTGGTGACTCTAGAACTCTTGTCTCCAAATTCTAAAGCCTACAGCAGAATCTTTATATCCAACACCCTGGTCCCCCACTGTGCTCAATGGTTTCTCTCATCAGTCCTTACATCAGTATTGCAATGACATAGACCTAGCAGAATGGAATCATAGTGCACAGCGAGAGAGATGCAGGCATCTGAGAGTCTCAAAAGTGTTGAATACTGAAGATTCTGCCAGAGATTTAGTACTTAAAGATAGTGCCGTCCAGAAGTAAGTCTTATATTACAGAAGCCATTTTTGTATATATTTTTTTTGGAAGCAAAAGGGTGACTTTAACTGACTATATCCTTTTCCAAACATTAAATCAAATTTTACCTGCTTGTCCCAAAATCAGAAGACAATACCCAAATAAACTTTATCTTTTTACAGATCTAAAGGTAAAGATATACACAGGATCATCCCAAAAGAGGAAGTCCCCCTTACAGAGAGTCAACCTCAAGCTCATCCTTCAAAAAGACTCTTAGTGGAAACGGTGTAATCAGCCCTAAGCTATAGGCATGGATACAACGCATTCAGTATGATACGTTGACAATTTGTCCATGGGAGCAGAAATCATGTGCTCAAATTGCAAATAATCAAGACACCAAAACCAATTTTCATTACTATGTATTTAGGGAATAAAAGACAATGTTTAAATTCATATGACAAAATAGACATTTCTGGTAATTATACAATTCACATTGTGTGTGTATAAGGTATTTTCTGACAGATTGAACAGCTGCAAGCATTTTTATATTTAAACCGCAACCTTAAACCTCTTCTTAGTTGAAAACTGAAGCTTCTAATTCAGATTACTACTGTGGACATACTGTTTGTTCATAGTATTATTATTGCTGTTGTTGGTTCTACATAATGTTGGATTACATAACTGGCCAGCTACATCATGCATCTGCGTTATTTAAACATTCATCACCATCTACTTTGAAGCATTTCTCAAAAATAGACATATCTCTGGTTTGCAGGTTAATGGTATACTTCAGAAACAAGATCAGTGTTCAAGAGGAATTAATTTTACAGCTTTCAAACATTTAAAGGAGAAGTTTGTGGGGTACAGATCCATGTTGTGCAGCTAGGGGCAATACAAAAAAACAGTGTTTCTGGTTCCCTGGACTGTAATTAAGCTTACCTTAACAGCTTAAAGACAAACAGAAGTCTCACATTTTTTCTGTCTCACTGCTGTACTTCTGTATATTAAGAATTTTCAATTTCCAAGAGCTACTTTATGTTGACATAAATGACTGATGGCCACACCCCTTATCATAGGCATTCTCATACAAACCTATACCATGGAGAAAGAGACCAGCCAAGTCAGTAAGAGTGTACTGGACAGAGTGGTGCCTATTGGAGTGCCTATGTGTAGACACACTTCTGTGACCTCAACTGGGCTTTAAAGTGAACCTGTCAGCCATTTAAACTTAAAGTAGAACTAAAGGTTAAAAAAAATGGTAAATTTAAAGGCAAAACTTTTTTTAATTGTGGATAAAGTAAACAAAGGTTATACCCCTCACTTCCTGTCCTATAGCCAAAACAGGAAGTGAGAAGAAATGCCTGGATTCCCTCACTGTTGTCACCAGGGCCACCAGAACTAGTGTGCCCATTGAAAGATTTCCCCCCTATTCTTGTCCTGGTGCCAGAAGGAGGTTTTTCGGCTACTAATTGCAGGCATCTTATAATGTCTGCTCTTAGGCAGAGTCACATTAATATACTCAATAACGTTTGCACTACAATTAGATAGTTTTTAAAAAATTTTTGATTAAAAACATCAAAGTATAATTCAGAATCCCCCTACAGCTGAATCGGATCGCATGGGTATTCACACCTATGCGATCCGATTCTGCACATCGCACCGCATATTGCATGACAGACTCTCCGCATCCTCAGGTCCTGACTGAAACCTCCCTCCTCCCCAATCCGACCAGCACTCCGCTCACCCTAACATGCCACCTGCACTCCTCCTCCTCTCCTCCATTCCCAAACTCGCCTCCCTCTACCCCCCTACTCCCCCAAAACAGCTCTACATTGCACCTTTACTTCTTTCTTCTCCCCACTACGGCTCTCACCACCTCCTCCTGATACTCCACTCCCCTGCTGACCCACACGCCACCACCAACAGACCCACACGCTCCTGCACATCCCGTTCCCATGCCACCTTCCTCACCCTTCTCCTTCTCCTAACTGCCGGGGACATCTCCCCGAACCCTGGCCCCCCACCTCCCCACTCCCTCTCTCGGCATCCCCCTGCTCCCGCCAGCCGCCGCAACCCCCTCAACCTTATACCTGTCCCCCTCTTCCCCGCATCCACCCCTCCTCTCTCGGTTGCACTCCTGAACGCCCGTTTGGTTTGCAACAAGCTAACCGCCATCCATGACCTCTTTGTCTCCCACTCCCTCAACCTCCTAGCGGTCACCCGAAACCTGGATCCAAGCCACTGACTCCACCTCCCCTGCAGCACTCACCTATAGAGGCCTCGTCTGGACCCACTCACCCAGACCGAGTGGTCGCAGAGGCGGTGGGGTCGGTATGCTCCTGCCACCGCTGAGCACCTTCCAGGTCCTCCCTAACCCCCCCTCCCTATCCTTCTCCTTCGAAGCCCACTGCATCCAGCTCTTCTCTCCCACCCCCCCCCCCTGAGGATTGCGGTAATCTATCGGCCTCCTGGATCCGCATCCCTCTTCCTAGACGACTTTGCCACCTGGCTTCCCTTCTTCCTCTCCTCCGAGATACCGACCATCATCCTCGGGAACTTCAACATCCCCATCAACGCCAACAACCCGGCTACTTCCCAACTCCTCCTCCTAACCTCCTCCTTCGCGCTCACACAGCACACACTGTCCTCCACCCACACCAATGGAAACACCCTGGACCTCGTTTTCCCCCACCTCTGCACCCCCCACAACTTCACTAACACCCCCTTCCCCCTCTCTGACCACCACCTCCTCACATTTTCCATCTCCCCCTCCTCTAACTCCCCCCCCAAAGCGTCAAACCATCACCAGCCATAACCTCCGCAACCTGAACCCGGCCCATCTCCACCCGGCAGCTGACCATCCCCCAAGGCTCTGTCCTCGGACCCCTCCTCTTCTCCATCTACACCTCCTCCTTTGGCAAACTAATACACTCCCACGGCTTCAATTATCACCTCTATGCTGACGACACACAAATTTACCCCTCCACCCCCCACCTCACCCCCTCACTCTCCGCCCGCATCGCCCACCTCCTGAACGGCATATCAGACTGGATGTCGTTCCATTTCCTCAAGTTAAACCTGTCCAAAACCGAGCTCCTGGTTTTCCCCCCAGCCCGCTACCCCCCCATCCTCTCCATCACTACTAGCAACACCACCATCATTCCCACCCCACACGCCAAAGTCCTGGGTGTCACCCTGGACTCAAACCTTTCCTTCCAATCTCATGTCCAATCACTATCAAAGTCATGCAGGCTCCACCTCCGCAACATCTCCAAGATACGTACATTCCTCACCCCAGACACTACTAAACAACTTGTACACTCCCTCATCATCTCACTCCTGGACTACTGCAACTCCCTTCTCACTGGCCTACCCAAACAAATGCTATCTCCACTCCAGTCTATCCTGAACTCAGCGGCGAGGCTCATCCACCTCACCAACCGCTCCACATCTGCCACCCCCCTCTGCCTATCCCTTCACTGGCTCCCGATTGCCCAGCGCATCAAATTCAAATTACTAACTCTGAGCTACAAAGCCATTCACAACGCCGCCCCAAACTACCTAACTGACCTGATACCCAAATAGCACCCTACCCGTGCCCTTCGCTCCTCACAGGACCTCCTACTCTCTAGCTCCCTGGTCTCCTCCTCCCACGCCCGACTGCAGGACTTCTCCAAGACTTCTCCCATCCTCTGGAACTCCCTACCCCAATCCATCAGACTGTCACCTACCCTCCTCACCTTCAGGCGCACCCTGAAAACCCATCTCTTCAGGGAAGCCTACCCCACCCTCCCCTAACAACTGATCTCCTACGTTTCTCCCACCACTCCATCCCCCACAGCCACTTCCTCCTGTACCACTTTCCCCTCCCTCCTAGATTGTAAGCTCGAAAGAGCAGGGCCCTCAAACCCCTCGTGTATTGTATTGTTACCATTTTGTCTCATGTTCTGCCCCCCTTGCTATTGTACAGCCCTGAGCAAACCCTTTGGCGCTATATAAATACTGTATAATAATAATGGGACCCCTGTGTCCTTGCCCACGCTCAAAAAAGCCTATAAAAAAGGTACCAGGGGCATTTAATGGTTCCCCCTACTGACCCCGGGCCCTCGGGCAGTGCCCGAGTGCTCAAATGGTCAGTCCGCCCCTGCCCCCCCCCCCCCCAGTCTTTGCTTTTGCTGTGTCTTATCTCTAGTCTAATCCTAGTCTTTTAACCATTGCTGTGTACATCTATTTGTGTGTGTTTCTTTCTGTTTTTTTTCCTCCCCCTTTCAACATATCTTCTAACATTCTGCTAAAACTTTGTAGTAGTACTGCCTGGACCTTGAAGAAGGGGACATACCCCAAAAGCTTGTCCTTAAAATTGTATGTTAGTGCAAATAAAAAAAGTATCACGTCAGTACTCAATTGTTTCTTCACCAGTAGAAATAGAAGGGTGACTCTCCCCAGGTAGGACATTGGCAGCAATAAAAACTTAATAAAGGATCTAACCCTATCCCACACTATCAGAAAACTACAAAAAAAATGTTTTTCCTAGAGATATATTTTAAGCCCTTTACGCTGAGCAGAGTGGGCACTTCTGGTGGGCTGCGATGCACGGAATGAGTAGCCAGGACTCCAGATCTTTCCGCTTTGTGATTTACCATACAGTGCTGACATCATTGGGGGCTTGGACCTACCAGCTCCTGAGTGTCATTGTTTGTGGGGATGTAGATGGAGCAACACATATATGCTTGACTGGACATTAAGACTCACCAGGCCACTACTTATGTTTAATGTTGTCGTAAAGAGAATAAATCTTCCTTAAACAAAAAAGAAGAAAATTAAACTATATTACAGCTTAACTGTCCTTGGATGTAACGGCTGCATTCATTTTCTTAGTTTAGGCTCTTATTCTTCCTTTCAACTGCTGATCCTGCCAGTAACACAAAACCTATCCTAAGATGATTATATCTAAGTGTTTTAAGATTACAGAACACCCCCACTTCTCCTTTTTGTCATAATTGTTCTGCAGTCCAAACATAGAACTGGGAGCAATGCTTACATAAGAGTCAGCAAAGCCCGGCAGCACAGGATGTTATCAGCTCTCAAAATTTCTGGCAGGATCAACAGGTATTTTTTACACTTCTCAACCAGATTTAAAAAAATACACTTTAAATGTTAGTGTTTAAATATCATTTAAATTATTTGTGAACATACAGTATAGTGTTATAGACACTATCATCTCTTCTTCCTGATACCTGGGAGTGGGGTTACAGGACATCATGCAGACATACAGTGTGCCTGTATTCCATAGTCTGTTCAGCATGAGGCAAGATGCAGGCTGTGCTTGGGGGGGGGGGGGCAGGGGGGGGTTCAAGAGGCAGGCTGTGACTGAAAGGGTGTGTGTGCCAGAGGCAGGCTGTAGTTGGTCAGGGAATGTGGGTACTAAACAAACTACTTATTAAAGGCATCCTGTGTGTCTGCACAGTGTCCTGTAGCCAAAGGATGAAAACTGACCACACAAGCACAGTCTGCGCTTGGTGTGGTCAGTTTAGAACAAAGAAGAAAGGTGACTGGCAGGGTCAACCAGGTACTATAGATGGAAAAAATGCATGAAAATTATAGAGACTATAAATTATAAAATACACGTATGTGAACACACACATAGAAAAAAATAAATATTTAGGTTAACAAGATAAAGACTGCTTTTTCTGATACTGTGGAGTACAGCAGTGTCTTTTCTCTTCCTCTAGCTGACAGGCTGCTAGAGTCTCACCAGATGAGACTGCTTCCTGGGCTCCTTAGTACAGACAACGCATTGCATGGCTCTGACTCTTTCTCAAGCCTATTGGGAAAACTGGCTGAATGGATTTAAATACTGTCTGTGCCATGACAAAACAATGGGGCTAAAAGAAATATACATTTGAAAAATCTTTATACAACCTGAGTCCCACTGCATGTTTGTCCAAAGGATAAAATTAATCCATAAATATTTAAAATTCTAACATCATTTGCTTTGTATGTGGAATTACTCTAAATAAAATGCATCATTTAATATATGCTATTTTAAAATCAGTCAGGAATCCAAGGAATAGTAGCACACAATTGTGATGAAACCACTGTTAGATACATTATATCAAATCTTTTGTTACTTTTCCATAACAGTGTAGCAGATAAACTCCAATACATATAAAACTGGACCTGAGCAATGCAATTAGTTTAAAAACAATTGAAATTAGATATATAATATTAACAAAGAGGCTCATCTATGGTAAAAATTATAATAATTCAAGCAGAACTTTACTCTTAACAATTTGAAAAAAGTAATGTTCTTTAGCAAGGAACATACATTTCACATTAATAATTATGCTACCAACATTAGTGCTGTAAATTGCCTCCAGCATTGTTCCTGTTTCTTCTTGCTGGAGGCTGCCATTTTGCTGAAGCCCAGTGACCCTGGCCAGTAGTAACTCTTGTTTGGTTAGCAGATCAACCTATACAAATTCAGCACAGTGCCGAAATATAGAGAGCAACTGAGCTTATGCAGGTTGAGACAGTGTATTACTGGATTTTAAAGATAATAAGCACTTATTTTGAATGTTTTACATTGCTATACCTGCAAAAGGGTCAACATGAAGTGGTCTAGCAGGACTTTAATTTTCTGACTAAAGTTCCACTTTAATTTAAAAAATGATGAGGGGGAAATAGTCATTGGAAGTCAGATCTCTACTATAATAAAGTATTGACTCCTAATTACTCATATAAACGCATGGGAGCTAACATATTTACAGTAGTGTAAAGGTTCAAAAAGTCTCAAGTTGACAAGTTGGTGAAATCTTGTAACCACTTGGGACATTATGGTCCAGGCTGCCCTTTTCGATAAGTCTTTGATGTTCTCCAACTCTACACCTAAGTGTTCTGATGGTTTGTCCAAGCCCAGCGAAGCTGGCTCCCTACAATCAGCACAAATAAACACTGCAGTTTGCTACGTTTGTGCTGAAAAAATGTTCATTTGTGCTGTTTTTTTATATTTAAGTTATTTGCAATTGTTTTTTTTCCAGATGATGACATCACCCAGCCCCCCTACAACAGCCAAAAGACATAAAACTGGGCTGGTTGGTTAGTGCTGCATTTTTGCTGGTTTGTGCCGTTGAAATCTCCAATCTATCTTTTATCTTTTTTACACTATGTAGCACTAAATAAACACACTGGACTTTTTATTTATGCTGATTGTACGGGGGCAGCTTTACTGAACTTCAGCCCAGTTTTGTGTCTTTTGGCTACTGTAGTGGGGCCTTTGGTGACCTTTAATAAATCGTTAATAATGCAAAAATGATAAACGATAGAAGAGAGAGTTGAACAGCATAAATCAGCACAAATGTGACACTAACCAACCAGCCTTGTTTCATATCTTTTGGCTGTTGTAGGGGGGCTGGGTGATGTCATCATCTGGAAAAAATACAATTGCCAATATCTTAAAAATAAAAGCAGCACAAATTAAAATTTTTATGGCACAAAACAGCACAAACATAGCACACTGGAGTTTTTATTTGTGCTGATTGTAGGGGGCCCAGCTTCGCTGAGCTGTTTTTCCAACATACAGCAGACCATATTGGCAGGAGAGGCAAAAAAAAACACATACTTCATGGAGCAGTTGAAAAATATCTTCATTTGGTACAATTTGCCACCACTGGCCAAAAAATGCCTCTGTATGACTTAAAAAATTTCCAATTTATGTCATTGAAATGTGCTGATGAGATTACCGAAAAAGCTATTAACTGGTGTATTTTTAGTTTTTTGATGTTCTAAGTTTTCTTGGAGCTGTTCTGTGTTTGACATTAGAAGCTTTGTGGTTAGTCTTTCTCTTATTCTGCCCATAAGATCTTCTGCTCAATAAAAGGTAACTTTCTACCTTTGCATCAAAGAAAGAATAACAGAGTGACAGCAACTGAACCTCATGGCATATGGTCTTGTGTGCTGAACATATAGAAAGATGTGCCTACTTGCGCACTTAAAAGTAGATGCTATGTCTTATTGCAGTGAACAATGTTGTCATTAGTAAATGATGTGTTCAGTTCGCGGTCAAACATTCGAACCTAACGAAAGTTCAACCGCAAACTTCAAAGTCAATGCAAGTTTATGGGACTCGAACGTGCAAATTCAAAAGTGCCTATTTTGAAGGCTTATATGCAAGTTAAATGGGCATAAAAGGGGTATGGGGACTCTGGTACTGCCCTGAGGGACATGAATCAGTGGAAACATTTTTTCAAAAGTACAATTTTTAAAGGGGCAGTAAAAAAAAGAAAGAAAAATTCCTTTTAATATCTTGCCTGGGGGGTCCCCTAAACTATCTGCAAAGCTGCACATCTGTACAATGTATAGAGCCTGCTTCAGCAGGACTGACATTTAAAAAAACAAACAAACAGCGTAGGGTTCCCCCCCAATACGTACCAGACCCTTTAGACCAGACGTCACTGCTAGACTTGTCAAAAACTGTTGTTTTGTTTTTCGTTCAATAAAGGAATTTGTCAAAAGTCTGGCACGTTTAATTTTTCCAAATGTTACCATTTAGTACCCCTTACTCATTCACAAGGGGGGCAGCATCAGTGTGCCCCTGGCTTTCCAGGCCTGTGCTCGGATCAAGGGTCTGGTAGGAATTTAGGGGGGACCCTATGCTTTCCCCCCCCCATTTTTGGTGGGGGGGGTGTACCATTAAACATCCTTCCGGGCCTAAAGGGCCTGGTATGGCTTTTAGGGGGAATCCCACTCACTTTTTTTTTTTTTTTTGTAATTCAATGGTTTTTATTAATTTTAAACAGTATAAAACAGAGGCAGCAAAACACACCCACGCAGGGGCTATCAATTGCACCAATAAAATAGGCATAATAGAGCAGACAACGCTCTAATTCCAATAAGGCAAAACGTATGCCCACGCAGGGGCTATCAATGGCACATAGGTTACAATAACATCAATAAGACTCTGACTATCGCAACTAAAGACAGCTGTCCACTGTTACATCAAAACAAACAGAAAAGGAGAGAAGAAGAGCAGAGAAGAAAGGGAAAAAAAAAACAAAAAAAAAAAAAAACCAAAGAGCAGGGGTCCACGAGCGCCAATACCAAACTCCATTACCTCCCCACACTGGCCGGGGGGAGTGTGGGAAAGGCGTATTGCAACCACGGCTCCCATACTTTCAAAAATTTATGTTGAGAGTCGTTGCATATACTCGACATCTGTTCGTTGAGCATCATAGTAGTCATACGATCCCGCACCCCCTGGAAAAGTACAAACGGACTCTTCCAGGCCTGAGCAATTGTCCTAGTAGCCGATAAAAACAAATAGGAAGCCAACCGCTGATGACGAGCCAAGAGGCCCGGTATGGGGCAATGAAGCAAAGCATACCGAGCATCCCGGCGTATGGAGAGATGGAACAAAGTGAAAAGGAGGCCAAACACACGAGACCAAAAACGAACCAACCTCGGGCATGACCACCAGATATGCAGTACATCGCCACGATGGCCACAACCCCGAAAACATCGATCACTACAGGCAGGGTTAGCCTGGGCCAGACGAGCCGGAACCCAGTACCAACGAAACAATACTTTGTAGGCTGCTTCCAGCGTGGTCGTATTAAATGAACATTTAGCTATGAGTGACCAGGCCCTACTCCAGTCCTCCGGATCCACAGCCACTCCCAGGTCGCGTTCCCACTGAACAACATATGAAAGAGAAGTGTGAGACGAGCGTCTGTTCAAAGCTGCGTAAAGAAGGGAGATAAGGCCCGGGGCGCCCGGGTGCTGCTGGCAAAGCCGTTCAAAGGCAGATTTCTGATATGGGAAAGCAGAAGTGGCCCTCAGCGAAAGTAGCCAGTGCCGCAATTGAAGGTACCGAAAAAATTCCACTGGGGGAACATCCCTAGACTCCCGAAGGACATTCCAGGCGGGAAAGGACCAAAAAGTCAAAAAGTGTTGCACCTGTGAGAAACCATGAGCCACCCACCAAGAAAATGCCCTCGGGCAATCTAGACCCGGCGGGAAAAGAGGGTTATTAACGATTGGAAGCAAGGGCAAGAAAGGCGACATCAGACCACTGGAGTAACGTACTGAGACCCAGACTTGTAGGCCATGGAGCAACATCGGACTCAGCGCCATAGGGCGCAGGGCAGGGGGAAGCCATAGGAGTATCGACAGTGCGATAGGGGCACAATTAGGTAGTTCCAGCAGGACCCAGAGAGGAACATCGGAGGAAGCGTGCAACATAGACAGCGGGGCAATCTGGCTCGCCTGATAATACTTAGCTACATTGGGTACCCCAAGACCACCCTGGAGTCTATGAGCAAAGAGCGTATTTCTAGAGACTCTGGGGTGTTTATCGGCCCAGATAAAATGCATGAACTTCGCCTGAAGCAACCGAAGAAAGTGAGGGGGAACCCGCACCGGGAGGGTGCGAAAATAATATAACAATTTCGGCACCCACTCACTTTTTAATTTTTTTTTTACTGTGGAGTCCCTTCTAACCTTTCTACCAGACCTAAAGGGACTGGTATGGATGGGGATGGGGGGGCACACTGCTTTTTTTAATATATTTTTTGTTTTATTTTTATTTGGGTTTTTTTAGTATTTCTTAATTATTGGTATTATTATTAATTGATTTATTTTTTTGGGGAAAGTATTCTCCCCTTTGTCTTATACAGTGAGGGGCGGGGACAGTGCACTGTGAGAGCGCTGTGTATTGTGGGATGTTTGGCGGTTGAAGAGTTGGTGGTGCCTTCACATCGTAACCCTTCAGAGCGGGGGCGGACTGATAACTCATGGGGCCCCCCTGGGCAATAGGGGATCATGGGGCCCCTGTGTCCTTGCCCAAACTCAAAAAAGCCTATGAAAAAGGTACCAGGGGCATCTCATGGGGCCCCCTACTGACCCGGGCTCTCGGGCAGTGCCCGAGTTTCCAAATGGTCAGTCCGCCCCTGCTTCAGAGTTATTCTTGCTGAGTGCAGGATTGGACTCTGCTCTAAAAATTCAAATTATATGCACCTGTCACACAGTGTGTTGAAAAAATGGGCCTTGGGTGTTGATGCCCCTGCACTGTAAACCCTTACAGTTACTCTTGATGAGCGCAGGAATTGGCACTGCTCTAAAAAACCTATTTTTGGGAAAAAAATAAACACGCCAGACATTTGAAAAATTCCTTTATTGAACAAAACAACACCAGTTTCTGACAAGTCCTTTATTTAAAAAAAATTAAAAATCAGCAGCTCTCAATGTCTGTTAAGAAAGCACGCTGAATGCAGGACAGTAGCTCAATTACATTTTGAGCAAGTTCTGGCCAGTGATCCATCCTCAAGACCCAGCGGATCCTCAGTTGGAAAGGTCTCCAAGTCTGCTCTTGCCCCTAGATAATCCTGCACCATATGATGCAGACGCTTCCCTCAGTGGGAAGGAGAACCGGGACTTGTTGTGATTGGTCTCCTTCCCAGTGAGGGCCTTCGATGGTTGCTTTTGGCTTCCTTGTGTTCCACTGAGGTCATTTCCAGTGCACTGTGACGTCACTTCGGGTGCGCAATCTCCGACACACGGAGGAGGTCCTGTCTTCTCCTCTCATCCCTCTAGTGGTGTTTCCTTAGACTGCTGGCCTTGGACATCTTCACACCATCCATTGTGGCTCTCCCATGTTCCACGCACAGCACTCACCACCCAGGCTCTCCATTGCCATGTCTACACAAAAGTAAGTTGCTCCCATCATGCCTTCAGTCTATGGTTTGCACCGATCCCTATATGACATACATTTATGGATACATCCCTATGGTGATTTGGTTTTATTGTTCCAATAAACTATTTTACATTGTCTGCTGGTCATGAACACTATTGTTTTTATTCTGGACTCTCACCACGAGTTCTCAGATTTTTTATGTTTATACTGGACATATCGATGTTTATAACCCAATTATGAAAGTAAGCATAATCTTGTGATATCACTGTGATACCTCAGACAGTAAATACAACGAGTGATATAACAACAAAATTCACGTAACAGTATATAATACAATATACCAGTACAAACATCTTGCCATTTAAAGAGTATAGTCAAAATAACCCTTTGCCTAAATTCTATCTCTGTGGTCATACTACAATTGTGGCAATTGCTCAGTCATGCAACACTGTACCCAAATTAAAATTTTATCATTTTTTTCACACAAATAGAGCTTTCTTTTGGTGGTATTTAATCATTACTTGTTTTTTTCTCTTTGCTATATAAATGTAAAAATACTGAAATATTTGAAAAGAAAAATCAAAATTTTCTTTCTTTTTTTTATACATTTAGGGCCATTATTATTATTAATTATATATATATATATATATATATATATATATATATATATATATATACCGTATTTTCCGGTGTATAAGACGACTTTTCAACCCCTGAAAATCTTCTGAAACGTCGGGGGTCGTCTTATACGCCGGTGCGAGCCGGTGTCAGGGCGGCACTTTTTCGAGGGGCGGCGTGGTGCCGCCCCCCCTCCTCCTCCAAGGGACACTAAGTACAGGGGTGGGCAGAGGGGCTGCTGTACCTTACCTGGCTCCGGTCCCACGACGATCCGGTCCAGGAAGCGCGGCTGCTCCTTCTTTCAGTTCGGCCGCTCGATGGTCACGCGGCCGCTCGGCTCCACCTCCTCACCGGTGATTGGGCGCCAGCACTGGAAAGGCACACAGGCGACCAATCACCGGTGAGGAGGCGGAGCCGAGCGGCCCCGCGAAAATCGAGCGGCAGAACTGGAAGAAGGAGCAGCCGCTCCTCTCCCCCACTGACACCAATGATGAGACACTGTTTCTCCCCCACTGACACCAACGATGAGGCACTGTTCTCCCAACTGATACCAATGATGGGGCACTATTCCTCCTCCCCACTGATACCAATGATGGGGCACTATTCTCCCCACTGATACCAATGATGGGGCACTATTCCTCCCCCACTGACACCAACGATGGGGCACTATTCCTCCCACTGACACCAACGATGGGGCACTATTCCTCCCACTGATACCAACGATGGGGCACTATTCCTCCCACTGACACCAACAATGGGGCACTATTCCTCCTCCCCACTGACACCAACGATGGGGCACTATTCCTCCTCCCCACTGACAACAATGATGGGGCACTATTCTCCCCACTGACACCAATGATGGGGCACTATTCCTCCCACTGACACCAATGATGGGGTGCTATTCCTCCCACTGACACCAATGATGGGGCACTATTCCTCCCACTGACACCAATGATGGGGTGCTATTCCTCCCACTGACACCAATGATGGGGTGCTATTCCTCCCACTGATACCAATGATGGAGCACTATTCCTCCCACTGACACCAATGATGGAGGACTATTCCTCCCACTGACACCAATGATGGGACACTATTCCTCCCACTGACACTAATGAAGGGACACTATTCCTCCCACTGACACCAATGATGGGGCACGATTCTTCCCACTGACACCAATGATGGGGCACTATTCCTCCCACTGACTAATGATGGGGCACTATTCCTCCCACTGACTAATGATGGGGCACTATTCCTCCCACTGACTAATGATGGGGCACCATCATTGGTGTCAGTGGGAGGAATAGTGTCCCATCATTGGTATCAGTGGGAGGAATAGTGCCCCATCATTGGTGTCAGTGGATGAAATCGTGCCCCATCATTGGTGTCAGTGGGAGGAGTAGTGCCTCATCATTGGTGTCAGTGGGAGGAATAGCACCCCATCATTGGAATACCATACTGAAATAGCATACCATATTGAAATCAAATCTGATGTTTTTTCATTTTTATTTGGTGTGCGTTGGAAGAGGGGTAGTCTTATACGGCGAGTATAGCTCAAACCCTATATTTTAACAGGAAAAGTAGGGGGTCGTCTTATACGCCCAGTCGTCTTATACGCCGGAAAATACGGTATATATATATATATATATATATATGAATATATATTCATATTAATAATTAATATTTTAATATTATTAATAGTGCCATGTATTCTACTAAATTTCTTTGGTAATAATAACCCAAATCAGTGTATGTTATTTAGTCTGTGTGACAGTTATAGAGTCTCCAAACTCATGCGCTCATATGCACGTGCCAGGAGACATACCAGTACATCATCCGGCCTGGCTGTGCTGCTCGCCTGCCCACCCGTACTGTAGCACTACCCTCACAAGGGCTGTTTGTATTTTTGCCCCGTTTCCCCTTACTTCGCCCCACAGCCATGCACAGTGTATTTCTTCAGCCAAATACACACACACACTTCAGCTCGCTGTCTTCAATGACCAGTCTTTGGGATGTTTGTTTTAGGAGTGTTATTGTAGAACTGGGGATAGGGATAGAGGATGTAGTAGGATACTCAAAAATTAGAACTGCTTACACTGAGGACATCTAGCTGTTCTATTAGTTGAGCAATATTGAAGTCCTAACTGAAAGCAGCAGACTTCTCTTTAAAGTGTAGCAACAAGTGTAGCAATCATGCACACAGAGATGGACGCGATCATCCATTTTGCTCCAAACCCCTCCATGTTGTATCTCTCTCTCCCAAATCAGATTCCTCCGATATCCCCCCTCCCTCTCCGTTGAGTGAAATGTGGTCTGTTTGATGCAGAGTTCAAAATGCAACAGACCCCAGTGGGAGAGCTCCATGGCTATAAAACCCCCAGCCGAGCTGTGTTAGATGCCTGTTAGCTTCGCAATTTGGGATATCGTAAAACCATAAACCAAGTCCTTCACTGAGTTCACAGACATTCCAGGTAGTTGTAAAAACAGGCTTACATTTAAAAACTCACTTTTCCATATAATTTTATATCTTCAAATAGGAAATAATTACACAAACATGGAGCACATATTCGGATGGCTCACTCTAATACAAATCACCTGATACATTACACCCCCTATCTGACATACACAGGAAAGCAGAAAATTATATCTCCTTAACCATTCAAGCAGATATTTCATATCTAACCGTTCAGCAGATGATTCTAGGTATTAATCTACTCATGGATAGAATGTTATATGTACCTAGGAAAAGTTATTGGCCATAGTATAATTTGGGAAGGCTTTGGTCAAAGCCTGAGCTCCCAGCCTACACAACCCCCTCCCCAAATGAGGCGATTGGTCCTATGCTTCAGGGAGAACACCCTGTGGAGTTCCTAGAAAAAGCTAAGCTGAGCTGAGTTGAAAAAAGTTGAAGAATCTCCCTTTTTAACATCGGAACTAACTTTGGGGAGATAAGACCCTTTTGGCTCTGAAACCTGATCTGCTTAACCCAAGGCGGACCGGCAAGTACTTTATCCCTCTAAACTTCTGTTATCTCTTTGCTGTGCTATTGTTTTCTGTATATTTATATATATTGGCTACATCTTTTTCTGTAAATATTTTTTAGCACCCTTTTGACCTTTTAGTAATAAATCTTACTTTCTGAAAGTGTTGAACTGTTTCTAAACCTCTTTAATGCGAACTAAGAATCCCTGCTTCTGAAAAGCGCTACTGTGTGTGTGTTTTAAACTTCGGTATATCTCTGCCTGCGGTGACAGTGGTATAATGACGATTATTCAAACATCATAGTGTTACTGCTGATATTGCCGAGTTTCCTCTTTCTCTGTACAAAAAGGAGGGGGTGGCAGTGTGAAGGGTTAATTGCGTAATTAACCTGACCCAGTAACAATCGCTCCCAGGCTGCCGGTACACAGATTGTGGTCCATTAGCTGGAAAATCGTTGTGCAGGGTGCAGCTGGGCGTGGCATTGTTATGCTTGTGACAGCGCGGTTTTAGAATGGCTAGTTCTTCGGTCACGAGTTTGGTGAGAAGGGCGGAGGTCTGACGCCGCGATAGTCACAACAAGTAGTTTCAGGAGTGAGCTAAGACCCTTTAGCAGTAGTAGTAGTTGCAGGGCTGAGGTCCTCAGGTACAGGCTGAGGCAGCCAGGCAAGGAAGCCTGCCTCCAGCCTGGCTTGGTGCAATCCACTCCTAGGAAAGACACTGAACCCATGTTCTCACAGAGCATAAATACCACTCCCAGCATGCAATGGGGTCACCCTCCCCTGCAATTGGCCAGGGCTGTATCCATATTCATGCTGTTCATTTGCCTAGCCCCGACCCATGTTCTGGATGGCTCTCATAGCTTCCTGAAGATGGGCAGAGCTCACACAAACTCAACAGCACTGAAGAATCATGAGCAGACCTGACTAATCCATCACAACACTCTGTTAAGCAGAGAAACACAGCTATGCCTAACCTAACTATACAAATCCTAGAACCTGACTAGGAGGGTGCTACACTACTATGGGTGGGCGGCAAGTGGTTAAAGTGCATCTAAACCCAAAACAAAAATGTAATATATTACAAGTTACCAATCCTTAATTTTTTTGGCTGCAATAGTTTTTTTTTTAGGTGAGTTTTTTTTGTTTTTTTTTTTATTTTCACCTGGTGATCTGGCCAGTTATACACTTCATTTGGCCAGTAACAAAGGTTACTTTACATTTATTTGCTAATTTCCTCTAGTGGCCATAATGTGTTATTTCACAACTGCCTATAATAAAACAACCTTTATTCATGATATTTGTTAATGCACAATTCGCATAGAATGAATGCACATGCTGATTTGCTGAACGGATAGCAATGCATTTTTTTTAAATAGGCCCCCCACTCTTTATGGTCCCCTGCAAGCTGTTAATTACTGTTAATTGTTTTTTCCTTAGGTATGTTTAGCCTTTTTTCTTAGCTTTGGATAGAGTTAAGAACTGTAACTATAGAGGAAAAGCAAAACAGTCAAAAAAAAGTTAGAAATAGAAGAGGGGGAGGCTAAATCTCCATCTCCTTTTTATTTCAGATTGTGTTCCTGTTGGAGAGTTCCCTCTAGGCAGCAAAGAGAGGAAATCTTTATACCAGAGCCCTCGAGAGCAGTATAAACCCAATAAATTTAAACCCATGCTCACTATCTAAAACTAGCAAGAAAAGGTTTAGACTTGATACACTTTTTAAATAATTAATACAGTGTGCATGTAATTCATTGTATGAGTAGCCACAATGGCAAAGTAGATTTCAGGATGTGCACAGAGATTTTCGATGGTACACAAATTATAAAAGATTTCCAAATAACAGAGATACACAGCAAGACATAGGGTATAGTGAACCCTATTGGGTGTAAAAAGAATGAATCAGAGCATTTGAAATCTAGGATGATTTAAATAGGCAAGTGTATGTAAACCCTAACAATTATGGTAACTTCTATTATTTACTCCATTTTGGTCTGTTAAATATGCCAACGAAACATTTTGCTTTATTTGTTCAATGTCCAAAAAAAACAGACCCGTTGATCCTGCCAGAAAGTTTTTTATGAGTTGATAATTACTCTGCCTATTCTGCATTATTTCTTGTTCTTTCTGAGGGATAAAAACCTCTCCCCTCTATATAATGGAGAAGGATGGTGTGGGGGTAGGTTTCTATAGACCTGAAGCATGTGTGAGGACAGGCAGTGTGTTTTTGGAAACATTGCCAGGTGTTCTTGGGTTTATATACAGTACTCTTGTAGTAATGTTTATGGGAATTCAACCTGCTCATCTAGTCCCAATGGTTCTTGACCTTTGCATTCTCTTTAGCAAAGACTGTATGCTGGTGACATAGCAAGAGGGATGCTTACTGGCATTGTAATTTTGCAACAGAATCCTTTAAGGTTCAATGATTTTGCCTACTGATCCCAGCAAAATAGGAACCCAAAATGCCTAAAGGGAGTGAAATAAATCTTGCCTGCCAAAAATGAGTCCTAATAAAGTGAATACAGTGCTCATGCGTACTACAAAGCATTCATCGCTTCTGTGATAGCAACATCCAGTCCACACTGAAATCTTTATGATATGAAAATAATGCTGTGTGCCCTCTGTACACATGGTCCTCGCTTGTATTGTTTGAACAGTAAACTGAACTCCCTAAAACCATGTATTACTGGCATGATGAAGCCCCATAGGATGTTTCTTTATAGGATGCTAGATATAAGGGATACCCTTGCCAACATACCGTGGTTTTTAGTTACATCAGTAAAGACTTCAGATATAAAGTGTATCTAAATTTGAAACCGAAAAATGTACTATGTTACAGCTTACCAGTCCTTAGCTATGGTGGCGTCATTGGTTTAATTTTTTTTCCTTCCTTTTTGCCTGGTAAAGCTGCAGATAATGAATGTATCTTGATTGTATCTATGGAAGAAGCCATGGTTCTCACAAAGGCTGGACTTCAAACATGTCTGCCTTTGATCATATCCATTACATAGTGGATTGATGGAACTAATAGTTCACAAAACGGAGACAACATTGTTTATGCTGTCTTTTCAGTTCACATGAATTGACAAGGACACTGCATTTCTGGCAAGAGCAACAGGTATTTTCTGTACTTTCCAAAAAAAAAGCTGCAATAAATAACATTTTTGGTTTTGGGCTTACACATCTTGGCTTTAACATCTGAAGTCTTTAACAGTGTAACTAAAGACTTACATGCATGTTTAATATGAAGACAGGCCCAGGAATTCAGATTATGTATAAAAGAAGCAGGAAATCTACACAATTTGGAAAAGTCTTTTCTCCTCTATTATTACTTCAAGATTTCAAGCAAGTACACTAATACAAAACTTGTTATGCAATGTTAAGCATAAAGTCTGCAAGTTTAGGCTTTAAACCTTGAACCATTTACATAACAGTTCTTTGTGACACAGTCGGCTGCACATCTTTCTTCACTTTACCTTGTGTGACTTTTGCTGAAAAAGATGAAACAAATACGTTTTACCAGAAGGATGTCCTTAAAAACCCTGTGACCTCTTGCAATGGAAAACTTCACACTTTCAGCCCATTTTTCTTCTGGATGCTGCTGCCAGTGTCCTGGGTATGCTTCTTTAGCTTCTCAAACAGTCCAAGGATGGGATTCTCCTTTGGATGCAGGATCCAGCAATTGGTATCTCAGCTGCCGACTAAAATGTCCCTATCCTAATTATAAGCCTGTGTTTTTTCTTTTTGTTTTTTTTTATTCATACCAATGGTTCAATAGGACACCATATCAAGACTCCTCCTGTGAGAAGCCTGGACACACCCAGTAGGTGTATCTGCTAATACATTTCTAAACCATGGGGAACTTTTCCATCTTGTTAAATGTTTTATAATAAATGCATATTAATGCGTTAGCCTGATAAAATATATCTAGTATCTCTCATAAAAGGATAGACCATAAAATACCAGATTGTTACTTATTAAAAAATACTTCAACTAGGATCAGTGTTGCTTTTTTGGCTGTAGTACCTAGAATTGTTAACAGTTACCTTTTTTTTTTTCAAAAAATGTCAACTAATGTAGAACTCCAACTAAAACTTTGTTTTTTAGTTTTGATTGGGTGGGCGTGTAAAACCTTTCTCAGGTTTTGATTGCTGTCTGTGTCCATGTTGATGTATGATGGATATCTTATATAGGTTCTATCAGAACAAGTGTTCTCATTGGAAGATTTCCCCTTTTCTCCTGTTCCAATGACAACTGTGACTTTCAGCGACAGTGGTGACCAATAAAAATAAATAATGGGGTGGATCTCCTCTACAGGAATACAGACAGCAATAAAAAGCTGACAGAAGTTCTAACCCTTTCAAACCCCATCCATAAATAGAAAAACGTTTTGTCTAGCATTCTATTTTAAAAGGTTTAGCTTTGTGGATACCAGCCTTTTATAATGACTACTAGCTAAATACCAAATCTACTTAATTGACACTAGTTAACAGTCTAAAGAGAGACTGTCAACATAGAAATACAAGGGATTACGTCTTTTAATCACTTTTTAAATTACATGCTCCAGGGCTATATTTCTTATACTGTCTGCAGTGTTTAGTTCTATAAATCCAGAAGAACTATGAACATTTCAGGTCAGTGGCTGATCAAGTAGTAAAGGAAGGATAAGGATGATAGCCCTGGCTGGGTGTTGACCACTAACTGAAATAGTTTCAAATCCACCTTCTATTAAGTGATCTTTTAGAGTGTTCGTGGGCTGTTTAACCACTTCCTGTCCGGACACTTTTACCCCCTTCCTGTCCAGGGCAATTTTCAGCTTTCAGTGCTATCACACTTTGAATGAAAATTGCGCGGTCATGCAACACTGTACCCATATGAATTTTTTACCATTTCTGTGAGACAGATAAAGCTTTATTTTGGTGGTATTTATTCACCGCTGGGATTTTTATTTTTTTTGCTATGTAAATGAAAAAGTCCAAAAATTTTGAAAAAAGTGTTTTTCTTATAAAATTTTGCAAATAAATAATATTTCATCATAAATCTTGGCCGAAATGTATTCTGTTATCTTTTTAGTAAAAAAAAAAAATACGCCAAATTAGTTTATAACCAAAAATTATAATTTTTAAACATTTTTTTTACATTCTTATTTTTTTAATATTTATATTTGTTTTGTTTTTTGTTTTTTTTACATACCATCACCCTAGCAGTACAGTGTCACCATGGTAACACTGTACTACTTGTGGGGGGTGATGAAGATTTTTTTTTTTTTTACAGTGATTGCTTTTACACCCATATAGGATGTAAAAGCAATCATTTCTCTTTCTCTCTGTCTGCATTCTTGCAGCCATTGAGAAATACTGTGTGAGTTGTGATTGGTCAGAGCTTGTCACATGGTACAAGGCTGTTGTGAATAGCCTTGTACCATGTGACCTCTGTGATTATTCACAGATTTCACACGTAGTAAGCAATGATGTCACAAGTGACATCTTGCTTACTACTTTGCATGTGATCACTGACAGGTCCCGTCCAACGATTGGTGTTTCACTGTGTCTGGAGGACACAGCGGACACCGGATCCTACCCCCCTACTCCCCCAAAACACCTCTACATCGCACCCTCACTTCTTCCCTCCCCCTCTACGGCTCTCACCACCTCCTCCTATTACTCCACTCCCCCGCCGACCCAGAAGCCACCACCAACTGACCCACGTGCTCCTGCACCTCCCGTTCCCATGCCACCCTCCTCACCCTCCTCCTTCTCCTAACCGCCGGTGACATCTCCCCGAACCCTGGCCCTCCATCCCCCCACTCCCCCACCCGGCACGCCCCTACTCACGCCAACCACCGCAACCCCCTCAATCTCATATCTGTCCCCCTCCTCCCCACATCCACCCCTCCCCTCTCGGTTGCACTCCTGAACGCCCGTTCGGTTTGCAACAAGCTCACCGCCATCCATGACCTCTTTGTCTCCCACTCCCTCAACCTCCTAGCGGTTACCGAAACCTGGATCCAAGCCACTGACTCCACCTCCCCTGCTGCCCTCTCCTATGGAGGCCTCGTCTGGACCCATTCAACCAGACCAAGCGGATGCAGAGGCGGAGGGGTTGGTATGCTCCTACCACCGCTTAGCACCTTCCAGGTCCTCCCTAACCCCCCCTCCCTATCCTTCTCCTCCTTCGAGGCCCACTGCATCTGGCTCTTCTCTCCCACCCCCCTATGGATTGTGGTAATTTATCGGCCTCCTGGTTCCGCATCCTCCTTCCTAGACGACTTTGCCGCCTGGCTTCCCTTCTTCCTCTACTCCGAGCTACCGACCATCATTCTAGGCGACTTCAATATCCCGATCAACGCCAACAGCCTGGCTACTTCCCAACTCCTCCTTCTATCCTCTTCCTTCGCGCTCACACAGCACACTCAGTCCTTCACCCACTCCAATGGAAACACCCTGGACCTCGTTTTCTCCCACCTCTGCACCCCCCACGACTTCACTAACACCCCCTTCCCTCTCTCTGACCACCACCTCCTCACATTCTCCATCTCCCCCTCCCTCAACTCACCCCCCCCCGAAGCGTCTAACCATCACCCGCAACCTCCGCAATCTGAACCCGACCCATCTCCACCCAGCAGCTGACCGTCTGTATGACAGCATCCTCCCCCTGTCATGCCCTGACCTGGCCACTACTGCATACAACGACTCACTGTCAGCTGCCCTTGACTCCCTGGCACCCCTAGCCACACGTAGAATTAGAGTGAATACATTAGCTACAGGCAACTATAGCCGCTGGACTGAACAAATCCATAAGTTAGAAACCTTTTTTGTAATCTGTATGTATGCTATAAGCAAATGCTCCTGAGACAATTTATCTGTTGACAATCGCCTATATTATTAACTGTATATGTTGTACCTTTGCTATATGGTATATTTGTATTATTTTGTTATATGTACTGAACACAATATACAATATGGATTCATTGTAACTTGTTTAATTGTAAAAGATGGGTAGGGTCCAGGCCCTTTTATTTAGTTTGGGGCTGAGTACCCACTTGTGGGTCCCTACCCTAAAGCTTGGTAATGCCATGCTCTGAGGGGTGGAGTGGCCCTTTAATGCACTATGTGCATCTTTGAAAGCATTTAAGTGGGCAGGGTAATTCATTTTGGATGGAGATGCCTTCCAACCTATCTCACTTTCTGTGGCTGGACTATTGGACTGTGGAACCCCTCCTCCCAAAATGCCCATCTACTATGACACCAGTTATCCTGCGTTGGGTGTAGGTTTCTGTGTCCAACATAGTGACATTATCAGTCAATGGCTCAGGGTGCTTTTCAGTGACTGCATTGCCATGCATGTGTCATATCCAGTGCTTGTGCTAGATGCTGTGCCCCCTCCTTGCTCCGGGCATACCAGCAGGTGTGGCCTGGACTGGGGGATGGCTATCTCCTCTCATGCAGTGCCAATCATCTGGCACTGGTGGTGGATATGTTCCTGTGCTTTGTGTAGTGAAGTTGCCACTCACCAATACAGTATGGTGCGCAGAAGCATCATGATGTCATTGCACCGAAACGCATGCTTTGGCGTGGCAGTAGTGGCACGGGACCAGGGACAGGGAAAGGCTCTAATTGATAGGGAAACCTTTCCACCAACAGTATGTTGTCATAAAGGGAAGTTCCTCCTACATGGATGCACTGACACTCTAAAGGTATAAGCCCTGTTTTTAATAACCTCTATTGGGAGTACTTTGCTAGTACTGTATATGAGTAGCCAATTTAATCAGTATATATCTTTTGGCATTCTCACTTGCTGTTGACACCTTGATAACTTTATTGGATCCCTTATCTAGATATTAGCTCCTTTGCTGCATTTCTAAAGGTTCTCTTTTGATCTATCCTAATAAGTGACCATTGATCCATTACTCCTGTGCTTACTGGGTAGACACTTGCCTATATTCCCCTCTCTGTGGTTGATACCCGAATAGCGGATTGTGACTATTACCCTGGATGCCATCTTGCCCTAAATGTTTTAGACAATGGTTGCCATCTCAGATTTATTGTTCAAATGAGTTATGTGATAACATGAGGAAGCAAGTCCATTGACCTGAAAAACACGTTGTGAGCTCTTCCTTCCAGCCAAGATAACAAAGGTGAAAATTTATGCCATATCCGTATGAATGAATTGACTGTAGTGGGGGAATATATTTTAGAGGTTTTCTGTTAAAGCACTAAATCAAACATACTTATGTAGACTGTAAACAGCATCAAAAGTTATTTTAAATATTTATTTTAGCAGTGTAAATCATTGAATATGAATAGTATTTTAAGAATGGTTATGTGTTGATTTGGACTATATAGTATGGTACCATAAAAGATTCTTTATGCATTCTGCTTTGCTGCAGAAGTGCTGACCTTCCTACGAAGGTTCTCTGGTTTGGAGTCAGTGACCTCTGGGATATGGAGGACCTTACAGCTACGCCACGTGACATGGAAGAATTGTGTACTGAAAGTTGGAGACCATGGAGCTATTTCGTATAAACTGATACCTACTTCAATGAGCTGTCCAACTCCCTGTGAAGCCTTGTCTTCCCCACCTTATCTGAGACCGTCCTGACCCCCTCCTTCCCCCCTGCCCCACCTCTACCCTCCCACCTTTCTTCCCCTTTTACTCCTCCTTCCATACCCCTCACCTCATTCAAATTTCCACTCCCTACCTACTCAACACCTCCAGTTATTGGCAGCATCACTCTATTCTGCTGTATGTTCTTAGTGGACGATGTCTCTACTAGCTGTCACAGCGTATGCTACATCTAATGTACAAGTCATTCATTGTATTTCAATAACCCCAAGACTAGTCTATGTGAATGTCTTTTGCTATGTTTTGATATTGGACAATTTTGTTGATTATCTCTTTTTTTTCTCCAATCACTGCTCTGGCAGTTTTGGTCTGGTTTATTACTTGAAGACTATTACCATATGTGTCTGGTCAGTGATTTATTTTTTTTACCAATGACCAAACAAAACATTTCTTTATTTGCCCACTAGGGGCGTTATTTTCTTCTGTGCTTCATAATATATGAGATCTGGGTGCCATTTTCATAAAACGTATACTTTGGAATAAGTTATGCTCTATCCATAATGTATATTAGGCTGGCTCTTTTGTTTTAGTTGCCACTATGTTTTGCCTTTAAAGTGACTCTGTTGCTAAACCTAAAGTCTAAATAAAAGCTCTGCCTGTAACGATACTGTCCATTTAGTGAGTTCTCCCACTGATGCCCAGGGGCTACAGGATATAATAGTGATGTAGGGTTACTACAGTATATAGTAGTGATATAGGGGCACTACAGGACATAATAGTGATGTGGGGTTACTACAGGATTTAGTAGTGATGTAGGGGCTACAGGATATATTAGTGTTGTAGGGTTACTACAGTATATAGTAGTGATATAGGGGCACTACAGGACATAATAGTGATGTAGGGTTACTACAGGATATAGTAGTGATATAGGGGCACTATAGGACATAATAGTGATGTAGGGTTACTACAGGACATAGTAGTGATATAGGGACACTACAGGACATAGTAGTGATATAGAGGCACTATAGGACATAACAGTGATGTAGGGTTACTACAGGACATAATAGTGATAGAGGGACACTACAGGACATAGTAGTGATGTAGGGTTACTACAGGACATACAGGACATAGTAGTGATGTAGGGGAACTACAGAACATAGTAGTGATATAGGGGCTAAGGACATAATAGTGATGTAGGGTTACTACAGGATATAGTAGTGATATAGGGGCACTACAGGACATAATAGTGATGTAGGGGAACTACAGAACATAGTAGTGATATAAGGGCTAAGGACATAATAGTGATGTAGGGTTACTACAGGATATAGTAGTGATATAGGGGCACTACAGGACATAATAGTGATGTAGGGTTACTACAGGACATACAGGACATAGTAATGATGTAGGGTTACTACAGGACATACAGGACATAGTAGTGATGTAGGGTTACTACAGGACATACAGGACATAGTAGTGATATAGGGGCTACAGGATATAATAGTGATGTAGGGTTACTACAGTATATATTAGTGATATAGGGGCACTACAGGACATAATAGTGATGTAGGGTTACTACAGGATTTAGTAGTGATATAGGGGCTACAGGATATATTAGTGATGTAGGGTTACTACAGTATATAGTAGTGATATAGGGGCACTACAGGACATAATAGTGATGTAGGGTTACTACAGGATATAGTAGTGATATAGGGGCACTATAGGACATAATAGTGATGTAGGGTTACTACAGGACATAATAGTGATAGAGGGACACTACAGGACATAGTAGTGATGTAGGGTTACTACAGGACATACAGGACATAGTAGTGATGTAGGGGAACTACAGAACATAGTAGTGATATAGGGGCTAAGGACATAATAGTGATGTAGGGTTACTACAGGATATAGTAGTGATATAGGGGCACTACAGGACATAATAGCGATGTAGGGTTACTACAGGACATACAGGACATAGTAGTGATGTAGGGTTACTACAGGACATACAGGACATAGTAGTGATATAGGGGCTACAGGATATAATAGTGATGTAGGGTTACTACAGTATATAGTAGTGATATAGGGGCACTACAGGACATAATAGTGTTGTAGGGTTACTACAGGATTTAGTAGTGATATAGGGGCTACTGGATATATTAGTGATGTAGGGTTACTACAGTATATAGTAGTGACTAGAGATGAGCGAATCGAACATGATGAAGTGGAATTCGTTCCGAAGATTTGGAAAAATTCGATTCGCGACGAATCCGAAGATTAGCAAACTTCGGATGCACGAATCGAATTTTCCCAAAAATGGCGGCAACATGTGTGGCGACAGGAGAAAATGGACAGAGAAGATGGGGCGGGGATCTCTGGGAAGGCGCGCAGACAAGGCGCGCTGACCCATAATGCATTCATGAGTCATGAATCATGACATGTGATCGCATTAGCCAATCAGCAGCCAGCCAGCACTGTGTAATGGTGGAGCTATAAATCGCGGCCATCTTAGAATTCTCCATTAGCCTCCGGTCATTCAAGAGAGACAGACCTGTCTGTATTAAGGGACAGAGTTAGGGCCACAGAGACTTTAGGGCCACAGAATCATTACTCAGGGACACAGAATCGTTACTCAGGGACACAGAATCGTTACTCAGGGACACAGAATTGTTACTCAGGGACACAGAATTGTTACTCAGGGACACAGAATCGTTACTCAGGGACAAAGAATCGTTACTCAGGGACACAGAATTGTTACTCAGGGACACAGAATTGTTACTCAGGGACACAGAATCGTTACTCAGGGACACAGAATCGTTACTCAGGGACAGAGAATCGTTACTCAGGGACACAGAATCGTTACTCAGGGCCACAGCTATCAAAGAATCAAAAATTTAAAGTGACATACACCCCTTTTTTTTTTTGGTGGCTGTCGTGCACAGTTGGTGCTGCAGTTTGCCGATTGTGCAAAATAAACTGACTTTCTGCTTCACAACCACTATTGTACGTTCAAAGAGTTAAATCCATTTACACGCCGGCTGGCGGTAATATTTTTTGGGTGATTAGTGCATTCCAGTGACACAAACGTACAGTTTCCAGCCAACGGCAAGCTGCAATTGACTGATTGTGTACAATAAACTGACTTTCTGCTTCACAACCACTATTGTACGTTCAAAGAGTTAGATCCATTTACACGCCGGGTGGCGGTAATATTTTTTGGGTGATTAGTGCATTCCAGTGACATAAACGTACAGTTTCCAGCCAACGGCAAGCTGCAATTGACCGATTGTGCTAAATAAACTGACTTTCTGCTTCACAACCACTATTGTACGTTCAAAGAGTTAAATCCATATACACGCCGGGTGGCGGTAATATTTTTTGGGTGATTAGTGCATTCCAGTGACATAAACGTACAGTTTCCAGCCAACGGCAAGCTGCAATTGACCGATTGTGCTAAATAAACTGACTTTCTGCTTCACAACCACTATTGTACGTTCAAAGAGTTAGATCCATTTACACGCCGGGTGGCGGTAATATTTTTTGGGTGATTAGTGCATTCCAGTGACATAAACGTACAGTTTACAGCCAGCGGCAAGCTGAAATTGACCGATTGTGCTAAATAAACTGACTTTCTGCTTCACAACCACTATTGTACGTTCAAAGAGTTAGATCCATTTACACGCCGGGTGGCGGTAATATTTTTTGGGTGATTAGTGCATTCCAGTGACATAAACGTACAGTTTCCAGCCAACGGCAAGCTGCAATTGACCGATTGTGCTAAATAAACTGACTTTCTGCTTCACAACCACTATTGTACGTTCAAAGAGTTAAATCCATTTACACGCCGGCTGGCGGTAATATTTTTTGGGTGATTAGTGCATTCCAGTGACAGAAACGTACAGTTTCCAGCCAACGGCAAGCTGCAATTGACCGATTGTGTACAATAAACTGACTTTCTGCTTCACAACCACCATTGTACGTTCAAAGAGTTAGATCCATTTACACGCCGGGTGGCGGTAATATTTTTTGGGTGATTAGTGCATTCCAGTGACATAAACGTACAGTTTCCAGCCAACGGCAAGCTGCAATTGACCGATTGTGTACAATAAACTGACTTTCTGCTTCACAACCACCATTGTACGTTCAAAGAGTTAGATCCATTTACACGCCGGGTGGCGGTAATATTTTTTGGGTGATTAGTGCATTCCAGTGACATAAACGTACAGTTTCCAGCCAACGGCAAGCTGCAATTGACCGATTGTGCTAAATAAACTGACTTACTGCTTCACAACCACTATTGTACGTTCAAAGAGTTAAATCCATATACACGCCGGGTGGCGGTAATATTTTTTGGGTGATTAGTGCATTCCAGTGACATAAACGTACAGTTTACAGTCAGCGGCAAGCTGCAATTGACCGATTGTGCTAAATAAACTGACTTTCTGCTTCACAACCACTATTGTACGTTCAAAGAGTTAGATCCATTTACACGCCGGGTGGCGGTAATATTTTTTGGGTGATTAGTGCATTCCAGTGACATAAACGTACAGTTTCCAGCCAACGGCAAGCTGCAATTGACCGATTGTGCTAAATAAACTGACTTTCTGCTTCACAACCACTATTGTACGTTCAAAGAGTTAGATCCATTTACACGCCGGGTGGCGGTAATATTTTTTGGGTGATTAGTGCATTCCAGTGACATAAACGTACAGTTTCCAGCCAACGGCAAGCTGCAATTGACCGATTGTGCTAAATAAACTGACTTTCTGCTTCACAACCACTATTGTACGTTCAAAGAGTTAAATCCATATACACGCCGGCTGGCGGTAATATTTTTTGGGTGATTAGTGCATTCCAGTGACAGAAATGTACAGTTTCCAGCCAACGGCAAGCTGCAATTGACCGATTGTGTACAATAAACTGACTTTCTGCTTCACAACCACCATTGTACGTTCAAAGAGTTTGATCCATTTACACGCCGGGTGGCGGTAATATTTTTTGGGTGATTAGTGTATTCCAGTGACATAAACGTACAGTTTCCAGCCAACGGCAAGCTGCAATTGACCGATTGTGCTAAATAAACTGACTTTCTGCTTCACAACCACTATTGTACGTTCAAAGAGTTAAATCCATTTACACGCCGGCTGGCGGTAATATTTTTTGGGTGATTAGTGCATTCCAGTGACAGAAACGTACAGTTTCCAGCCAACGGCAAGCTGCAATTGACCGATTGTGTACAATAAACTGACTTTCTGCTTCACAACCACCATTGTACGTTCAAAGAGTTAGATCCATTTACACGCCGGGTGGCGGTAATATTTTTTGGGTGATTAGTGCATTCCAGTGACAGAAACGTACAGTTTCCAGCCAACGGCAAGCTGCATTTGACCGATTGTGTACAATAAACTGACTTTCTGCTTCACAACCACCATTGTACGTTCAAAGAGTTAGATCCATTTACACGCCGGGTGGCGGTAATATTTTTTGGGTGATTAGTGCATTCCAGTGACATAAACGTACAGTTTCCAGCCAACGGCAAGCTGCAATTGACCGATTGTGCTAAATAAACTGACTTTCTGCTTCACAACCACTATTGTACGTTCAAAGAGTTAAATCCATTTACACGCCGGCTGGCGGTAATATTTTTTGGGTGATTAGTGCATTCCAGTGACACAAACGTACAGTTTCCAGCCAACGGCAAGCTGCAATTGACCGATTGTGTACAATAAACTGACTTTCTGCTTCACAACCACCATTGTACGTTCAAAGAGTTAGATCCATTTACACGCCGGGTGGCGGTAATATTTTTTGGGTGATTAGTGCATTCCAGTGACATAAACGTACAGTTTCCAGCCAACGGCAAGCTGCAATTGACCGATTGTGCTAAATAAACTGACTTTCTGCTTCACAACCACTATTGTACGTTCAAAGAGTTAAATCCATATACACGCCGGGTGGCGGTAATATTTTTTGGGTGATTAGTGCATTCCAGTGACATAAACGTACAGTTTCCAGCCAACGGCAAGCTGCAATTGACCGATTGTGTACAATAAACTGACTTTCTGCTTCACAACCACTATTGTACGTTCAAAGAGTTAGATCCATTTACACGCCTGCTGGCGGTAATATTTTTTGGGTGATTAGTGCATTCCAGTGACATAAACGTACAGTTTCCAGCCAACGGCAAGCTGCAATTGACCGATTGTGCTAAATAAACTGACTTTCTGCTTCACAACCACTATTGTACGTTCAAAGAGTTAGATCCATTTACACGCCGGGTGGCGGTAATATTTTTTGGGTGATTAGTGCATTCCAGTGACATAAACGTACAGTTTACAGCTAACGGCAAGCTGCAATTGACCGATTGTGCTAAATAAACTGACTTTCTGCTTCACAACCACTATTGTACGTTCAAAGAGTTAAATCCGGTTTTATTTTTGGGGTGCTTATTGAATTAAAGAGTATGTCAGACAACACGCAGAGGAGTGGCAGAGGAGGCAATGTTTCAGGAGCGAGCAGACGTGGCAGCAGAGGAAGGGGTCGAGGCAGCACTAGTCGCAGCCAGAGGCCAGTGCTCCCGGTGTCATCCAGCGGTCGTGTCTCCACCGACAACCCTGCCGTCATCGACTGGTTGACTCGGTCGTCTTCCTCTTCCCAGGTCACCTCTGACACCTACAGCCAACGGTCGGTGGGTACGTCAGACACAACCATTAGTTGGCATGGCCCGGGAGCAAGCCCACTGAAATCACGTGTCCTCGACCTGCCCCTGTCCTTTGGTGTTCCCTCACCAAGCGAAGTATCGCATGCTGTGGGCTCAGCCCCACTGTACAGTGAGGAAGAGCTAACAGAGGGCGGTCAGGAACGGGGGGAGACATCCGCCTCTTCAGCAGCCAGGCGAAGAAGTACTGGCGAGGAGAGTGGCTCGGTAGCCGGTCTAGAGACAGGTCTGTCTCCTGACCCACACGCAGCCGAGGGGGCTAGTAGTGACGCGGAGACCCTAATTGATGATGATGAGGCTGATCGCACTTGGCAGCCTCGTCGTCATCAGGCTATTGCTTCCGCATCATCAGGAGAAGAGGGTGCCAGCTTGGCAGCGAGCAAAACAGTCGGTGGGTTGCCCAGGAGGCAGCAGGGTCGCAGCAGTGTCAGTGGAGCCAAACGGCCACGGAGTAGAGCACCAGCTCCACTGCAGCCTACCACCACGGCCAGTAGTGGTGCCGGTGTGCATGGAGGAAGTAGCAGTCAGCCAGTGAGGAGTAGCGGGGGCAAAGTTTCCTACTTGGCGGTGTGGCAATTTTTCGTCACGCCGCCCGAGGAAGTAAACGTAGCCGTATGTCGACTATGTGGCCAGAAAGTCAAGCGTGGCCAGGGGGCCAATGTTGGGACTACAGCGTTGCGTCAGCATATGCAGCGTCGCCATTCGGTGGCCTGGGAAAACCGTGATAAAGATACGGCGGTTCTGCCTGCCCCAGCCCCCGCTCCATCACCCGCTCCGTTACTTGCTCCGTCACCTGACGTCAATCGCCCTCTATCAGCCAGTCAAGGCTCCAACACCTCTGCTGAAGGGAGTTGTCGCTCGTTGGCATCTTCCGCTCGTTCAGATGCTCCTTCTCCTGCTACTCCTCTTCACGGATTCCGTCAGCAGTCTTTCTTGGAATCCGTTTCCAAGAGACAACAGTTTGCGAGCACGCACCCGACTGTGCAGAAGCTGAACGTCCTCCTGTCCAAGTTGCTGGTGCTGCAGTCCCTCCCTTTCCAAGTGGTGGACTCAGTACCTTTCCGAGAAATGATGGCTTGTGCCGAGCCGCGGTGGAGAGTGCCAAGCCGGCATTTCTTCGCCAAAAAGGCCGTGCCAGCCCTGCATTCACATGTAGAAGAGATGGTGGGCCAGTCTTTGAGCATGTCGGTCTCTGCCAAAGTGCACGGCAGCGCCGACGTGTGGAGCTGTAACTACGGTCAGGGACAGTACATGTCATTTACGGCCCACTGGGTGAACGTGGTGCCGGCACAGCCGCACCAGCAACTTGGACAGGTCACGCCGCTTTTGCCTCCACGTTTGCACGTCCTTGGTCCAGCAAAGATGTCCGCCTCTACCACCTCTTCTTCCGCCGTGTCCTCAGCCGCCACCCCCGTGCCAAGTCCCATTACCCGACCGGCATATCACATGTGCAGGGCGCAACGGTGTCACGCTGTGCTGCACCTGGTATGCCTTGGCGAACGTAGTCACACAGGGGAGGAACTTCTGAGTGTAATGAACAGAGAAATCGACAGATGGCTGTCTCCGTGCAAACTGAAAATCGGAACCATGTTGACCGACAACTGAAAGAACATGGTGTCTGCTCTGCGTCAAGGAAGGTTGTGCCATGCGCCATGCATGGCTCACGTGTTCAATCTGGTTGTCAAGCGGTTCCTAAAATCCACCATCCCACTGCAAGACATCCTTAAAATGTCACGTAAACTTTGCATGCATTTCAGCCATTCCTACACCGCAAAGCACACCCTCCTTGAGCTGCAGCGGCAGAATGGAATTCCACAGCATCGCCTGATCTGCGACGTTGCAACAAGGTGGAATTCAACCCTACATATGTTAGACCGCCTTTACGAACAGCGAAAGGCCATCACCGATTTCCTGATGTTACAAGCGGATAAAGGTACTCCCCTGTGTAACTTAGATGTCAGCCATTGGCAGCTCATGCGTGACACCTGCCGCTTGCTCAGGCCCTTTGAGGAGGCCACGCTATTCGTGAGTCGGCAGGACTATGGGATGAACGACGTCATTCCTCTGTTGCACGTCCTGGAACAAATGCTGTTAACAATGGCTGGTCAGGGTGCGGTAGACGTGGCGCACAGATCTCAACGCCACATGACCCCTGTGGGGGCAGGACAGGAAGAAGAGGAGGAGGTAGAGGAGGACATTGGTGCTCAGGAATTATTGAGTGAAATGGGTGGTTTTTCCACTCAGCGGACAGGAGTGGAGGAGCAGGAGCATCTGGTAGAGGAGGAGGAGGAGACAGAGGACCCAGACGCACCGTGGCAGTATGCTGTGGAGATGGAGGCAGGGAGTCCCTCGCATTCCTTGGCACAAATGGCCCATAGCATGCTCGGTTGCTTGCGTAGCGACAGCCGAATAATAACCATCAGACAGAGGGATGACTTTTGGCTGTCCACCTTGTTGGACCCTCGCTACCGTTCAAAAATGGTGGCCTTTTTCACACCTGCTGAGAGGGAGGCCAAAATAAAGTACTATAAAAACCACCTATGTAGTCATGCAGTATATAGCCCTATCGGCCACTTTCTGGCATCCAGTTGCTGTAGCCCCCATCACCACACTGTGCCACGGGCCCCTGTACCGCCTTCTCATACTGCTGCCAGATCCATCCTCTGCCATGTGCGTCTTTGTCGTCTGCTGACGCTGCTGGGTTCCAGTTTTAAACCTAGGCCTGTGTATGGCTTCCGAATACTGCTGCCTCCACCGCCACCCTGCGCCATGTGCCTCTGTCGTCTGCTCACGCTGCTGACGGCTTCCGCTTTTTAACCTAGGCCTGTGTATGGCTTCTGAATACTGCTGCTTCCACCGCCACCCTGCGCCATGTGCCACTTTCAGGTCTCCTTACACTGTTGGTGGGTTCCATTTTGTGATAAGGTGCTGTATGGCCTTCCATTGCTGCTGCCTCCACCGCCACCCTGCGCCATGTGCCTCTGTCGTCTGCTCACGCTGCTGACGGCTTCCGCTTTTTAACCGAGGCCTGTGTTTGGCTTCCGAATACTGCTGCATCCACCGCCACCCTGCGCCATGTGTCTCTGTCATCTGCTCACGCTGCTGACGGCTTCCGCTTTTTAACCTAGGCCTGTGTATGGCTTCCGAATACTGCTGCCTCCACCGCCACCCTGCGCCATGTGCCTCTGTCGTCTGCTCACGCTGCTGACGGCTTCCGCTTTTTAAACTAGTCCTGTGTATATCTTCCGAATACTGCTGCCTCCACCGCCACCCTGCGCCATGTGCCACTTTCAGGTCTCCTTACACTGTTGGTGGGTTCCATTTTGTGATAGGGTGCTGTATGGCCTTCCATTGCTGCTGCCTCCACCGCCACCCTGCGCCATGTGCCTCTGTCGTCTGCTCACGCTGCTGACGGCTTCCGCTTTTTAACCGAGGCCTGTGTTTGGCTTCCGAATACTGCTGCATCCACCGCCACCCTGCGCCATGTGTCTCTGTCATCTGCTCACGCTGCTGACGGCATCCGCTTTTTAACCTTGGCCTGTGTATGGCCTTCAATTGAAGCTGCTTCTGCTCCGCCACTCTGCCATTGGACTCTTGATAGTCGTCTCCCCACGCTGCTGCTGGGGGGACTTTTTAACATAGGCCTCTGTATGGCCTTCAATTTTAGCTGCTTACGCTCCGCCACTCTGCCATGGGCCCCTGTACCGCCTCCTCATGCTGCTGCCAGGCCCGTAATCTGCCATGGGCCCCCGTACCGACTCCTCATGCTGCTGCCAGGCCCGTAATCTGTCATGGGCCCCTGTACCGCCTCCTCATGCTGCTGCCAGGTCCAGAGTGTGTCATGGGTCCCTGTACGGCCTCCCATTGCTGCTGTCTCCATCGCCACATTCTGCCATGTGCCACTTTCAGGTCTCCTCACACTGCTGGTGGGTTCCATTTTGTCATAGGGTGCTGTATGGCCTCCCATTGCTGCTGCCTCCACCGCCACATTGTGGCTCCACACTCTGGTTTTGGCCCCGTGACTGCCCAAATGAGTGAAGTGTGCGGTGATTCTAAGATCGACGGCACTCATCTGCATGTCATACTGACTGACAGTATTATTTCTCTTCCCCAGCAGACTCCAAGGGCATTTAAATTAAAGGTACAGTGTTCTGCACTAATATAAAGGCTCTCTGAAGCCTAGAAACACCCTTTTTATAAGTTAAATTCGCAGCGAATATATTCGTCACGAAGCGAATTTAATCGGCGAATTCGGCGAATCAGCCGAACCAAATTTTTGAATAATTCGCTCATCTCTAGTAGTGACATAGGGGCACTACAGGACATAATAGTGATGTAGGGTTACTACAGGATATAGTAGTGATATAGGGGCACTATAGGACATAATAGTGATGTAGGGTTACTACAGGACATAATAGTGATAGAGGGACACTACAGGACATAGTAGTGATGTAGGGTTACTACAGGACATAGTAGTGATGTAGGGTCACTACAGGACATAGTAGTCATGTAGGGATACTACAAGACATAGTAGGCATGTAGGGTCACTACAGGACATAGTAGTGATATAAGGGCACTACAGGACATAGTAGTGATGTAGGGTCACTACAGGACAAATAGTGATGTAAGGTCACAACAGGACATAGTAGTGATATAGGGGCACTACAGGACATAGTAGTTATATAGGGGCACTACAGGACATAGTAGTGATATAGGGGCACTACAGGACATAGTAGTGATGTAGGGTAGTAACAGGATATAGTAGTGATGTCGGGTAACAGGACATAGCAGTTATATAGGGGCACTACAGGACATAATAGTTATGTAAGGTTTCTACAGGACATAATAGTGGTGTAGGGTCACTACAGGACATAGTAGCAACTTCTGTGTATCACAGGATATAGTAGTTATGTAAGGTTTCTATGAAACATAGTAGTCA
This sequence comes from Staurois parvus, assembly GCF_062004578.1. Lineage (NCBI taxonomy): Eukaryota > Metazoa > Chordata > Amphibia > Anura > Ranidae > Staurois > Staurois parvus. Next base: position 333,426 of record NW_028318785.1, read on the forward strand.
TATAGGGTTACTACCAGGGGTGGACTGACCATTTGGAAACTCTGGCACCGCGCGAGGGCCCGGGGTCAGTAGGGGGCCCCATGAGATGCCCCTGGTACCTTTTTCATAGGCTTTTTTGAGTTTGGGCAAGGACACAGGGGCCCCATGATCCCCTATTGCCCGGGGGCCCCATGAGTTGTCAGTCCACCCCTGGTTACTACAGGACATATTAGTGATATAGGGGCACTACAGGGCACAGTAGTTATGTAAGGTTTCTACAGGACATACTAGTCATACAGTGGGGATCGAAAGTTTGGGCACCCCAGCTAAACATTTGTATTAATGTGCATAAAGAAGCCAAGGAAAGATAGAAAAATCTCCAAAAGGCATCAAATTACAGATTAGACATTCTTATAATATGTCAACAAAAGTTAGATTTTATTTCCATCATTTACACTTTCAAAATAACAGAAAACAAAAAAATGGCGTCTGCAAAAGTTTGGGCACCCTGCAGAGTTAATATCTTGTACTGTCCCTTTGGCAAGTATCACAGCTTGTAAACGCTTTTTGTAGCCAGCCAAGAGTCTTTCAATTCTTGTTTGAAGTATCTTTGCCCATTCTTCCTTACAAAAGTCTTCCAGTTCTTTGAGATTTCTGGGCTGTCTGTCACACACTGCTCTTTTAAGGTCTATCCATAGATTTTCAATTATGTTGAGGTCAGGAGATTGTGAAGGCCATGGCAAAACCTTCAGTTTACGCCTCTTGATGTAATCCCCCGTGGATTTTGAGGTGTGTTTAGGATCATTATCCATTTGTAGAAGCCATCCTCTCTTTAACTTCAGCTTTTTCACAGATGGCATCAAGTTACCATCCAAAATTTGCTGAAATTTTATTGAATCCATTTTTCCTTCTACTCGTGAGATGTTCCCTGTGCCACTGGCTGCAACACAACCCCAAAGCATGATTGATCCAACCCCATGCTTAACAGTTGGACAGGGGTTCTTTTCATTAAATTCTGTGCCCCTTCTTCTCCAAACGTACCTTTGCTCATTCCGGCCAAAAAGTTCAGTTTTAACCTCATCGGTCCACAGAACTTGTTTCCAAAATGCATCAGGCTTGTCTATATGTTCATTTGCAAAGTTCAAACGATGATTTTTGTGGTGAGTACGTAGAAGAGGTTTTCTTCTGGTGACTCTTCCATGAAGACCATATTTGTACAAGTATCTCTTTATAGTGGAATAGTGTACCACAACTCCAGTGTCTGCCAGATCTTTCTGGAGGGATCGTGCAGTCAAACGTGGGTTTTGAATTGTTTTTCTCACAATCCTGTGAGCTGTTCTGTCTGATATTTTTCTTGGTCTTCCAGATCTTGCTTTAACTTCCACTGTTCCTGATGACTGCCATTTCTTAATTACATTCCGAACAGAGGATATTGACATCTGAAACGCTTTGCTATTTTCTTATAGCCTTCTCCAGCTTTGTGAGCGTCAACTATTTTCAGTTTCAGTTTTCTAGACAACTGCTTAAAGAACACATGGTGCTGATTGTTGAGGCAAGGTCAGATGAGTCTGGGCATTTAAAACCTTTGAGATTGACATCACCTGGTCTTCCCAGACGATGATTGAGAACAATCCATGACACTGGCAGGTCTCAGCTTGGCAAAGGGGGCAGTGCATGCTTTAAATTCTTCAGGGTGCCCAAACTTTTGCAGACGCCATTTTTTGTTTTCTGTTATTTTGAAAGTGTAAATGATGGAAATAAAATCTAACTTTTGTTGACATATTATAAGAATGTCTAATCTGTAATTTGATGCCTTTTGGAGATTTTTCTATCTTTCCTTGGCTTCTTTATGCACATTAATACAAATGTTTAGCTGGGGTGCCCAAACTTTCGATCCCCACTGTATAAGGTTTCAACAGGCCATAATAGTGGTGTAGGGTCACTTCAGTACATAATGGTTTTGTACAGTTACTACAGGATATAGTAGCGATTTCTGTGTATCACAGGACATAGTAGTTATGTAAGGTTTCTACAGGACATAGTAATCATGTAGGGTTACTATAGGGTATACTACAAGACATAGTAGTGATGCAGGGTCACTACAGGACATAGTAGTCATGTAGGGTTACTATAGGGTATACTACAAGACATAGAAGTGATGCAGGGTCACTACAGGACATAGTAGTCATGTAGGGTTACTATAGGGTATACTACAAGACATAGTAGTGATGCAGGGTCACTACAGGACATAGAAGTGATGCAGAGTCACTACAGGACATAGAAACAATGACTGTGCACTATAGGACATAAAAGTTATTTAAGGTTTCTGAAGAGACATCAGGGGAAAATTGCCCTTTATTAGAGTAACTTTTAGTGGAATGGGCAGCAGAAGGGGTAAGCATTCACTGGTTTATATACAGGGAGAGCTTTTATTTCTGATGGCCATACACATTCTGATATTTTCATTCTTTTGACTTTCTGATTTGATCAAACCATTCAAATTGAAAGAAAAATGTGGCTACATCACTCTGCCCTTTCCATCACAGTGAGACTGATTTATTCTACTTTTGATTGAGTCAAGCTGATCAGGAAATACAGAAACTTCTTGGCTGAAAAGACTCCTTCGTCTGAGTACCTTGCCTGTGTGGTTTGGAGTTAATCTTAAAGAAATGGGTTTTAATTTCAATTAACTTAATTTTTGCTAAAAATAAATGCAAAGACAGCAAATAGTATTAATTAATTTTGTATAATAACTATAAATCTGAAGGTTTTTACTTAGAAAATATTTATTTCCATAAAGGTTTTTAACATTTTTCTATCGTACCAGTAGTTTATTTTGTTGTTACTTTACAAAAATATACAGTTGTGTTCAAAATAATAGCAGTGTGTTGAAAAAGTAAATAAAGCTAAAAATCCTTCTAATAGCTTTTATTTCCATACACAAAAATGCATTGGGAACACTACACATTCTATTCCAAATCAAAACATGAAGAAAAATATATCAAATTTGTGTTGTTCCTCAATTGAAAGAAAAGTGAATATTAGACTGTTCAAAAAAATAGCTGTGTTTGTACTCTTCTTTACAAACTCAAACATTCACTATATAAACTGAAAAATGTTTAAAGATTTTGCTTTCCTTTGAATCACTTAATTAATATTTAGTTGTATAAGCACTGTTTCTGAGAACTGCTGTACATCTGTGTTGCATGGAGTCAACCAACTTCTGGCACCTGTGAACAGGTATTCCAGCCCAAGATGTTTGGACTACATTCCATAGTTCTTGTATTTTTTGGTTTTGCCTTAGAAACTGCATTTTTGATGTCACCCCACAAGTTTTCTGTTGGATTAAGATTCGGGGATTGGGCTGGCCACTCCATAACGTCAATCTTGTTGGTCTGGAACCAAGATGTTGCACGTTTACTGGTGTGTTTGGGGTCGTTGTCTTGTTGGAACACCCATTTCAAGGGCATTTCCTCTTCAGCATAAGGCAGCATGACCTCTTCAAGTATTCTGATGTATTCAAACTGATCCATGATCCCTGGTATGAAAAATAGGCCCAACACCGTAGTATGAGAAATATCCCCATATCATGATGCTTGCGCAACCATGCTTCACTGTCTTCACAGTGTACTGTGGCTTGAACTCAGTGTTTGGGGGTCGTCTGACAAACTGTCTCCGCCCACTAGACCCAAAAAAAACAATCTTACTTTCATCAGTCCACAAAATGTTGCGCCATTTCTCTTTAGGCCAGTCAATGTGCTCTTTGGCAAATTGTAACCTCTTCAGCACATGTCTTTTTTTCAACAGTGGGACTTTGCGGGGGCTTCTTGCAGATAGCTTGGCTTCACATAGGTGTCTTCTAATTGTAACAGTACTCACAGGTAACTTTACACCTTCTTTGATCTTCCTGGAGCTGATTGTTGGCGGAGTCCTTGCCATTTTAGCTATTCTTCCATCCATTCAAATGGTAGTTTTTCGCTTTCTTCCACATCTTTCAGGTTTTGGTTGCCATTTTAAAGCATTTGCGATCATTTTAGCTGAGCAGCCTATCATTTTCTGCACTTCTTTATATGTTTTCACCTCTCCAATCAACTTTTTAATCAAGGTACGCTGTTCTTCTGAACAATGTCTGGAACGACCCATTTTCCTCAGAATTTCAGAGAGAAATGCACTGTAACCAGCATGTACAACATTTGCTGCCTTCCTTCCTTAAATAAGGGCAAGAATTGCCACCTGTTTTTCAAAGAATGAATGACCTCACTAATAGAACTCCACACTGCTATTATTTTGAACATGCCCCTTTCAATTAGTGATTCAATTACACAGAATCAGCAGCATGCATGTCATGATTGTTGGGTCTGTTGGATTTCTATTACTCTACTACACCTGCTAGTAAATTATTTGCCATGTAGAAATATCATTTCTACCAAAAACAGTGATTGATCAGGTTAGTGATGTCTGACTGCTATTATTTTGAACACAACTGCATATACATTATATATTTGTTATTAAACAAATGTAATCAGTTTAGGCAATCACAGTATTCCTGACCAAGTAACCAAGTTTGTGAAGATTCCTAACCTGTTTGTAAAGTTTGAAAACACAATATTTTAGAAAATATCTCTCTATATACTGATATACCTGTCTCTTACATACATGTATTTTTTACATTTCTGACACTATGTCAGAAACAATTCTGTACTGTCCGTGATACTTTTTTGCTTTGCACTAACATACAATTCTGAGGACAAGCTTTCGGGGTTTGTCCTCAAAATTGTATGTTAGTGCAAATAAAAAAAGTATCACGGACAGTACTGAATTGTTTCTGTTGCAAGTGCACTAATACGGCTACAATCACCTGACACTATGTCCAAATTGTAGTAAACCATTGCAAGAACTGCTTTGTTTGAGGCCTCAGGCACAGATGCTTTGCTTGTACAGTGTAAAAAAGCACTTATTTCGGTGCTTCGGAGGCACAGATGGATGTTCAGCCCCCTGCCAGCAGCCTATTATAATAAAAAAGGCAGCAATAAAGTCGTATATGAGGTTCTGAGCAGTACTCACATAAAAGGCTGTATACGTACAGGGCTATATGTCCTGAATGTGGACTGCCCTGAATGTTTCCTGTATGCAAGTAATACTTTGTGTTTTCAGCCTGTCTTTAATTTTGACTGCTGATGGCAGCATGCCTCCCAGGCACCCAAATATGTGTGTTTTTTTCACTGTACGGGAAAAAGTGCCCTTGTGTATGAGGCCTTATAAATTTATCAAATCCCACTCTTCTTTTGCTTAACAATATTAGGAAGTTTATAGAGCACTGTGTAATGTTATCTTATTCTACAATTAATCATATCCCCATTTTCTATCTATCTAGCTAGCTATCTCTAAGTTACTGTATTGCTAAGTGGGTTTTTTTGGCAGCTTTGATATCAGGTGGTGTCATTGCTGCCAACATTAGCCACGTTCTCGGAATGTTGTTACAAGAATCCACATTATATTAACATGTAATCTTGGTGGCACCCAAGGTTACATGGCACTGGCTCTTGCCAACTGCATTATCCATTTACAGCTAAAACGTCAAAAGCCCAATGTTGGAAGCCATGAAGCACATATTATACACACCAGTAGTCACGTTCTAAGAGAGAATAGATATCTAAAAAAAAAATCACAAATGTTTTAACCGAAAATGTCTTCACATTTCTGTTTAATGCATTTGGCTATCCCACATGTTTGTATTTCTGCACTTTGTCCCTTTACCCATTAGCAGGATTGCCAGCTGCATGCCAGTTCTCTGTGAGGACAGATTTAGGGGCGTATTTATAAAGCAGGGAATGTGACATTGTCCAAATATTATATCCTCCTGGTGCATGTATTTTAAATTACAGTGATTGAGTTGCCTGCAAGGAATGTTTGGTGAATGTCACATTCCCTGATTTATAAATACGTCCTTATCTGAAATACTGCTACAGTGCTGCACAAAATCAGGTATACAGTATATACATGATTTTGCATTTCCGGGTAGGGTGCGAACGTGCTCCCTACCGGCACTTCCATTAGCAGCTTCAGCTGTTGATCTCTGGGTCCCGGCCGGTGATTCGCCACTGGCCCCCGCCGATCGCAGAGTATCACTGACGGGGGAGAGATCTGTATGTAAATAATACAGATCTCTCCCCTGTCAGCTCTTGCACTCTGCTTTGTATTGCTCTGCATAGCAGAGCAATACAAAGGAATGTGCTTACACAGTACAACACACACATACACAATAGTAAAACAGCACACAGTTAACCCTTTGATCACCCCAGATGTTAACCCCTTCTTGCTTGGTGTCATTAGTACAGTGTCAGTGCTTTTTATTAGCACTGATCACTGTATTAGTGTCACTGGGGATGTCAGTGACAGTCAGTCCGCCCCCCCCTACATTGTCAGAAAGCTCGCCACAGTCCCGCTATAAGTCGCTAATCGCCGCCATTACTAGTATAAAAAAAACAAAATCCAGTATATATACCACCTTTTGTAGCTATAACTTTCATGTAAACCAACTAATTTACACATATTGGGATTTTTTTAAGCAAAGACATGTAGCAGAATACATTTTGGCCTACGTTTATGACAAAAGTAGATTTTAACATTTTTTTACTGGACATGTTTAATAGCAGAAAGGCAAAAATATTGTTTTTTTTTTTCTCAAAATTCTCAGTATTTTTTTGTTTATAGTGCAAAAAAAGCAAGCTCTATTTGTGGGGGAAAAAGGACATAAATATCATTAGGGTGCAGAGTTGTATGACCGCACAATTGTCAGTTAAAGTAAAGCAGCGCCGTATCACAAAAAATAGCCTGGTCAGGAAGGGGGGTAAATCCTCAGGAGGGCAAGTGGTTAAAGAAGAAGTAAACATGTAAATAGAAAATTACCAGGACCCTCTCCTTAGCCCCCTCAATACATAGATCTGGGTCCTTCTTCCAGAAGGTGCATACTTACCTTCTTCAAAGGGTGGCTTTTGTCCTAGCAACCAATGAAGTAAATTTACAATACATTCAAATATATTCATAAAATCATGCACACATAACAACCTCCTAAGCCAACTTTGAGTTGATCTCAGTAAGTGACAGTATGCTTATCTGCAAACTGTTGGAAATTCTTTTAGAATCTATCACAGCCATAGGGACATATTCTAAAAGTGAAAATACCTGAACTTGGTGCACGTGTTGGTACTTGTACCGAGCCCCATGCAAGGCTTTCATGAATTAGGTGCAGCCCATATTAAACCAGAAAAAAATTATATTGCTGCTTCATAGAATTTCCCTGTCAGCAAAAAAAAAAAAAAACTGCTGCAGGTTTAAAATGCAGGTCCCTAGGAGTCTCTAGAGCCCAATACTAAGACAATAGGTTGCTTTGCCAATAGTGACCTCACCAGTTCACTTCCACACTGCAGTAAGTGTTGTCATCATAACCAATATTACATAGCAGAAAAAGGAAGTACCCCATAGAGGGGAACACAATAATAGTCACTGAGTTACTGATAAAAAAATTTATATCAATCTAGTATCAAAAATGTGTCTAAAAAATTAAAACATGCATAAAAATCAATTTACATTATGTGAACCAGCGCTTAAAAATGCAGTGAATAAATATAACCAGCATTGTGAAAGAGAATTGATGGGCTTCAAGCATGTGCTGAAAAACACTAAACACCGGGCAAACAAACTAGACAGTCAAATAAACAGTTTAAGATCATCCGGATGCCCAAATCAAACCATGCAGTGTTATACTGCAGCTTCTGCCACATTTAAATACTAAAACAATTACTAAGTATCCCCTATGAATGGTTTATTGGGAATCAATCATAGCCACTGAACAGATAATGGATCCAAGATTGCAATATAGTTGACTAAAGATAGTCAAGCAAAGTAATGGGTATCCAATAAGTGCATGGCTCAGGAGGAACTAATAAATCAATACCAATCAGAAAGCAGTAGGCCAGTTTCTTATCGACTTATATCCTGGGAATTTATCATCAAAGTGCAGGGTCTCATGCATGTAGTTTCCCCCTCGGAAAAAGTTCTGAGATGGTAGGGAGATGATAGCAACAAGTCCTCAAGCCTTATGTAGCTGGTACAGGGGCGGACTAACCATTTGGAAACTCGGGCACTGCCCAAGGGCCCGGGGTCAGTAGGGGGCCTTATGAGATGCCCCTGGTACCTTTTTCATAGGTTTTTGTGAGTTTGTGCAAGGACACAGGGGCCCCATGATCCCCTATTGCCTGGGGGCCCCATGAGTTGTCAGTCTGCCCCTGAGCTGGTATCAATATTTAAGGGCACAGAGGAAAAAGCATTGCATGTATAGCACATGTATGGCAAGAAAAAATGACAGTCAGCATATAGCGGCAGTGCCAGAGCAGTTAGCAGGCTATTGATATGGGAAGCTATAGCACTGTAGGCAAATAGTTAATTCTGGTTCATGTAGAGCAGGCAGCATCATGTGTGTTGGGACAATAGTCCCTGCTTAAGCCTCAACCTGTAGTAATTTGATATGAACATTGCATACTATTGCTTGCACAGCCCTTGGAAGCCCTTGGATATGGCCCACTAGTGTGTATAGCATGACCAGGTTGAGAGGCCAATCCAATCAGAGAATGCTTTGCATTCATTCAGAAAATACAAACCTTTTTCTGAATGGAGCCCATACCTATGCCCATTCCTGTGTTCAGAAGGGAGCAGGGCAGCTGCTTGATGGCTAAGTAAGTGGAGATCAATGGAGTAGTGGTGTATACTTCAGCGATTCCAGCTTCCAGGGGCATTGGCCAGGTATGGTATATACATAGTTATATTGGTCTAATCTGGATCAATATAACTAGGTAGAAAATATTCATATCTGGAATTCCTCTTTAATATACAAAACCCCTTGGTTTTCAATTGTGAGTGAGCATGCCTGAGCATAGGGTCGCTTGAAGTTTTTTGGCCCCAGTAGATTTTCATGGGAACGTCTGAAAACATGCAAAAATGCATGCATTACATTACATTCTCTTAGCAAATACTTTTCCATTTGTCAAAAATAATTTTTTAACCACTTGCCTACAGGGCGCTTATACCCCCTTCCTGCCCAGGCCAATTTTCAGCTTTCAGCGCTGTAACACTTTGAATGACAATTGTGCGGTCATGCAACTCTGTACCCATATGAAATTTTTTAAACATTTTTGAGACAGATAGAGCTTTCTTTTGGTGGTATTTAATCACCTCTGGGTTTTTTATTTTTTGCTAAACAAACCAAAAACAACTGAAAATTTTGAAAAAATTTAAGTTTTTTCTTAGTTTTTGTTATAAACTTTTGTAAATAATTGACTTTTCTCCTTCACTGATGTGTGCTAATGGGGCTGCAGTGATGGGCACTGATAGGCTGCACTGATAGGTGGCACTGATGGGCACTGATGAGGAGGCACTGGTAGGTGGCACTGCTGTGCATTGACAGGCATCACTGATGGGCACTGAAAGGCAGCACTCATATATGGCACTGATAGGCGGCACTGACTGTTGTTGATAGGCGGCACTGACTGGCACTGTTAGGTGGCACTGACTGGCACTGTTAGGTGGCACTGATAAGCAGCACTGACGGGCGTTGATAGGCGACACTGATGCACACTGATAGGTGGCAATGACTGGCACTGATAGGTGGCACTGACTGGCACTGATAGGTGGCACTGATTGGCAGCACTGATAGGTGGTACTGACTGGCATTGATAAGTGACATTGAAAGGCAGCTCAGATGGACATTGATATGTGGCATTGATGTGCACTGGTAGGCACTGATATGTGGCATTGATGTGGCACTGATGGGCACTGGCAGGTGGCATTGATGAACACTGACAGCTGGCATTGATGGACACTGACAAGTTGCACTGCTGGGGCTACACTGATCATCAGGGCGCACTGATCATCAGTGCCCTGATGATCAGTTTACATGTTCCCTCTGAGGAATGCCAATTACTGGCTGGCCTCTCCTCACGAGCTGTCAGCATGACAGCTCGTGAGGGGAGAAATGCCGATAACCGGCATTTCCCTATTTACATGCGATCATCTGTGATTGGACACAGCTGATCGCATGACCGAGCCGACATCTTCTGCGCTTTCCGTTGATTGGTGATCCGCTGTGTCCGAGGGACACAGCGCACCACCAGTCGCTGCGCTGCGCGCCCTCGGAGCCGCGCATTCATGGTTAGAATGGGAGGACATCATATGAACGAGAGAACCACCTTACACCAGTCATTACCTTATATGGCGGGCGGGAGGCGGTTAAAAAGTGTTTCAAGAAAAATACCTTCCAAAATGCTCAAAAATCTCTGTACAAATGCTCAGGAAAAAAGTCTGAAAAATGACCAAAGATGCTCTGCTCAAATGTGAATGTAGCCTTATGGGCCAAGGGACACAAGAAAAAAGAACAAGTCTTGCTTTTCCATAGAGAGATGAGCCCTGGAACACATTTTTTAATAAATAAAAAAAATAACATTGTGTAACCAAAGGTTTATGAGTTAGATATTTCACTTGTGTAATTCTCCGTTGGGATACATGCTTCACTGCTCTGGATATCATTATTGGTCAAAGTAAACAATTGGCACAATAACCTGACAAAAGTTCTTATACTGGATGTTACTGGCTCACCACTGATTGATTTTACGTTACTTACTTCATGTTTAACACATTCTCTGCCAAAAAATAGTAATAAAGGGGATGCTATGTATTGTATTAATAATATATGAAAGATTTATAAATCGGCAGAATCGGCCATACTGCCAAGTTTGTTGGGAGGAAAGCCTAGTCACATGACCTTTCAATGTACCATGACCAGCCTCTCTTCCAGTCACTGAATAAGCAGAGAGAATGCCATGGCAAAGAGAGAGAACTTTGTGGCTGTGACTGGCATTGCGGTAATTCTCCATTATAAATTGGCCCCTAATTTTCTGATTGATATAGTTTCAATTCACAGAGACCACAGTGTCACAACATGTAGCAGCAAAATCACATGAATCATGGTGGCATTGATAAAAAAAATATGCAAACTGTCCATCCACTGCAAACTCTGTTTTTAGTGAATGTGTTTCTTCATTCCTATTCTAAAAATATTTCACATACGGTTTAACCACTTGCCTACAGGGCACTTTTACCCCCTTCGTGCCCAGGCCAATTTTCAGCTTTCAGCGCTGGCGCACTTTGAAAGACAATTGCGCGGTCATGCAACACTGTATTCAAATGAAATTTCTATAATTATTTTCACGCAAAGCTTTCTTTTGGTGGTATTTAATAGCCACTGAGTGTTTTATTTTTTTCACTATGAACAAAAAAGAGCCAAAAATTTGAAAAAAAAGCTTTTCTTTTATTCTGTTACTGATGTGCGTTGATGAGGCTGCACATATAGGCAGCACTGATAGGCAGCAATGCTGGGCACTGATGAGGTGGCACAGGTGGGCATTGATGAGGAGACACTGATGATGCTGCACTGATGGTCACTGATAGGCGGCACTGCTGAGCACTGACGGGTGGCACTGATGGGCACTGACACGCAGCACTGCTGGGCACTGGTGAGTGGCAGTAGTGGGCAGCACTGCAGGGCACTGATGATCAGTGCCAATCTGCTCTGTGACAGTATGAGGAAAGTGCTGCCGATAAACGGCTTTAGGCCTTTGTCTCTCGCTCCCCATTAAGGATTGGCACCGTTGGGGAGCGGGGGGGGGGGCGGTACCCGAATTTGTCAGGCACCAACCCCCACTTCCACTGCGATCGCCTAGGTGATTGGAAACATAAGTTGCCCCCCCCCTCACCCCGTAGTCTTCTGGGACACGGGGCTATTCACAAAGTGCAGTGCTTCTCGCGCATGCGCAGTGGGCACCCAGCTGTGCAGTCGCAAGCTGTCACAGCCGGGCTTCCACACTGAAGATGCCAACGTCAGGGAGAGAAGACAGCCGGTGAAACCAGCCTTGGTGAGGACACCTCTGGGCCAAGGGACAGGTAAGTGTCTTTATTTTAAAAGTCAGCAGCCACAGTTTTTGTATCTGCTGACTTTTATTTTTTTCTTTTCAGCTGGAACTCCGCTTTAAAGTGGTTCTTCGCCCTGTCTGAAAAAATGCTAGTCAACAGCAACAAAGGGTAGAAATAATTGAAATTCATTGTGAAAATGTAGTGATTTTACATTTTGACTACATATACGTTTTAAGAAGGAAGTATTGTTTATTATGCCTGTTTTGGAAAGTCTCAGACCACCTTTGCAGTCTTAGTATGCAATGTCTAAAAATGGAACAAAAGGAAAAAAAGAGTTTAGTTTCATGTGCTTGTTAAAAGTATAATATCCATCAGGTAATATTTTTATTCTTGCATATAGCACCTTCTAGGAAGTTGATTTCTGTCAGTGAAAATACAAGTGCATTCATTAAGCTTCACTGATATCTGTTTTAGTGTTTGTATCTTCCTATCCTAACCATCCCCTCATTTCTATAAATGTGAGCTCTCCAGATTTCACGTAGAAATCCCAGGTAATAAAAAATTACCAGGTCTCTAGACTGTTGGGAGTTCCCACCAGTTCTGTCAACAATCATGCAGCAGCCAAAATGGTAAGGGCTCTTTCACACAAACGTTCCGATTGGGTCTGCCTGCCAATTTTTCAGACGGACCTGATAGGAACCTCCATTCTTCTCCATGGAGCGGCGGGTGTAAACGGACGTGTTCGTTTACACCCTCCATCATCCAATCCGATCCGCTGAAAAGGGACAGATGGGGATCCAATTCCCCTTCCGTTCGTCGTCGGATTGGATGAAAATGGGCAGGCGGTCCGTTTTCATCCAACCTCCCATTGAGGAGAGCAAGCAGTTTTGTGTCTGCTCTGCAGCAGTGGAAGGGACACAGAGCTGTCATCCGTTTGCTTAGCGAGAGATCTCCCGCTGAGCAAGCAGATACGCTAAACGGGTCCATCCCGTGTGAAATATAATAAACAGCTATTGCAGGTCGACTCACACCTGGGAAGCAGTACACAGAATTAAATGTTGGAGTGATGGGAGGGAAATGCTAGTCCTAGCTAGGACTTTGGTGGAGCATTAGCGTTTACCTCCCATCACTCCAGCATTTAACTCTGTGTACTGCTTCCCAGGTGTGAGTCAACCTGCAATAGCGGTTTATTTTGTGGGACTACAAGGTGCAGCATCCAGTGTCATCGATGTAAGTTACTCATGTGCTCCAATAATAGAGTAAATGTTAAAGGTGAAAGAGGACACCAAAGGATGGGGATAGCCTGAAGGGATCCTTTCCGTTTATATTGGTTGTCCAGCATCTTTCCTCTGCTTGAGAGTTATGGTGGACATGGGCTGAACGGGAAGTGGTTAAGGGTCCACATAAGGTCCTACCAATACTTAATGGTGGAGCACTTGTTTTATTTGAAGACACGCGGTGTTTGATTACACATTATCAGAATATTGGGACTTTTTTCTACGTTTTTTTCAATTTGGACTTGATTTGGGATTATATGTTGATTTTTTTACACATTTTTCTTTATTTATGTACTCATTTGTAATCAATGATGGTTTGGCATGGCATCTTATATATGTTTATCTGTACACAAGTTATCTGATTGTTTTGCCAGCAGCATACATTGTATTTTTCACTTTTTGCACAAATTTTTTGCCATTTTTTACCTTTTATGCTCTATCCTTCCCCAGTAGCATCCATTGGCCAATGAGGATATGTATGGCTAGAGGGAAATAGAAACTACCGTCTGCTGCTGGTCTGGAGCAAAGGCGGGAGGAAGGCAGATTAAGCTCCATTTAGTGCCATTCTTGTCATTGACTGCATATTGTAACAACTGCCCATTTGTTGCCCATATGTTGACATGTCTAAATGTTTGTTGACCAAGTACTGTAATGCTTGACCATTTGCTGTCCAGTATTTGGAGAATTTTTTTGTGTCTTTTTTTTTTTTTTGTACATTAACCAGTACACGCCCGGCCAATAGCCAAAAGGCGGCCGGCAAAATGTACTGCATTTCCGGGTTTGACGCCAAATGGCGTCCTCCCGCACATGCGCAGTTTGTGCTCCTGCAGAGCCACGCAGTCTGTCACCGGCCGTGTACCTCGGACACGGCCGATGACAGATCTGAGTATCGGCCCCCCTTGCCGGTACCATGTGACCTGCTGTGACCAATCACAGCAGGTCACATGACAGTTGTATACAATGGATGGCTTCATTCATGCCATCCATTGTATACTACTGTCTAGCTGTGAATGGTCACAGCTAATCACATGCACATGTCATGTGATTAGCTGTGGCCAAATCACAGCTAAGCACAAAAAAAAACCCCTGAATGAATCGATGTCATTCAGGTAAATGCTTGCTTATAGCAAAGTATTTCTTTGCTATAAGCAAATTGTGTAAAAAAAAAAAAAAAATACTGATCACTTCCCCAAAGTAGTACAATGTTACTATGGTAACATTGTACTACTTTGGACATAGTGAAATATGAAAAAAAAATCTTAAAAAAAAGAAAAAAAGTAATACAAAATTAAAAATAATTAAAAAAAAAAATATATATATATATATATTTTTTTTTTTTTCATACTGTCACCAGTCAGTGTCCCTGATCACCGCCATGCCAGTTATATGAAGACGCTGTACTGCACTGGTGACAGTATGTAAAAAAAAAATAGTGAAAATAAGTTTTTGCATTTTTTCATTTTCCGAAAAATTATGACAAAAAAAATACAACTTCAAAAAACTCGTCATGCCTCTTATGAAGTACGTCGGACTGTCTACTCTGCAAAAAGGGGTCATTTGGGGGATATCTGTACTGTTCTGACATTCTTGGACCTCAAGAAATTAGATTGGCTGTCAGTACTTCAGGACTGATCAATATTCAGATCTATACCATAGTTTGTGAACTCTATAACCTTCCTACAAACTAAAAAATACATCCTAATTTGGGTTATTTTCACCAAAGACATGTAGCAGCATACATCTTGGCCTAAATTTATGAAGAACAATTATTTATTTGCAAACTTTTATAACAGAAACAAAGAAAAACCTGTTTTTTTTCAAACTTTTCAGGTTTTTTTTTATAATTTAGCAAAAAATAAAAACCCCAGAGGTGATTAAATACCACCAAAAGAAAGCTCTAATTGTGTGAAGAAAATGATAAAATTTTAGTTTGGGTACAATGTTGTATGACCATGCAATTGTCATTCAAAGTGTGAGAGTTCTGAAACCTGAAAAATGTCCTGGGCAGGAAGGTGTAAAATTGCCCAGTATTCAAATGGTTAACCAATCCTCTCCAGGCCAATTTTCAGCTTTCAGTGTTGTCACACTTTGAATGACAATTGCGCGGTCATGCAACATTGTACCCATAAAAAAAAAATTGAAATTGTTTTCACACAAATAGAGCTTTATTTTTTGTGGTATTAATTCACCACTGAGTTTTTGGGGGGGTTTTATGCTAAATAAACAAAAAAAGACAGAGACTTTTTTAAAAAAAATGCGTTTTTCTTCGCTTCTCTTATAAATTTTGCAAACAAATAACCGTTCTTCATAAATTTAGGTTAGAAATGTATTCTGCTACATTTCTTTGGGGAAAATAACCCAAATTAGTGTATATTATAGAGTCTACAAACTATGGTATATATCTGGGATAGCAATAAAAGTGAGCGCTCTATGGAGTAAGCTGCTGGACACTCAAGGAAACCAAACTAAAGCCTTATAACAAATACAAATAAATAGTGCAGCGCTACAAATGTAATGCAATTTGATATGCAAATTATAAACTAAATGACTATATGTACAGTAAAACAGTCCATATGTAAAGAAAAATAAAATAAAATATAGAAAAATGAATAAATGTTCCGTAATGTCGCTAAAGACGAATGGATAATCTATATAGTGCGCTCCTAATAATCCGTGATGATGTTCCAAGTAATGTAGAGAGATTGTACACTCACCAGATGCACAAAGTAAATGTGCATTGAGTAAAATCCACAGAAGCCTCCTTTAGGGTCTGGTCTGGGATAAGAGAAGATATCCTCCCCCTAGGTGGTTGGTCTGGTCAGGAACACACGGAAATGATCCTCCCTCTAGGTGGGTAGTGGTGGTGGGAGCACACAGAATGGTAAGGAGAAGATCCAGCTGGCCAGAGGTCCCCTTAAGGGATAGGTGGGTGCAGGTTGCCTGGATACAGGATCTCCCTTCTCTGGAATCCTTAATGTTGCTGGATCAGGCAGGTGCTATGAATAAATAACTCCACCAGGGGGAGTATAGGAAGTACTCATAGTGTAGTAATTAATGAATATAGCATTTATTAAAGAAAGTAACCATGGTAAAAAAACAAATAAAATCCACTTAAAATGAATGCAGGTTAAAATAGCAGTATGCAGCACAATGAACATTGCAGAGTATGACACCGGTGTGCATCGGACTAACCGTCCAGAAAGTAAGATGGCCGCCGGGCCTCCACGTGGCTCCGACGGCTTAACGACACACCGTCTTGGCCACTCCTATGTTCATTGTGCTGCATACTGCAAAATGGCCCCAAATGGCCCATTTTTATAAATAGAGAGTCCAAGGTATTTAGTGAGAGGCACAGCAAATTTTTTGAATTTGTAATTTTTTGTCACTTATTTTAAAAATGAAGAAATGAAAATAAAAAATAAATTTTCTTTTACATATTGTCACCAGTCAAGTAAAGAATTATTATTTAACTGGTGTGGCAGTGATCAGGGACACTGGTGACAGTATAACAAATACAAAATTAGTTTAATTTTTTTTTTAATTTTTGCTATTTTTTTCTTTCTTTCTTTTTTCCTTTCCTTTTTACTATTTTCTCCAACACACTGTGACTAGAGCAATACAATGTTACCATAGTAACATTGTAATACTCTGGGCAAGTGATAAGGAATTTGTTTTAATACATTATGATTACTTATACCAATGTATTTCATTGATATTAGCAACTATTTTTCCTGAATGAAACTGATTCATTCAGTGTATTTTATTGTGGTTAGCTGTGATTGAACAAACTAACAGACAACATTTGGCACAACATATTTACATTAAACAAAGGGATAAGCCCCATCAGTCAGGTGGAACAATTATTTGCAAATACACACTGTGCCTCAGCTGCTGCTCTAGTGACTCCCACTCAGGGTTAGGAGACTCCCATTGCCCAAGGAGCAAAGCAATAGCTATAGCAACCTCCTCAGGGATGGTGTCAGCAGAGGGGTTTTCAGGTTATTGAATTTTATCCAATAAGGTAATAGTTTCAAAGACTTCCCCAGAGATAATGTCAGCAAGGGAGTTTACGGATTCTCAAGTCTGCTCCAACAAACTGTAAATGGGAGCTTCTTTGACTGCCATGGAAGGCTTCTTCAGAGCTTTCTCCCAAAACAATGTAAGTCAGTCTTTTGGGTGCCCTTATCTCCCTTCTTTCGCTAGACTTCTCCTGAGGGGAAGCACCCTCTGCCTCTTCTGGGTTTAGGAGTTTGACAGCTTCCTGGCTTTCAGATTCTGTTAAAAAATCCATTGGGGAATCAATTTTAAATTCAGGGAGAAGGAAGTCTCCAAGATTGAAGCTTGACAAAGAAGTGGGCTCAGCAATGCCTGTAGATATGGTCTCCAAAGTAGATGGAATTTCTGGATGGAAATTTGTAGAAGGGGTAGTTGAACTTGAGGCAGGGATGGATGCCAAAAGGCCATCTTTTATAGCAGTGAGAAGTGATCACCAGTCTATTCCCATTTCCACCCCCTCTTCCTTTTTATTCCCCTCCTCCTCTGAGACTGGGAAGGGCTGAGGAGGAGATGGGGAGATCTGGGAGCCTGTGTCCCTGCAACAGGTGGTTCATCTATCTGGATTAGGACTCACACAACATCAGATAAAGGCAGAAGATGATTGCAATGTCATGATTTGACTTGGCCTTTCTTCCCTCTGGGCAAATCTGATAAACAAGTAGATCGGGTAACTTCTGACAGACAATGAACGGTTGAGTTTTCCAGCAAGCTGCAATTTTATGTTTCCCTGGGATTCTCAGGTTTCTTAATAACATTTGATCTCCAGGGTACAGTTTGGTGGAGTTTCACCTTGGTATCATAACATTGTTTATTTCTCTTTTCTGCTAATTGAGAGGCTTGCCAGGCTTCTTCAAGAACTCCAACTGATATTTCAGTATTTCAACATGCCCTTGATGTGATAAAGGGGTTAAGTGATCAGGAGCAGTGACAAAGGCCAGGTCCACAGGCAACTCAACCTCCCATCAAAACATCAGATGATAGGGGGAAAATCCTGTGGCATCATTCTCAGCACTGTTATAGGCATGTACCACTGCAGCAATGTGTTGTTTCCACTGTTGCTTCTTCTCCAACAGCACAGCGCTCAGTAGTTCTGGACTTTTTGATTCCTAATAGGATCAATAATTCCTTAATCAGTTTGCATTCAAAGTCTCTGCCCTGATCTGAGTGGATTCTCTGTGGAAGCCCATAGTGCACAAAGAACCTTTCCACTAACACTTTGGCCACAGTAGATGTTTGCTGGTTCTTTGTAGGGAATGCCTGAGCATATCTACTGAAGTGATCTGTCACTACTAGGATATTCCCCTGTCCACTAGAATCGAGTTCCAGACAAAAGAAATCAATACACACCAACTCCATTAGTCCTTGGCTCTGGAGGTGGCCCAAGGGGACAGCTTGTTTTTGTAACGTCTTCCTTTGTATACAGCTAAGACAGGTGCAACAATACTCCTCCACTTTGGATATCATAGGTGGCCAATAGAACCGGTCTCTCACTAGCAAGTAGGTTCTTTCCTGCCCCAGGTGCCCATGGTCATCATGCAATGACTTCAGCACCATTTTCCTGAATTTTGTGGGTAGAAAGAGCTGCCAAAGATCTTCACTTCGCTCCAAGGGGCTCCTTCGGTAGACCACCCCATCCCTCAGTTCCAATCTGTCCCAATCCTGATGGACAACCTTAGCATCAAGGGGATCTTCCACCCACAAGAGCTCGGGTTGCTTCTTCATAAGGGCTCTTGATCCTGAGCTTCTTTCATATCCTTGGTGGTAAGCTGTGATAACTCTTCACCTTTCAACTAAGATGTGTTGCAATAATATGGTGGGATGCAGGCCCTCTGGGCTCCCACCACTGTAGCATATGCCATGCCTTTGGCTATGTACTCAGCTCCTTGACTCATAGCCTGTACCTCCTCAGGGGATACCTGCAACCAGTCTGGTCCAGTGGTATGGTGGTCATGGGCTCTTCTACATAGTGTATCTGCATCCTTATTCCCTGCTCCAGGTCTGTATTTCAGACTGAAATGAAAGCCAGATAGCGCAGCCAGCTATCGGTGTCCAGTGGCATCTAGTATAGATGTGATGAGCACATAGGTTAGGATATTATTATCCATCTTCACAAGGAATTCAGCCCCATATAAATAATCCTTCAACTTGTCCACCACGGCCCACTTCAAAGCAAGAGACTCCAGCTTATATGGCGGATAATATCTTTCAGTGGGGCAGAGGCTCTGGCTCTTAAAAGCCACAAGTTTCAGTAAACCAGCATGCTCTTGGTAGAGAACTGCCCCTAGTCCCTCACGACTGGCGTCCACATGAAATTCATTTGGCTTGGAGGGGCCGGCATAAGCCAGCATGGGGGCCTGCATCTGACATCGCTTAAGCTTGATGAAAGAGTGCTCACACTGCTGAGTCCACTGACTACTGATGGGCTCCCGAGGTCTATGAGGCCCTTTCTTGGGAGGGTTCTTGTTTGGCTCACTGGTTTTGCCCTTCATATTCATCAAAAGGTCAGTGAGGGGTGCAGCTGTCTTCGCAAATCCCTCCACAAACTGATGATAGTATGAGCAGAATCCCAGGAATGACCTGTGATATTGTTGGGTCAAGGTCAGGTAGTCACTGCTTCAATCTTACTTGGGTCTGTAGCCACCCATTTTGCAGAGACCACATGGCCCAGATAGGTGATGGAATTCCTATAGAATTGGCACTTTTCCAGAGACAATTTCAAGCCTTCGTTGGGAATACTTTGGAACACCTTCTCTAGCCACTCTTCATGCTCCTCTAAAGTTCTTCTGAACACTATTACATCGTCTAGATAGACAAGAACCTTGATTAGATTCATGTCTCCCATCATGTGCTCCATCAACCTCTGGAAAGTGGCAGGTGCCCGGATAGGCCTTGGGGCAGACAGTCAAATTCAAATAACCCTAATGGGCTGAAAGATGTTTTTTTCTCTGTCTTCAGGGATAGGGATTTAGTAGTATTTACTCTTCAAATCCAGGACACTAAACCATTTGGTTCCTGATAGACACTGCAAAG
Organism: Staurois parvus; assembly: GCF_062004578.1. NCBI lineage: Eukaryota > Metazoa > Chordata > Amphibia > Anura > Ranidae > Staurois > Staurois parvus. The sequence goes on from NW_028318785.1 coordinate 353,732, forward strand.
CATCTTCGGGGAGATTGTATATTGGTCTGGGATTGTCCTCTTATTTAGGGTTCTATAGTCAATACACATCCGGACTCCATGATTCCAGAATAATCCCAGCCTTCTTCAGTTCGTCCAGTTGATCTCGAAGTCCCCTACCTAGGGGGACTAGTCAGGCCAGGGGCCGGGGAGGCAGAGAGTCCATGAAGCAGTGCCCCCTTGAGTGGTTGCGTCAGGGGTGCTCTTAGTAACACATGGGGGTGGGATCCCAAGTGTGAAAAGTGCACGTCACTGTTCAAAACACTCTTTCTGCACTGTGCCTTTTGGGGCTAGGCCTTTTGGCTAAGTCCAGGGCAATTTTTTTGCTACAGGCCTCAGGGCCTAGCCAGTGCACAATTGCACGACCACTTATTTATTTATTTATTTATTTATTTCTCCCACGTTTTGTCACCTTTAACTTTTGTGTGTGTTTTTTTCTCACTAAGATGATAGGATGTGGGTGCTTGGACCTGCCCTGAAGTCTAGGGGGAGGATGCATGGCCATCAGGTTCCTTCCTCCCCTTTCCCTAAGGGGTCTCTCTTCGGGAAAGCCCCTTGACCTAGTACTTGGTGGTCAGCTTTGGCTAGCCACAAGGAAAGGGGTTCGCCAGGCCTTTTGGCTAGATGGACCATGTGGAAACCTTAGTCCCTGTCAGGAGCCTTGCGCCCCGGGGAATCAGGGTAGAGGTCCTACCCCTTCAGGGGGTAGACTATAGCACACTCCGAAGTGCCCTTTTTTCTGTTTGTGTTTTACACTTGCATGCTTTTGTTCACTTACTGTTTTTTCGGTTTTTTCGCACCTCCGTGGACTTTAAACAAAAAAAAAAAACGTGTTGCTTCAGTTGGCACTGCTATATGCTGGCCAGCTTGTACAATAAACTGCAATGTAGATGTATCTCAATGATGGCAGCTGGGAGAACTAGGCCGCAAATTGAGTCAACTATATATAGTGTTCACAACTATGTGTAGGTAGATGGCTGAGGTGGAAAGCTGTCAGTATTCACTTGGTTAGTGGGTGCATGGGTCTCTCTCACCCGATTAAGTAGTCCTGCAGATTGTAGCTGTTTGCCTTTCTCTGCAAACAGGGAGAGTCCACGGACTCTCCGTCTCAGTCTCGGCATCCCATCTGGTCTGCTGCTGTCAGATTGGCCTGCTGGGCAGCATAGCAGACTGAGCATTCAGTAGGCTCTTTCCGCTCTTCCTCTTTCTCCAACCCTGGCTCCGCAGCCTAGTTCAGCACTTCAGCAGTCAGCATATTTCCTTCTCCTTCAGTCTCTCCCCATACTCTCCTGGCTGATCTCCCGGGCTTTGATATTTATATGCCCCACATGTTACCTCTTTTGGGAAATGTAGTCCCTGACTGCCTTACTCACCAGCTAAATCCTGCTATACGGCATACAAGTTCCAGAGAGCTGTTCTGTCCATATGAGTGACGCTGAATGGTAGACCATTGCCATCGAATGTCCACTTTAATGTACTGCAAGTAATCACATTTCAATGGGTTACACTCCCCCCCCACTTGAAATCTTTGAAAAGGACTGCTCACTTAGATAGCTGCTTCCCAGGAACTTTCCCTCTTGTCCATAGTAAGAGGCACCCCTTTTGGGAGTTTTAAATTTCATCACTGACATCACATGGAGTGCACTGTAAAGTGGCTAGAACCTGCTTTTTACAGAGGAGTTATCACAGTACTGATTATCATTGCTGTTACTGTTTTCTAATGCCATTACTTATTGCTGATTACTAGGTTTACTCTAATTTAGCTGCATGGAACTCCATTCTACGCTGCTGTGAGACTGGTGATCATATGATCTAGTGAACGGTGATTGACTTGATCCTTTCATTTATATGCATACTGCTATTTACTTCGACCCATGACAATATATTGGGTTCCCTTACCACTAACCAGTCTAGTGTTTGCTTTTTGATACTGAACCTTAGTTGTGTGCAGGATATCTATACTTGTGCTTCCAATAGCAGTGCAGTATACAGATGTTTAACCTGGTGTATCAGTGGAACTGAAGTTGTTCTCAGACGTTGAGGCAGAAGAACACAGAACCCAATCTACCAATCAGCTCCTGCGGAGGTAGCACTACAGACATGTGAGATGGGGAAACAGCTCTCATTGTCTGAACACTGTTTGTGTGGAGTAAATTAAATGTTTTGACTGACATTCTGCGGTTTAGTCACAAGATGTCACTGTTTTTCTAACACAGCCTCAGACTGCATAGATATTTCTATATTCATGAAGAGGTGGGGTTTTCACACAGAGTTTAGAGAGAACAGGAAGAAGAGAGAGAAGCCATGTTTAGAGGATGGTGACTGAAGGAGCTATGTGAGCAGAGAATCTGATGGCATCCAGGTGTAAGAGCATCCCTCAGTAACCAGAGCTGCAGCTAAGTGAAGCTGATGGTGTCCAAGACCCTGATCCTGTTCAGAGAAAGGAAGATTGCTTCCAGGAATGCTGATGAGAGCAGAGGAACTAAGCAGCATATACTGCGATACCGCATGCTTGTTGGAGAGACATTTGTTCTGTTTAGAGTCACCAGCGGATGCTAAGCAGACCCGGGTCGGTAAGATCGTGCACGCACCTCATTTCAGTGTTGGCGCCTTGAGACTGAGTCCAGGCCTATAGTTACTTAGTTAGGGTCTCTATTTGTGTCAGGCCACAAGTGTTGTTACTGATTATTGGAAGAACTCCACAACTTAAAGTGACATTTCACATTGGAGAGCTGATAAAATCCTACAAACAAACGCCACACTGGCGTTTTGCTCAGAATGAATACTCAGGCACATGCTACAGGACCAGTTATGGGAGAGGGAATACTGTAGATTTGTGTAAGATTGTAAGCTGTTGTGCTGCACCGCAGGCTAGCCCATACCATACACCCATTGATTCTTGCTCTTTTAGGGTAATAACAGGTAAGGTGTGGCAGCTTAGTTGTGCCTGCCAGTAGGTAAATTACTACACCGTCTACCATCATCCAGCAGGAGGCGCCGTGCTGTGCAGCACAAGGGTCTCAGCCTTCGGGCTGGGTGTATGTATGTTTATTGTATGTTTCCAGCAT